>NW_024426552.1:53788655-53868209 GCF_017311325.1 Ursus maritimus
CCCCCCCCCCCCCCGCCCCAAACAATGACCATGGCAGCCCTGTGTCCCTAGTTTTTCTCAAATATGTCACTGGGGACGATGCTTTTTGAAACCAAGATCAACTATCTATTATATATTAATATTAATATTCCAGGAGATTCACCACGGCCATGGAGGATATTGGTATGTTTCTTAAAGTATGTTCTTCACCAACAAATGGCACATGGAGATTGACTAGTGTTGATTACCCAAGTCGTTGGCTGGTAAGTGCAGCTGTGAGCCTGCAGGCCTTAAGAAACTGATCGCATTTGAAAATGGGGCTATAGCTGGCTCTGCTCGTGTTTGTGATCCTTGGAACTCACCTGGATATGACGAGGTGACTTACTTCGAAGTGAAGGAGAATACAAAGATTCTGACGAGATGTGGTGACTGAAACAATTTCTTCAGTTCCCAGTATGAGGACAGAGCCCTAACTTCTCCTCATGACCCACCAAGTATTACTGCGTCTACCTCCTCAACATTGGCAGCACTGGTTCCTCTTCATCCTCGCAGCTACCCTCTGATTCAGGATCTTACTTCTTCTCCCCTGCGCTCCTGTAAAGCCTCTTTATTGATCTCATCCTCAGCCCCTCCCCCCCCTTCAAGCCTGCCTGCGCACGAGGCCTCTGTGTAAGGTGTGCGGTCTACCTCCAGGGGGCGCAGGGACGATGCCAGTGGTGCCTCCTGGAGTCCTTTAGCTCTAGTGTCCCAATGACTGGGATCGAAAACTAAAGTACAGGAGGCTTTTTTACGTAGTTAAGCATCCTAAGGAATTTAGGAGCGAGAGTTTATAAAAGCAGGCTTAATTTAATTCTGCATTTTTGCTCAGAAGCTTTAACTCTTGTCAACTATAATTCACTTTCTTGTGAAAGTGAAAGGTTTTAAATTTTACCTGACTCTGAAATAGGGTGGCTTTTATGATAAGAATTGCTTTCCTCCTGAGCTAGAAGCATAACCATGCATGGGACAGTAAGAGTAACTTAAATGAGAATGATTACTTAATGCAGCCTCAAAGAGAAGATAGATAATAGCACTTTGCATTCATACAAGCGTGCCTTTCATCTGCGTATCTCAAAGGAAGGCAAAAATGTAGCTGATGCTGTATTATGGTTGAAAATTACAACTGTGCAATTTTCTTATTCTTGAGTGTTTCCCTTCTTAAACATGATACTGAGTTAAAACATCTCTAGAATTCAGTGTGTATTGGTTTTGAACACAGGTTTCTCTCTCTACCTCTCAAACATCAACCCCGAGTTGCAAAAGCATCAGTGGACCACCTGCCTTCGTGGCTTTGAAGCATTTGCTGTCATTGGAGGAAAACAACAAGGGATGGATCGACACCTTTCTGAGCTGTTCTAAAGTTTTTGGACAAGGACTTAAACTACTTCCTTTTCAACCTGAGTCTGTACTTTGTAATTGATTTAAGTTCTTTCCAGCTTATCTTCACTCCAGCAAAGACCTGGCAGGCGGAGCTTCCCGTGATGGAAACGGAAACTACCCCCTCAAGCAATGACTGCCCTGAGCCAGCAAGACCCCACATGACTCACCCCAAGACAGTGATCGGCCTGACCTTTACCACCCAGCTGCCTGTACCCACCAACCTTTGTCCCACATTTTCCTATTATAAACCTAGAAGTATTTTCAGCACTTTGGGGGACAGTCTTTGTGATGGCTGTTGCCTTCCCAGTGTTGGCCTCTGAAATTTCTTTCTTGTTTCATCACCACTCAGCTCTCTGCCTTTGCATTTTGTCAGCAGTGAGTGATCAAACCTGGTCTGTTTGGGACCCTGGAGCTAGGTGTTCCTGCACCCTGGGGCCCCAGTTAGGTTTTGGTGGGAAAATATGGGGATGAAGATAGAGATAGAACATTTTTTGCTTCCCTCAAATCGGTTCAGTCATGGTGCAAACAGACACTTCAGGAATGCAGCAGAAAGCCCTACTCTCCTGGAGCAGAACTCCTACAGGAGGTGGCCAGTGGTGTAAATGGAAATGTTTCAAAATTAGAGCTCTCAATTACACTACTGTAAATGTTCTGTATATTGGTGAAAAGTATAGAAATCCCCAGAAATACATTGCTACTGATCTCTTTACATGCTTTTTGGTAGGTTGTGACATTATATTTTTTTGGTGGCTTTAATGTTCTTACAATACCTGTTTATAGGCACGTGCAATTTTGACTACTGACCTAAGGGAAGCTAAACAGTGAGCCTCTAAAGCTTTTTCTTTTTTTTTTTTTTAAGATTTTATTTATTCGAGAGAGAGAACAAGAGAATGTGCGAGCACAAGTAGCACAGGGGCAGAGGGAGAAACAGACTTACCACTGAGCTGGGAGCCTGACAGGAGGCTCAATCCTAGGACCCTGAGCTCATGACCTGAGCTGAAGACAGCCACTCATCCGACTGAGCCACCCAGGTACCCCATGAGCCCCTGAATCTCTGAAGACACGGGACAACATTTCTTTCTTGAAAGTCATTCACAAAATATAAGTAAAAGGTAAACAACACAGTTTTTCCCAAGGCAATTAAAATTTTCATAATAAAAAAGACCAGGTCTTGGTGTGTGTGGGGGGATGGGTTAAATGGGGGATGTGTATTAAGGAGGGCACTTGTGATGAGCACTGGGTGTTACATGTAAGTGATGAATCACTAAATCTACTCCTGAACTGATAACTACACTGTATATTCACTAACTGGAATTATTTATTTAGTTTTTAAAGCAGTCTTTTTTTTTTTTTTTTTAAGATTTTATTTATTTATTTGAGAGAGACAGCCAGCGAGAGAGGGAACACAAGCAGGGGGAGTGGGAGAGGAAGAAGCAGGCTCCCAGCTGATGTGGGGCTCGATCCCATAACGTCGATCCCATAACGTCGGGATCACACCCTGAGCCGAAGGCAGACGCTTAACGACTGCGCCACCCAGGCGCCCCTGGAATTTATTTATTTTTTGTCTGTCTTTATTATTATTTATTATTATTATATAGTATCCTTTAAAAAAATTAACATTTGTATTATTGGTCTCAGAGGTACAGGTCTGTGATTCATCAGTCTTATATAATAACCAGTACTCATTACCTCACATGCCCTCCTTTATGTCCACCCAGTTACCCCATCCCTCCATCCCTCTTCCCTCCTGCAACCCTCAGTTTGTTTCCTAAGAGGTTTGTCTATCTCTCTGGTTTGTCTTGTTTTATTTTTTTCCTCTCTTCTCTATGATCCTCTGTTCTGTAAACATTTCTGTGTCTTTGTTTCTGTAAACATTTTCTCCAGTTAAACATTTTCTGTAAACTTACACTGTCTTTTATTTTTTTAATATATGTAGAATCACAAAAAATGGAAGTGTTTTGGGCCTTCCTTATTATGATACTGTGATTTCTAATAAATACTTATTTGATCCTCCTGGTTTCTGGTATAGGGCTCCTCAAAAACCCTTGGGATTTCCTCAGTGATGAGAGCAGTAAAGGTGTCTTGTTATGTTAATGAGGTGGCTTTTGGAAAGTACTTAAGGTGGGGCCTGGTTGCCAAGGTAGCCAACCCTGTGATTAGAGGATTGGAGCTTTCAGTCCCAGCCCCTTAACGTGGGGAGAGGGGAGGGGCTGGAGGTTGAATCTATCACCGGTGGCTAAGGATTTAGTCAACGATGACTATGTAAGGAAGCCTCCATAAAAACCCAAAGGGTGGGGTGCAGAGAGCTTCTGGGTTAGTGAGTGTGTGGAGGTGCTGGGAGAGTGGCGAGCTGGGAACCCTGGAGGCCCCACGCCCTTGCCACATCCCCTGCCACATCCCCTGCTCTGTGTATCTTTTCCATCTGGCTATTGCGGTCCATCCTTTTATAATAAACCAGTGATTTGGTAAGTAAAATGTTTCTTTGAGTTCTGTGAGCCACTCTAGCACATTATTTGTACCCAAGGAGGAAGTCGTTGTGATGTGGGATCTTGGAGCCCAAGTCAGGAAAGAATTCTTGAGACGTGTTACGGTGCAAAAGAGTGTTTTCATTAAAGCCCAGGGACAGGACCCACGGGCACGAAGTGCTGCATTGTGATTATGAGGAGTGACTGATTATATAGGGTTTTCCATCCTGTGGACGTGAAGGTGACTTTAGGACTCCAGGAAATTGAGTCTGTAGATTCCTGGGGGTCTATCATTAGGATTGTGTTATTTATTTATTTTTTAGTAATCTCTGTTCCCAACGTGGGGCTTGAACTCACGACCCTGAGATCAAGAGTCACATGCTCTTCCAACTGAACCAGCCAGGCGCTGCTCAGATTGTTTTTCTTGTAGATTGTTAAGACAGCCACAAACTATAGTGGAGTTTCACGTCCTACATGACTGTGATCTCTCTCTGTTGACTGTTTTTCCCCTGCCTTTGTTCTTAGGCAGTTACTAGTGTCTGAGGAATGTTACATATAATTCCCACCTTAAGGGGGGGGTGGTTTGCGGGGTGTCAGCTTGTGTTTTGCCCTCTCATCAGTCGGAACCTCCCACCTGTAGCTGGTGGGTTGGAAGCACCTTGGCAAGTGGTTGAAGTGGTGGAAGGGGCAGCTTGATGGGACTGAGTTCTTATCTGTGGGCCCTGACGTATCTCTGAGAAGATGGTGTCAGGACTGGGTTAAATTGTGGGATGTGTGGTGTCCTACGTGCGTCTCCGGTTGTGTTGAATAATTACACGATGGTGTGGGGAATCCCCCTGTTCCCTATGGGGGAAATGGGTGCAGAACTCTTATTATCACAGAATATTCTTCAGTGGTAAATTATTATCAGTGAAAAGGAGAAGAGAGTAAGGGCAGGAGTATGGGGAGAGCAAGAGAAACATGAGGACACAACCCAGGAAAAGAAAAGCCCAAAGTGAGAGTGCGTTGCGGGGCAGAACATAAACACAGAAGCAAAGAAGAGAGAAACACATGGGAACAAAGAAGGGTAAGGGCTAAGTGTTTACTGTTGACTACATATTTCTGTATCGTTCGACTTCCTAGAATGAACACATTGAAATTACAGCCGAGTATTACAACCGTGCAGCTTCTGATTCCCGAGTGTTCTGCTAACTGTCCAACATGGTCAAGTCTGCAGCAATGGAGATGGGTGCTGTCTTCTGTTAGGACTGATGACAGGAGCCCTGCAGAACTGCTAGCTAACTCTTCAGGCTGTGTTTCCTTACTCACCGAATTACATGCCACTTAAGAATTGTCGTCTTAGGAACATTTGGCTAGAAAGAGAACGACCACCCCAGAGGGTTATCTGATCTCTTGAGAATTACACTTGTTCTTGTAAATTGGCATCATTCTGGTTTATGCCTCTGTCCCCTGTGAGGTTGCTTACTGAGATTATTCATGTAGAGCCGAAGAACTTCGATTTCTAGATTTGTGAACTGGGGTATAAGGCCCTAGAATTCTGTGACAGCAGAGTCGACACTTGGGAGTGGCCTGTAATCCTTTCACCTCCCTCTTATCTGTGTTCTTCTTACTTTAATTTACATGCATTCATTCACAAGTATTAAGTTGATTCAATAGAGTCTTAAAGTTCAAAGAAAATTAGTGTATTTTTCAGTACAAGACCTCACAAAGGCATAAACATAATGCACTTGAAAAGTAAAAGTTTTACCTAAAGCAAATCTAAGCTACAATATGTAAAATGTCCCGAAGTATGAAGTTTTTGTAGAAAGTATGAAAGAGTGGAAAACTCGAAACAGCCCACATATCCAGACATAGATAACTGGACTGGTAAATTCTTGCTGCACTTAATGCGATGCTTTCCAGGCACTAAAAATAGTGTCGGAGAGCAGTGTATTCTTCTATAGTAAAGAAAACAGGTATATATATATATTTTTAAAGATTTTGTTTATTCGACAGAGAGAGAGACAGCCAGCGAGAGAGGGAACACAAGCAGGGGGAGTGGGAGAGGAAGAAGCAGGCTCATAGCAGAGGAGCCTGATGTGGGGCTCGATCCCACAACGCCGGGATCACGCCCTGAGCCAAAGGCAGACGCTTAACCGCTGTGCCACCCAGGCGCCCCGAAAACAGGTATATTTTTAAGTAAAAACATTTCAGAGCCACGTGTCTTCTCTGACACCAGTTTTGTACAGCAGTGATGCGGAGGATGGGGAGAGGGGTTATTGGGCATCGTCATTTTCGGTGTCCGACATTCCTGTAGGATTTGAAATTCTTGCAGTTTGCATGCATTATTTTTATAATTAGGAAAAAAACATTAAAAAGACTTAGCCACTATCTCTGTGTTAAGAGATTGTATTTTTAAAATAGAGTATTTTAATCACCTGACATTCAGACTTATCAAAAAGATTTCATTTACTATGCACAACATTAGTGATGGTGCAAGAGGGTAAAAGCGCTGGTTTAGGCTAACCAGAAGAAGGAAACAACTTTCCTTTTTTTTTTTTTTTTTGATTGATTGATTCATTTGTCACAGAGAGAGAGAGAGAGAGAGAGAGAGCATGAGCAGGGGGAGTGGCAGGCAGAGGGAGAAGCAGGCTCTCCGCTGAGGAAGGAGCCCATATGGGGCTTGATCCCAGGACCCTAAGATCAGGACCTGAGATAAAGGTAGACACTTAACTGACTGAGCCACCCAGGCAACCCGGACAACAACTTCAATTCATCAGGACAGGCTATCCTAAATTTTATGAAATGTTGAGAGGTAGGGACATCCTTAGAAAGTGGTAAGACTAGTAATGTTTGTGTTCAGTGTTGTCATTCTCCCCTGAGGTTCTTGGGATCCTCTGACCTTCTTTACCCAGTGACACAGGCAGAACCCCCACGAGCCCAGATTGTTACACCCCTCCTTAGGGACCAGCCTGAGAATGCTAATAGTGATCCCTACTACTTGATTCGAATGGATCTATCAAAACCAAGCTGTTATTTGACTGATTTCCTCTAGTTAAGCTCTTTGTGTGGGAATCCGTTAGGTAATAGAAAAACTCTAGGCAGATAAAACAGTTAACATTTATTGAGCACATAGGTGCTAAGCATTATATTTGCATTATCTCATTAGTTATCATTGTTATTCCTGTTTTACAGATGAGAATACTGATAATCAGGTTACTCGGCATCATACAGTTAATGAGATGTGAGTTTAAAACTCAAACTCAGATGTTTCTGTCTCAGTTACCTGAGATGTTAACCCCAAAGCCAGTGGTTATCGAAATGTGGACCCTGACCAGTGGCAGCAACATCACCTGGGAACTTATTAGAAATGCATATTCTCCATCTCTACTTCAGACCTACTGGAGAAGCTATTCTTAAAAATGCCCTGCAGGTGGTTTTAAGGCACACTGACACCCGAAATTATAGAGCACAATTGTCCAGTTGAACTTTCTGGAATGATGTTTTCTACAATCTTGTCTAATAAGGTATCTTCTAGCCATACACAGCTATTGAACATTTGAAATGCAGCTAGTGTGATTGAGAAACAAAATTAAAATTTTATTTAATTTTAATTAAAATTTAAATAGCCACATATGGTTAGTGGCTACTAGGTTAGATGGTACAACTATATTGTCTCCTTATATCCTTGACTGGTTCTTTACGACATCATCCCTCAATTCTAAGGAGCACTACTATTGCAGGCAGTTAGCAACAATTACAGCAAATGGTGTTAGGAATACACTGGAGTAAGTGTAGTCTTGTGTAGGACTCCCTGTCCAGGAGGCTTCCCATATTGTCAATATGGAGCGTTTTAAAAAGAATAGATGAGAGGGCGCCTGGATGGCTCGGGTGGGCATCTGCCTTTGGCCTGGGTCATGATCCCAGGGTCCTGGGATGGAGTCCCATGATGGGCTTCCTGCTCAGTGGGGGTGGGGTGGGGGGGGGGTTCTGCTTTAAAGAAATAAAAAAAAAAGAATAGTTGAGCATTCACCCCACAGGACCCTTACACGAGTCTGCAATACCAAATGTAATGGTTAGGTTGCTTATGCAGATTGGTCATCCCATAGAGAACAACGATTCTGCTGCACAAGTAAGATGAATCCCACAGATACTGACGCCTAGATAAGACTTCGATAAAAGGTCATAAGAAATCTTTATAGAATATAGCCCCCCCCTTTTTTTAAAGCATGTAAGAATACATAGGTATGGTAATTCATTTGATGTGACTCAGGCAATTTTCTGACAAGATGGTGGCACTTTATACCATTACAAAGTAGCCAACCTGAAATGCAGTAAATATAAGAGAGTCTGTAAACTTCAAAACTGTAAATTCGTTCATAAGTAGTGGAAATGAAAAGAGGTAGCGTAGTCATGCCCTGTTACAAACCAAAGAGTAGGGCGGAGAAGATATGTCATTGCTAGAATTTATTTACAATTGTCCAAAGGAGGGGTGACTGGCTGACTTAGTCGAGCATGTGACTCTTAAACTCAGGGTCACGAGTTCAAGCCCCACGTTGGGTGTGGAGCCTACTTAAAATATAAAATAAAATAAAATTCAATTCAATTAAAAAAAAAGGGTGCCTGGGTGGCTCAGTTGGTTAAGCGTCTGCCCCCGGCACAGGTCATGATCCCAGGGTCCTGGGATCAAGTCCCACATCGGGCTCCCTGCTCAGTGGGGAGCCTGCTTCTCCCACTCCCTCTACTTGCCTCCCCCTGCTTGTGCTCTCTGTCTCACTCTCTCAAAATAAATAAATAAAATCTTAAAAAAAAATGTCCAAAGGAGAGGGAAACTCCAGCTAGTGGACATAAACATTCTTGATAGTACAGTGAAGCAGATACTAAGAATATTAAATCCTGCTCACCTTGGAAAGTTCATTAACAGGAGCCAAGGGTCAATTCCAACAAACATTTATTGACTTAAGGATTAGCACTGATGAGAATTTAATGATGAGAACAGCTGTGTTCCTGAGAGAGGCATGATGGGAGATGTGCATTAGGAAAATACTCGGGGAAGGGGCTGTTGCGGGACTGCCTCCTAGGGACCATGAAGACCAGAATGAGGTGGTTGTTGGTGGGACTGGGAAGGCAAGGAAGGCTATGTGAAGCATTGTAGAGGTAGAATCCCATGGGAACTTACTAGAATGGGGGGCTGCACTTCACTGTAAAATTAAGGTTTAAATTTGGATACTGAAAGATGGTGGTATTAACACTACACTTGAAACAAAGAGAACACGTGGAAGAGAGGTGATGTGTCATGGACTTAAGGGATTGCAGCACCTAGTAACTTGATAGATGTTATTTCTTGCCAAGACCCAACCAGGCAGAAAATGACTCCACAAGTATATAATCAAGTGTCTACCGGGTGTTGGCCAACATTCTGGAGACAGCATTGAGGAGAGAACCATAACATATCTTTCTTTGTTAAAGAAACTGGAATTGCAAATCCTGGAGTCCATTTAGATATCCAAAGTATGACCAGCCTGATAAAATGTCCTAGTTAATTTTGTCACAAATTGCTTTTCTTCGGTTAATTCATTGCTCCTTAATATTTGCAGATCTTGCACAATTCTTTCTGTAGAAGTGTAATGATTTGCTATATTGGGAGTTCCCTGATGAAAGGGACCATGTCTGGGGCACCTGGCTGGCTCAGTTGGTAGAGCCTGTAACTCTTGATCTCATGGTTGTGAGTTTAAGCCCCACATTGGGGGTAGAGATTACTTAATAAGTAAAAAGTTAAAAAAAAAAATAAAGGGATTATTTCTTACTGAACTTCATGGTGTCAGCCCTTAGTGTAAGGACCTAGCACAAATATTGGCTAAGTAACGAGTAATGCCTGGATGAACAAAATGCTTTAGGGACTTGATTTAGTCCTCTTCATTGTTGCCAGGGCTAAGTCTGGCCACAGGAGTCCTGACATTGGCTCCAAGTGCTCCTCCAGGCGGGCTATATTGATGTCGGGTATATGGGGCAAGTCAGGGCTTTGGTTGGCAGGTGGTAGTGATGGTATGTGATGTGAGGTTGGGGGAGGGTATCATGGTGATAGGTCTAGGGAAATTAGAAGATATCTAAGTAAGCACGCATTTATTTATTTATTTTTACGTGTATAAACTATTCATTAACAGATAAGGCCTATGGATTTATTTCTTCTTGGACACACCCATGGTGTGATCACGGTGGCCTGCGGTTTTGGTGTCATGGCCTCGGACACAATGTCCCCAGAAGTGGCGCAGCCCTCTGTGGGCCCACATCTTCTTCAGTCGCTCCATGTCTTCAGGAAGTTTTTCGTCCAGACCACTGGTCAGGACTTGGCTATATTTTCCTTCATGCCTGTTTGTCTGTTCAAAAACCTTTTGCCTGGGATCTTGTATAGGCGTGGATTCTGCAGGATGGTGATCACACGTCCCACCTCATCCTCACTGAGCTCTCCTGCCCTCTTGGTGAGATTGGTGTCTGCTGTCCTCGATACCATATGAGCATATCTTTGCAAAATGTGCTGGAACTTCTCAGGGATCACTAGGGACGTGGTGGTGGCCCCAGCAGCAGCAGCTTGTAGGCCTCCTGTGAAAGAGTTAAGTACATTTATTTTTAGTGCCTTTCTACTTTCTCTACATTACTCTGATCAAATTTTCATTTTCCTTTTCTTAAGTCTCAGATAACCTGTACTTAAGAGGTAGTACATATGAGGTACTGTGCTAAATAATGGGATACAGAATACAAAGAGCAA
This sequence comes from Ursus maritimus, assembly GCF_017311325.1. NCBI lineage: Eukaryota > Metazoa > Chordata > Mammalia > Carnivora > Ursidae > Ursus > Ursus maritimus. Next base: position 53,799,264 of record NW_024426552.1, read on the forward strand.
GTTCTGGAATGCAAAGGATCCCATCCGTAGGGCCTGCACTGTTCTCTGATAGCCTTCTTGCTTTTCAGTGCAATATGCTGGTACCTAGGTTCATTGTGTATTGCATTAATTCTCTTTGAAAGATTTCCCCTCACTTCACAGGAATGCATAATACAATCTGCCTTACCTAAATAGTCTTCTGTTTGTAAATAATCTCTTGTTTCATGGGGAGAATATTCAATCTTTATATTAACATTGGGGCTTGGCTTGCTGTAAGGTATATATTTATTTTCCTTATCAATTTAATGGCCTTTTGATAATTGTTCATGAGACTCAGCAAAGTTCTAACACTGATATTTTATATTTTAAAACAAGGCTCTTTCTCTGTGATTCGAATATAGATCTGGTATCTGCTTTGGATTTGACGATAATCTTAAGTAATACACTGGTTAAAAAACAGATTTAAATGTATATATTTTTTAAAGCACTGACCTTGCTTTGGGAAGCAATATTTTTTTTAGCCCCTGCTGAACAAGCAGTTACAAATGAACCCTTTCCACCTTCCTTGTCCCTTATTACTGTCTTGTTTGAGAAAGAAATGCAATGCATTTTCTTACATGAAAATTGGATCCTTATTTTTATGATTCTTATGAATATTTCACTGTTCCTGACTAACTTAGAAATTATGCAAGAAAAATAAAAGAACTAAAACTGGGTTTGCCAAGTCTTGAGATGAGCTTATTGAAATTGGAGACAGTAATAAAACAAAGAAAGCCAAAATAAAATAAGAGCCGGTTTGCCATTATGGGCTCATTGGAAAACATATAAAACAAGTTTGTCATTCCAAGTGAAGCAGGTGAGGTTGAGAGGTATGAGCCAAGGTTATAATAAAAATAATAAATGAACGGTCAATTCAAATATGATTTAGCCTAATGGTTCTCAAACTTTAGTATCAGAACCACCTTGAGGGCCTATTAAAGCACATCTTTCTGGGCTTCACCCACAGAGTTTCTGATTCAGTAGGTCCGGAGTGGAGCTGGAGTATTTGTATTTCTAATCAGTTCCCAGGTGATGCTAATGCTGCTGGTGTAGGGACCACAGTTCTCAAGCTAGCTTGAACTTGATCGTGTAGATGGGCATTTATTAACAGAGAATGGTAAATTCATAATGGAACAAATGAGAGGGAAAGATAGAGAGGCCCCCCTCTTGGTCTCTACCTTCTCTCTTCCAACTCTTTGTACAGCATTAGTCGTTGCTAAGACGTCAACTTTGTACTCTACATTTGATAATTAATGGGAAGAACTAAGCTTTCTTTGCACGGTGTGTCACATTAAGATGTAGCCCGAGTAAATGTCAGAGTTGTCTACGGCAGAGTGAATGGGAAAGGAATGACAGAAAGTCACCGTTTGCAACTCCCAATGTAATAATTCAGGCAACAGTCATCAGTGGATTAAATCAGTAGGGAAAAGGCTGATGGCGATCTTTACAGCGGAGGGATTCAACAGCTACTACACAAATCTGATTAATCTTAACACAAGTACAGAGAAACAGTCAGGCATTGTGGTGCTTAATATGATGCAACATGAAAAATACCACACACCTAGTATTCCTGCCAAATATGGTGAGCCTGAATCTAACCAAGACTCTAGGGCTTCCTTCCATTTACAAAAACTATGGGAGAAAGGAACAAATGGAGTTGATGGCACAGGGAAGAAAACATACTTCTAGAGTATGGAATGTTTTATAGGAGAAAAGTGACATGGGGGGGAAGTTAGAGTAGCCTCCTCTAGATTCAGAGAGACAAAGTGAGCAAATGTGTTAGTGGACCTTATTTAGATCCTGGTTTGTACAAGCTAAATGCAAGAAAAAAACATTAAGACCAGGAAATGCATGGCCCAAGTATTAGCCAATACCAAATATTTATTCTTTTTTTTTTTAAGTTCTTTCTTTTTTAAGATTTTATTTATTTATTTGTCAGAGAGAGAGAGAGAGAGCACAAGCAAGGGGAGTGGCAGGCAGAGGGAGAAGCAGGCTCCCTACTGAGCAAGGAGTGCTGGATCCCAGGACTCTGGGATCATAACCTGAGCTGAAGGCAGATGCTTAACCAACTGAGCCACCCAGGCGTCTCACCAAAGATTTATTCTTAATTTTGTTAGATTGATATTGACATTTAGTCAGTAAGAAAATGGCCACATTTTTAACAGATGTATGCTGATATGAAATAATATGACATCTAGGATCTGCTTTAAAATAGTTTTGCAGGGATGCTTGGCTGGCTCATTCAGTAAAGCATATGACTCTTATTCTTGGGGTCATGAGTTCCAGCCCCACGTTGGGTGTAGAGATTACTTTTATTTTTTTAGTTTTTTATTTTTCAGAGATTAATTAAAATAAAAAAGGATAAAAGGAAAGTGACAAAAGTTTGATAAGCATAATGTCTGGATAATGGGTATATGAAAATTCATTATAGTGTTCTCTCTACTTGGTGTGTGTTAAAAATTATCATCATAAAAAATAGTAGAAAGAGTAACCTAGTCTCCAAAGCTTTTCTTCGCTTAATCTTAAATTATGATAATTTAAAAAATCCAAAGTAAATTTTCATTGCTCTAATGTTCTGTTTAGAATCTTGCCTGCATTGCTCATCTACCATGTGACCTTGGGCAAAGGGATTATTAGGTTAGGTTTCTGCTAAATGGCAGTAATAATAGTATCTGCTTTAGGGTCTCTATAAGGATCAAAACAGCTAACGAATGTACATCTCTACACAGGGCCTGATATGTAGTAACCACTAAATAAACATTCGTTATTATTATTATATAAATAATTGTTTTTTTTCTATCCTTTTTGTTTTTAAAGATTTATTTATTTGAGAATAAGAGAGAGAGAACACGAGTGGAGAGTAGAGGCAGAGGGAGAGAGAGAATCCTCAAGCCGACTCCCCTCTGACGCAGGGCTCCATCCCACAACCCTGAGATCACAACCTAAGCTGAAATCAAGAGTTGATCGCTTAACTGACTAAGCCACCCAGGCACTCCTTTTTTTCCCCTATCCTTCTAATAAGTCAGGAGATACTTTCTTTTCCTCTCAGAGTGATCATTAATAATAAGGATGTTGTCTACATTTTAAAGTGATGAGCTCTACTGGTATAGTTAATTTATAAGCTTAAAAGATTATTTAAATATATAACATATGTTAATGACATGAAAATATTTTCAGTGGGTTTTGGGGCTTGAGAAAATGATTTCAAAACAAACATCCTTTCATCATTCCCTGATGCTAGTACAGCATGACTTGTTCTTAGTTTGCATAAATAATCTGTGTGCATTCTTCAGAAAAGGTAAACATCTTTGCTAAAGCTCTTAAAGCCTAGCTGAATTTAGAAGTAAGCTATAATCCCAAGTTGACTTAGTCAGCTTCAGAACTGTCTTATTCTTACAGATGGCTTGTCAGTATTGTAACTGTGATGCTTCGAGTGCCATGGGAGGAGATCCAGAGGGTCCTGGGAGGCCAGTGCAGATGACTCCAACTTTATGGACAAGGAAGTAAAAGTTAAGTGGCACATTTTGGGGGAAATACTTCAGTACTGTTATACAAGGAGGAAGAGAACAATATAACTGGAGAATTAAATGGAAAGATGAGTACCCAGATGGATAAGAAAGCAGTGTTGCCAACTGGATAACATCTGGCACCTTAGAGTGAAGTTAATTACCTAACGAGCGAAACAAAAGCCCAAGTAGCAAATGATCTCTTCATCTCTCTGCAGGAATGTAACATCCCCAAAATAAGGCATGCTATATGGGAAAATCAGAGACACAGAGTTCAAAAATAAAATCCTCCTTTAAGCAGATGTGGAATCCACAGCTGGAATTAAAGCAGTCAGGAATGTGGGACGAAGGCAGTTTATAGAAAACCTAAATGTGGTATTAACTCTGGCAGTGGATTATAGCATAGGAGATGGCAACAAATTTTCTTCCTTCCAAGATTGCTGTGGTTTATCAGATTATTGGCAGTGCTTACAAAGCAAAGCATATACAAAAGTTTTTTCAGAAACAAAGCAGAGAATTATATTGGTAACCCATTATAGATCCATGACTACAGTAAAACTTTTCTTTGCGATAAACTTACTTGTAAAATGTTCTATGAGTTACCAGTGTTATTAAGATGCCTTTCATGCCAAGATTTATCTTCCTGATCCTCTCTCTCTGTTCTATATCACCATGGCCTGGGATAGCTTTCTGAGACGGTGAATCCAATCTGACTTTTAGTCACAGTGACAGAAATTAAAATAGCATGAAAGATCCAATCTCTTTTATTGTTATTCTCTGACTTCGGGGGCAGAAGGGAAGAAAACCTTGGGTTTGCAATTCTATCTCGAAGATTTGCTATTTTAAATCCTGAAGAACAGTAATTTACAAGTCTTTTGAAAAGCCATAATATATTTAAAATTTTGTTGTCTTTCTGATGCATTAAAGGTAATGTTTTGGGGCCCCTGGGTAGCTCAGTTGGTTAAGTGTCTGACTCTTGGTTTTGGCTCAGGTCGTGATCTCATGAATCCTGAGATCAAGCCCCATGTAGGGCTCAGCACTCGGTGGGGAGTCTGCTTGAAGTTTCTCTCCCTCTGCCCCTCCCCCCACTCACTGTGCGTGTCTCTCTCTCAAGTAAATATGTAAATCTTTTTAAAAAAATAAATAAAGGTCAAAATAATGTTTTATTCCAGTTTCCAAAGCTAGATGAGATGGTAGGAGCAAAACAACAATGTATTTCTGAAAGGCAGTCCACAATAGTTAATGAGCACTGATTATATCCCATCTACAATTCTCGATTTTAGTAATATAGCTGTAAGTAGACAAGGACTCCAAGCACAGGAAGCTTCATTTTAGGGGAAGGCGAAACAAGGAAATAAACCAAATCATTTCAGGCAGTGGCCACTGCTGGGGGTAAAGAACATAAGGTCATGTGTTTGAGAATGTTGGGGGGACTGCTATAGTTTGGGTGGTCAGGCAGAGGCTCTATAAAGGGAGCTTATCAGCTGAGAATCAAATATGGAGTCAGTTACGTCAAGAGCGGAGGCAAGAACATTGCAGGCGGAGGTTAGAGCTAGTGCTAAGGCCCTAGGGTAGGAATAAATTTGATCAGGGACAAAGCATGGAAAATATAATGCATTTGTAATGAAGTTACTGATTGCATGAAATATGCTTAAGATGACAGTACTAATAGTAGAAAAACTAGTCCTTAGGAGGGGAATGAAATTCAGAGTATCCAAGAGTGCTACCCCTGATTGCAAAATGACTGCAAGAACAAGCAAGGCCCAGATGTTACAGAATAAATGAGCTTAATTCCTGAATTAATTCCAATTACTCTTGGCCTAGACTCAAAGCCATCGTAAGAACACTATCCAAATGGACTCAAAGAGTACAATATTTTTCCACATTTTAAACATTAGGAAAAAGGCAGACTATAATGTCACCATTGTAAATTTATAACAACTCTCTTCTCCCCATTTTAAAGCCCTTCTAAGACAGCAATGCAAAAATATTTCATAAATATCCTTCAGTTCCCTTGAAGTATTGGTTAGAAAATATTAATATTTATTGATAAGGGACATAAGTCTTAAATCTATTTTTAGATTAGTTTTGTTTTTAATTTTTATTTTGTTATTTAAATTCAGTTAATTAACATAATGTATTAAATCTATTTTTAGATTAGTTTTGTTTTTAATTTTTATTTTGTTATTTAAATTCAGTTAATTAACATAATGTATTATTAGTTTCAGAGGTAGAGGTCAGTAATTCATCAGTCTTATATAACACCCAGTGCTCATTACATCACATGCCCTCCTTAATGTCCATCACACAGTTACCCCATCTCCCCACCCCTCCCTTCCAGCAACCCTCAGTTTGTTTCCTATGACTAAGAGTCTCTTATGGTTTGTCTCCCTCTCTGATTTTGTCTTTTATTTTTTCCTCTCTTCCCCTACGATCCTCTGATTTGTTTCTTAAATTCCACATACTAGTGAGATCATATGATAATTGTCTTTCTCTGATTGACTTATTTCACGTAGAATAATACCCTCTAGTTCCATCTATGTCAGTGCCCATGGCAAGATTTCACTTTTTTGATGGCTGAGTAGTATTCCATTGTGTGTGTGTGTGTGTGTGTGTGTGTGTGTGTGCGCGTGCGCGTGCGATATATATATATACATACACACGCGCACACACACACACACACACACACACACCCCACATTTTCTTTATCCATTCATCTGTCAGTGGACATCTGGGCTCTTTCCATAGTTTGGCTGTTGTGGACATTGCTGCTATAAACATTGGGATGCAGGTGCACCTTCGAATTACTACGTTTGTATCTTTGGGGTAAATCCCTAGTAGTGCAATTGCTGGGTTGTAAGGTAGCTCTATTTTCAACTTTTTGAGGGACCTCCATACTGTTTTCCAGAGTGGCTGCACCAGCTTACATTCCTACCAACAGTATAAAAGAGTTCCCTCTTTTCTGCATCCATGCCAACATTTGTTGTTTCCTGACTTGTTAATTTTAGCCATTCTGACCTGTGTGAGGTGGTATCTCATTGTGGTTTTGATTTGTGTTTCCGTGATGCCAAGTGATGTGCATTTTTTCATGTGTCTGTTAGCCATTTGTATGTCGTCTTTGGAGAAAGGTCTGTTCACATCTTCTGCACATTTCTTGATTGGATTATTTGTTGGATGTTGAGTTTGATAAGTTCTTTACTGATTTCGGATACTGGCCCTTTATCTGATATGTCATTTACAAATATCTTCTCCCATTCTGGCAGTTGTCTTTTGGTTTTGTCGACTATTTTCTTTGCTGTGCAAAAGCTTTTTATCTTAATGAAGCCCCAATCATTTTTGCCTTTGTTTCCTTTGCCTTTGGAGATGTGTCTAGCAAGAAATTGCTGTGGCCTAGATCCCAGAGGTTGCTGCCTGTGTTCTCCTCTAGTATTATGATGGATTTCTGTCTCACATTTAGGTCTTTCATCTATTTTGAGTCTATTTTTGTGTATGGTATAAGGAAATGGTCCAGTTTCATTTTTCTGCATGTGGCTGTCCAATTTTCCCAACACCATTTGTTGAAGAGACTGTCTTTTTTCCATCCGATATTCTTCCCTGCTTTGTCGATTACTTGACCACAGAGCTGGGGGCCCATTTCTGGGTTCTCTATATTGTTTCATTGATCTATGTGTCTGTTTTTGTGCCAGTACCATACTGTCTTGATGATTATAGCTTTGTAATAGAGCTGAAGCCTGGGATTGTGATGCCACCTGTTTTGGTTTTCTTTTTCAACATTCCTTTGGCTATTCAGAGTCGTTTTTGGTTCCATACAGATTTTAGGATTATTTGTTCCAGCTCTGTGAAAGAAGTTGAAGGTATTTTCGTGAGGATTGCATTGAATACATAGATTGCTCTAGGTAGCATAGACATTAACAATAACAATAACAATCCATAAGCATGGAATGTTTTTCCAGTTTTTTGTGTCTTCCTCAATTTCTTTCATGAGCATTCTATAGTTTTCTGAGTACAGGTTCTTTGCCTTTTTGGTTAGGTTTATTTCTAGGTATCTTATGGTTTGGGTGCAATTATAAATGAGATCGACTCCTTAATTTCTCTGTCTTCTGTCTCATTGTTAGTGTATAGAAATGCAACTGGTTTCTGTGCATTGATTGTATATCCTGCCACTTTGTTGAATTCCTGTAGGAGTTTTAGCAATTTTGGGGTGGAGTCTTTTGGGTTTTCCACATAGAATATCATGTCATCTGTGAAGAGTGAGAGTTTGACTTTTTCTTTGCTGATTTTGATACCTTTTATTACTTCTTGTTGTCTGCTGAGGCTAGGACTTCCAGTACTATGTTGAAAAACAGTGGAGATAGTGGACATCCCTACCATGTTGCTGACCATAGGGGGAAAACTGAGTTTTTGGGTTTTGGGAGAATGATATTCGCTGTGGGCTTTTCGTGTATGGCTTTTATGATATTGAGGTATGTTCCCTCTCTCCCTACACTCGAAGAGTCTTAATCAAGAAAGGATGCTGTACTTGTCAAATGCTTTTTCTGCGTCTATTGAGAGGATCATATGGTTCTTGTCCTTCCTTTTATTAATGTAGTGTATCATGTTGATTAATTTGTGGATGTTGAACTGCCCTTGCAGCCCAAGCATAAATCCCACTTGGTCATGGTGAATAATCCTTTTAATGTACTGTTGGATCCTATTGGCTAGTATTTTGGTGAGAATTTTTGCATCCATGTTCATCAGGGACATTGGTCTGCAATTCTCCTTTTTGATGGGGTCTTTGTCTGGTTTTGGGATCAAGGTAATGCTGGCCTCATAGAAAGAATTTGGAAGTTTTTCTTTCATTTCTGTTTTTTGAAACATTTTCAGAAGAATAGATGTTAATTCTTCTTTAAATGTTTGGTAGAATTCCTCTGGGAAGCCATCTGGCCCTGAACTCTTTGTTGGGAGATTTTTGATTACTGCTTCAATTTCCTTGCTGCTTATGGGTCTGTTCAGGTTTTATATTTCTTCCTGTTTCAGTTTTGGTAGTTTATACGTCTCTAGGAATGTATCCATTTCTCCCAGATTGCCTAATTTGTGGGCATATAGTTGGTCATAATATGTTCTTATAATTGTTTATTGTATTTCTTTGGTGTTGATTGTGATCTCTTTTTCATTCATGATTTTATTTATTTGGGTCCTTTCTCTCTCTCTCTCTCTCTCTCTTTTTTTTTTTTCTTGATAAGTCCATCCAGGGGTTTATTGATCTTACTAATTCTTTCAAAGAACCAGTTCCTAGGTTCGTTGATCTGTTCTACTGTTCTTTTGGTTTCTGTTTCATTGATTTGTGCTCTAATCTTTATTAATTCTCGTCTCCTGCTGGGTTTAGGCTTTATTTGCTGTTTTTCTCCACCTTCTTTAGGTGTAAGGTTAGGTTGTGTATTTGAGACCTTTCTTGTTTCTTTTTTTTTTTTAATTAAGATTTTATTTATTTATTTGAGAGAGAGCAGGGTGAGAGAGATCACAAGCAGGGGTGAGGGCTAGAGGGGGATGGACAAGCAGACTGCCTGCTGAGCAGGGAGCCTGATTTGCCCAATCCCAGGACCCTGAAATCATGACCCGAGCCAAAGGCAAATGCTTAACCCATTGAGCCATCTAAGTGCGCCCCCCCCCTTTCTTGTTTCTTGAGAAAGTCTTGTATTGCTATATATATCCCTCTTAGGACTGCCTTTGCTACATCCCAAAGGTTTTGAACAGTTGTGTTTTCATTTTCATTTGTTTCCATGAAATTTTTAAATTCTTCTTTAATTTCCTTGTTGACCCATTGATTCTTTAGTAGGATGCTCTTTAGCCTCCATGTATTTGAGTTCTTTCCAAACTTCTTGTGACTAAGTTCCAGTTTCAAAGCATTGTGGTCTGAAAATATGCAGGGAATGATCCCAGTCTTTTGGTACTGGTTGAAACCTGATTTGTGACCCAGTATGGGATCTATTCTGGAGAATGTTCCATGTGCACTTGAGAAGAATGTGTATCCTGTTGCTTTAGGATGGAATGCTTTGAATATATCTGTGAAGTCCATCGGGTCCAGTGTGTCATTCAAACCCCTTATTTCCTTGTTGATCTGCTTAGATGGTCTGTCCATTGCAGTGAGTGGGGTGTTAAATTCCCCAATATCAATGTGTTTCTTTAATTTTGTTGTTAATTGGTTTACATAATTGGCTGCTCCCATGTTAGAATAAATATTTACAACTGTTTGATCTTCTTGTTGGATAGACCCTTTAAGTGTGATATTGTGTCTTTCCTCATCTCTTATTACAGTCTTTGGTTTAAAATCTAATTTGTCTGATACAAGGATTGCCACCCCAGGTTTCCTCTGATGTCCATTAGCATGATAAATGGCTTTCCATCCCCTCACTTTCAATCTGTAGGTGTCTGGGTCTAAAATGAGTCTCTTGCAGACAGCATATAGATGGGTCTTGCTTTTTTATCTAATCTGATATCCTGTGTCTTTTGACTGGGGGCATTTAGCCCATTTACATTCAGAGTAACTATTGAAAGATACTGATTTAGTACCATTTTATTACCTGTAAGGCCACTGTTTCTATATATTGTTTCTGTTCCTTTCTGGTCTGTGTTACTTTTGGGCTCTCTCTTCACTTAAAGGATCCCCTTTAATATTTCTTGTAGGGCTGGCTTAGTGATCACAAACTCTTTTAGTTTCTATTTGTCCTGGAAGCTTTTTATCTCTCCTTCTATTTTGAATGACATCCTTGGTGGATAAAGTATTCTTGGCTGTGTATTTTTTTCATTTAGCACCCTGAATATATCTTGCCAGGTCTCTGTGGATAGGCCTGCTCCCAGTCTAATAATGTATCTACCCTTGTAGGTTATGAACCTCTTGTCCTGAGCTACTTTCAGGATTTTCTCTTTGTCTCTGATATTTGCGAGTTTCACTATTACATGTTGAGGGGAGTTCTCTGTGTTTCCTGGACTTGAGTGCCTGCTTCCTTCCCCAGGTTAGGGAAGTTCTCTGCTATAATTTGTCTCAATATACCTTCTGCCCCCTCTCTTTCCACTTCTTCTGGGATCCCAATTATTCTAATATTGTTTCACTTTACGGTATCACTTCTCTCTCAAATTCTCCCCTCTTGATCTGTAGTTGTTTATCTCCCTTTTCCTCAGCTTCTTTATTCTCCATCATTTTGTCTTCTATATCACTAATTCTCTCTTTTCAGCCATTTATCCTAGCAGTAAGAGCACCATTAAATACAATGGAAGGGTAGAATGTAAAGTGTAAAAATGAAAATTAAAAAAGATTTAGAGTTGATAAAATAAATTGGTTGAAAATGGAAAGAGAAAAATAATTAAAATTGAAAAACTAAAGAATTGTGGGAAAAATGAACTCTTTTTAAAAAATTCATGTTTTAGATTGATATACCTCAGGCATTCATAGCAATATTATATTATATTTTTTATTTCAAGTACACAACTTAGAAGGACTTGAAGTCCTTAAAAATTGATTCGTCTTTAAATAAAAATGGTGCTTTGTATTTGATATTAGCTTTCCAAATTATGTAAGAACACATGCTAATGTCTTCTCAGACATTTTTTTAAATTTAAATTCATTTAGCCAACATATAGTACATCATTAGTTTCAGATACAGTGTTCAATCTTTTATTAGTTGTGTATAACACCCACTGCTCATCACATCATGTGCCCTCCTTAATGCCCATCACCCAGTTATCCCATCCCCCCATACCCACCTCCCCTCCAGCAACCCTCAGTCTGTTTCCTGTAGTTAAGAGTCTCTCATGGAAAAAACCCGTGAATTCTATATACTACTTTCCCCTAGCGCTGGAGTTTTGCAGTTCTGTGTGATCAGTAAATTTGGTCTTAGCCAGATGTTCTTGTTGATCTTTTGGGGGAGGGGCCTGTTGTGCTGATTCTGCACCGCCCTGGCAGGGGACCAGGCTAAGTAAGCGGCTCCAGTTTGCTCTCTGTAGCTTTTGTTCCCTGAAGGCTTTCTGGGCCACTTCAGAGAATGAGAATAAAAATAGCATCCTCCCAATCTCCTTTCAGGCAGGGACGTCGCTCACCAGAGCAGGCTTCTGAAGGTTCTGATTTTGTGCTCCGCTGCGCCGTCACTTGCCAGTAGCCGGCTCACGGAGGCTCCCTCTCCCCGCGGTCTGTCCTCTCATATATCGCCTGGGATTCACTTCTCTGCACTTCCTACCTTGCAGAAGGTGGTCGTTTTTCTATTTGTAGAGTTGCAGCTATTCTTTCTTAGATCTCGGTTTGAGTTTGCAGGTGTTGAAGATTTAATAGCTTTCTGGCTGAATTCCTGGGACCAGATGAAACTAAGCTCTCCTACTTCTCTGCCATCTTGGACTATCTCCTATTTTTCGATTAGTTTTGATTGAAATTTACATTTTCATGAAGTTATTTGTCATTTTACTCTGATCCTTGATAGGTGGTTTCAATTCTTTTGCTAACTAGTTGTCACTTGATAGGTTTAACGTGATAACTACTTGTTGAGGCTCAAAGTTTAGAAAGCTTAACGAGAATGAGCTGCTGTCTTCATAGCTTTTCTCTTTAATAAGTAGATAGTTTAGAAAGGTGATTCAAGCTAGGTAATATTCCATTATATATATTATATATGTATATATAATATATGTATATAATGTAATAGTACTGATATTATTAATATATATATACACAACATATAATATCTATAATATCTTTTTTATCCATCATCTGTCAGTGTGCTTGGGTTGCTTTCACATCTTTGTTACCGATTGATCTAGCATAGTCACTAACTCAGGAAATGAACAGGTGAGTCCCTGATGCTTTCCCAGCCAACTTCTCTGTCCCACAGAATCCAGAGGGGGGTGGGCTAATTGAGAGCATAGCCCCTGGCTGGGTTTGCCAACAGCGTTGTCCAACAAACTTGGATAAACTCTCTCAAAAGAGAAGCCCAATAGCTCAAGGGTCGAGTGTTTGGAAAAGACAAAGGGAGAAATTGATTTCAGGTGCCAGCATCTGGGAGAGGTGACAGGTGCAAGCCTTGCCTGTGAAGGGAATTGGGAACTTTAGACTCCGGATCACTTTGGTAAGAACATTGTGGGTTTTGTAACTTGTTCAGGGTTGTTCTATTTTACATCCTGTGGCCTAGTAGAGCGAACAGTTAATCCTTAATGTTAAAAGCCAGTGTGTCTGTCTGCAGGGACAGCCAGACTGCTTTTCTCAATGTGGTCCATTCTGAAAATCCTCAGGGAGAGAAGCACGTTTGCTGGTCATCAGAGAAAGGAAAACAAGGGCACCCCCAGGCATCAGTATTTTTTATAACTCCCCTGGTGACTGCAGACTATAGTCAAGGTTGTGGCGCCCGGGTGGCTAAGTTGGTCAAGTGGCTGTCATCCGCTCAGGTCATGATCTTGGGGTCCTGGGATCAAAGCCCCACATTGAGCTTCCTGCTCAGCAAGGAGTCTGCTTCCCTCTCTCCCTCTGCCCCTCCCCATCACTGGTTCTCTCTCTCTCTCAAATAAATAAATAAAAATATTAAAAAAATATATACAGTCAAGGTTGAGATACCTTGCCTTAGAACACTTCTCAAACCTCAGCGTTCTCATCAATCACCTGGGGAGCTTATTAAAATGCAGATTCTGGTAGAGCATGTCTGCAACAGGGCCTAAGGTCCTGCATTTTCAACCCAGCTCCCAGAAGTTACCATTGCTGGGGGTGGGGGAGGGGTGGGAGTGGGGGCACCCTGAGCAGCACCAGCCTTCTCGTATTAATTTCAGACACCAGCTGATTCTGCACAGTGATTTCAGTGCCTACCGTTAAGCCAGTGCTCAACACTTCAGTGTCAGACATTTTAACATATAAATCTTGAAAATCCTGTTAAATTTACAGTAAAATATAAACTCATTTCAGTGGCCTTCAAATGTTTTAGTGTGACGGGGCTTTAGCCTACCTCTCTGAACTGGCTCGCCCTGCTCCAGGGAACAGTAACTCTTGCTTCTCCTCAGACATGCCAGACCTAGCCTCTCTTCCAGGCTTTCATAGGAGGTCTGCCTTCCGCGTGAAATACTTCCCCCTCCATATCCTCATGGCTTTTCCCCTTCTCAACTCACGTGTCACTTCCCTAGCTCTTCCTAGAGCTCTCACGCTAAATAAGTCGCCTTCCCTCTCCCTTCTATCTCATAACTCTCTCCTCCACAAAGCTCTAATCGCTGTTTGCAATTGGTCTGCCTGATTGTTGGCTTATTGCTTTTCTGTCTACCTTCCCAAGAATATTAGCTACGAGAAAAAAGCTGCTGTCTGTCGGGGCCACTACTACACCCCCAGCTCCTAGAAAAGAACCTAACAGAATGGGATAGACACACACAAAATGAAAATGAGTGGCAGGAGAATCAGTCAGGTATATATATGGAAAAGAGAGAATTAATTTTCAGTAAGTACAAGTTGTTACGTAAGAGATCAGAAGGATCTGGGTTTCTCTGGTCGTGGTGATGAGTATACAGGTGTGGTTGAACCAACAGGATCATCTACTCGGCACTGTGAGCCTGGCCTTGGCTCACATGTGGCTTCTAATACATGTTTTTAGGAAAATCCGTTTGTTTGTTTGTTTGTTTATTTATTTTTTAAGATTTCCTCTTACTCACGTACTTTACTTATTTAAGTAGGCTTACACCCAAGGTGGGGATTGAACTCACAACTTTGAAATGGAGAGTTGCATGCTTTACGGACTAAGCTGGCCAGGGGCTCTTAGGAAGATCTTAATGAATTCATATACATTGGAGAAGCTGAATTCATATTTACATTAAGTGAGAACATCACCCAGTTTATTAAAAGAAAGACTGCATTCATAAAGTGAAGAAGATGCTTTGGCTCTTTGCAGGCCATTTGTCTTGGAAACTGTAATCCCTGGAAGTGGTTGCTGAGCCTGGTTCTGGGTGTGAAAGCTTTAGCACTTAGACCAATGGAATAGTTGATAAGTCACTTCGGCAGGTTACGAGGTAATAAGCACCAAGACATACCTGCGATTAGATTGGAAGGTGCAAATTCTTCAGTGGTTTTTATCTTTTGATTTCTAGACAGTCTTCTCTCAATTATTCTTAATTGAGTAAGTACTCAATTATCCTTAATTGTACTCGAGTTTGTGCTCTTACTACTGTGGTTTTGTGGATTGTCACTACGTATTTTTATATTTAAACTGAAGTAGCAATAGATAATATTTTGTAATAGGATTTGGTCTTTGTTCAGATTAAAAAGATAAACAATGAAAACCAATCTCCCTTTTATTTCTGGCATTTGTTAAAATGACTAAGAGAAGACAATTTAGGTGGTACAAACGTTATTTAACACTTCATGAATTGGGTACTCTCTGTTCCCAAGAGTCCAGATAACTGCAAAATGGGCCAAGGCCGGAAGCTTTTATAGGATAAAGAATAAGGAACAAGGAAGTAAGTAAAGAGCCTAGTGCTGACTTGGTGTTTGGAGATGGGCTGCCTGGCTATACTGTGTTTTTGGTCAAGGGGAACACTTATAGGGACACGAATATTATCTAAGTTTTGTTTTGTTGACATGGCATCCCAAGCAGGAGTGGCTCCATTTTTGGGCCTAGAAATTTATTTCAACACTTCAATCCCCAGTTCCTTCTCAAGAGACCAGCACTGTTGTCACTTTCTTGTGTGTCCTTCCCAAAATATTCATGGCATCATCTGACCTTCACGTTACCCATCTGCAAAATGGGGTAATAATAGCACCTGTCTCATCGGGGTCTCATGAAGATTAAATGCATGGACACATGTAAAGGCACTTAGAGCAGTGATAGATACATACTGTGAATTTTCTTATTTTTAAAAGCTATCATGCATTTATTAGCGTGAAGAGTGTGTATCAGTGGTATTCAAAATAGAGATATGTGGCCATGTATGTAATATTAAATTTTGTCGTACCCACATTAAAAAAGTAAAAAGAAACAGATGAAAAAGTTTTAGTAATATTTTTGTTTACCTTGATATATCCCCTAAAATATCATGTCAACATGTAATCAGTGTAGACATGTTTTAATGTGATGCTTTATAGTCTTTTTCGCTATGCTTTGAAACTCGGTGTGCATTTCCTGCTTGCACAACACCTCGTCTGGGACTAGCTCCCACTTGAAGTACCGTCTGACTGCATGTGGCTAGTAGCTACTGTGCTGGACAAAATAGGTTTATATATCAATCTATAAGCCTGTCACATTTTTTATTCTGTTCAAATAATACCATTCTTTGCTTACCTGAATGTCATAAAATGTTAATATTTTGGATGAATTTGGGGAGAAAGAAATAAGTGTTTAAATAGCATATTTAAAATAATGTTTTAGCCTTTCAGATGTCTACAGCAAAAACCAATTCCTAAAATGCTTAATTCATTGTGAAGAACAAGGGCTTCTTGTTCTTAGAGAGAGGACGACATCCCTCACTGTGGCTCATGGCGAGAACTGGTCTGCCTTGCCTGCTGCCTGCTGCTTCTGCACCAGCTGTGCTCAGGGCTGCCTTGGAGTTCTTCCCCGTGGGACCTTCTCCCGCGAGCCCTCTCAGCTCTGGCAGGGCTGCTTCCCCACGCTCACCCCCCAACATGCTCACACACTTCCCCCTTGCCCAGTGAGTCATGTAGGAATCTGTTTAAGGAGGAAAAAACATAACTTCTTGTGTCTAAATATTGATTTAAATGATTTTATTACAACATAAAATAGTACCAACATAAGATTGTAGCTCCTTATGTTGGTGGTTTATATACAACGTCACATCCAAAATGAAAATATTAATTTAAAGAAAAGGAATTATGTAGTTACTAGAAATGTACAGAAGGGCATGTAACAAAAATAATTCTCCCTCCACCTACTGTCTCGGCCTCACAGTTCCCCTTCCTAAAGGGAAACTAGATATAACATACGTATATATGTGTGTGTGTGTGTGTGTGTGTGTGTGTGTGTGTTACTTATTCTTTGTTTATTTTTACACAGATCTGTTGCATTCTTTTTCACATACCAGTTCAGATTATTGACTAGTGGGCTAGATGATGTTTTGCTGAAGTCAGGATTGCACCGCACCTGCACCTGACTCCATACCCTGGGTTCTTCCGAGTTCCGCACGTCCTGTGCACAGGTGCTGCGTGATGCACACTTCACCCACCCCTGTGGTCTGTGGACCTGCCGTGAAACCTTCATTCTTGCAGGGTTCATAGTGAGCATTTTATCTTCACTTGGCATGAATGCAGCCTGTACGTATTAAGTCCATCTATTCTTTTCACATCAGCCCAAGACAATTAGAGTTGTGCTCCTTGTGGCCAACTCAATCAAAACACATGTTTGACATGGGCTTTTAAAGCTTTGGGCAGAACTCAGTCATAAAAAGAGATTCCGAATATATTTCTGTTAATTTTTAGGGTTGTCATCAAAATGAGAATACAAAATTAAAATAAGTCATATAGACAAACTTTGGGCCTAAGAATCTTAGATTGGAAAACACAAGCCCAATTATTTCAGTGTATAAGTGGCTCAGGTAAGATTTATGTGGCAACACTCAACCCCTAAAATTAGTTCAGTCAGTTCCCGCAGTTATAGGTCTATAAAGCACCAGATACTCCTTTAATACAGAGTTGAACCATTAAGTATATGGTCATGTGTTTGTTTATTAATTAATTACTTGTTTATTTTTTATGGTCTTGTATCTAATGCTGTCTTGCCCATGACAGTGTAAGCTCTGGCACAGGACCCATGTCTGGTGTATCCGCCACTATATCTGCAGTGCCCAGCGTAGTGCTTTTCACATAAAAGGCATTTAACAAATAGTTTTTGAGTGATTAAGTAAAGCAGTTATGAAAGAGTAGGGTTCAAGTCCTACCTTTACTTCTGCCTGTGTAACCTTGACCACCAGTTATTTAATTTCTTTGGGTCTTAATCTCTGTATATCATAAAGTGAGGCAAGTAGAATAGGTCAGAGATACTTAAACTTGGTATCACCTGGAAAGCCTCTAAGTAAGATAAGTTGTGGCGTTCCACCTGTAAGAACTGATTTACTAGTTCTAGGGAAAGTCTAGGAAATTATTCTAGAAGCTCCTACAGTTTACCGTTTGTAGCCAGGGTTGGAAATGGAATCAGTTCTAACATCCTTTGGGTCTTTGTGTATATTGGTCCTTGACTTAAGTTTAACATAGTGATTGAGGACCCAATATGTGCTAAATCTGACCACACTGGCACCAGTAATACGAGGAATATTTAGATTTCCCAAGGACTTTCTGGCTGAGAGACATATTAGTGTTCCAACAGGTTTTTGAGCACAATGTTAGCACAGGAGGCTGCAAAAGGCAGACAAGGCACTCATGTCAGTCTGAGGTTTAGGGAAAAATTGCAAGAGGAGATGGAACTTCAGTCGATCGTTGAAGGTTGAGTAGTAATTAACCAAGGAGGAAGGTAGGTCAACAGAAAGGACAGAATGTGCAAAAGTCCAGGGGCATGAGAAAACCTAGTTCGCTAGAATCCTGCCATGGAGCACAGCCAGAGGCAGTAGAGTTTAGGAGAAGTCTCTCGAGAAGAAGCTGTTGTTAGAGCTCATTGGCTGTGAGCAAGGGTTTTTGAGGCAGAAAGGTTTCATTTAAATCCTGATTTTGTCTCTCTCTCTCTCTCTCTGTGGGACTCACAGAAATTAATTAACTTGTTCACACTCAATTTCCTTATCTGTAAAGTGGGGGCACTAGTACCTGTCTTGTAAGATGACTATAAAGACTAAATGAGGCAAAATGAGGAAATACATGTACAGTTCTTAACACAGTGACTGGTAGATTATAACCAAAAATATGCCCAGGGAGGCAAGCTTATTGCAGCTTTTCTTTTGTTTTTCAGTTTTAATGACTACACAGTACTGATATTGTAGTTACTTTTTTTAAAAAGAAAAATCATAATTGTCATTATTTTCATGAGGAAACGAAGGAAAAGTTCAAGGAAAGTAAGTGTCCTTTTCAAACCCAGGTGTCTGTTCTATGATTTGTTTTTTCTAGAGGCAACCAAAATATATCAGATGATAATGTGCTCTTTAGAGATATTCTAAAGCACATTTGAAATAACAAAAAAATTAGAAGCAATCAAAATGTCCATCAGTATGGGAAATGTCTCTGGAATAGGCATCCTTTTCATATTATGCAGTAGTTAAAAACAAGTTGCAAAATGGAGTGTTCCATTGCAATATCTTCCTTTTAAATACACATGTAATATATAGAGATATATAGTGCACATATATATATATATATATATAATATAAAGAGATATATAGTACACACACACATACATATATATGGGTGTATATATAATTTTATGTTTATAATTAGTATCTAATGATAAAGAATCAGCTGCTCTTTATTGTGGCATTTTCAAAATCTAACTTAACCTTTTAAATATTTATATCTCAATGATGATATAACAGTGTGCTTAATGAATAAATGTATTTGCTTGTCTGCTAACTTGAGGGAGTTGCTCCTAAAAGTAATTTATACATTGTGAAAAGATTGCTGAATAAATTTGTATGGGTCAAATCTTATGACCTTAGATACTAACACATCATTTGGAAGTCTGTGACTATCTTTGACAAAATGTCTATGGATGCTCTGTAATTTCTTTTTTCTTTTCTTTTCTTCTTTTTTAAATTTTTTTTTAACTGAAGTACAGTTGACACACAATATTATATTAGGGTTTGGTGTACAACATTAGCGATTTGACATTTATATGCATTACAAAATACTTACCTGGGTAAGAGTAGTGTCTGTCATTATACAAAGTCATTATAATATTAACTTTTCCCTATGCTGTACTTTAAATCCCCATGACTCACTTATTTTAAAATTGTCCATTTGTACCTCTTAATCCCCTTCACCTATTTTGCCCCTCCCCACTCTGGCAACCACCAGTTTGTTCACTATATTTATGAGTCTGTTTTGGGTTTTTTTGTTTTGTATTTTAGACTCCATATATAAGTGAAATCATATGGCATTTGTCTTTCTATGTTTGAGTGTTTCACTTAGGATAGATCTCTAGGTCTATCCATGCTGTTACCAATGGTAAGATTTCATTCTTTTTTATGGCTGAGTAATATTGGTGTGTGTGTGTGTGTGTGTGTGTGTGTGTGTGTGTGTGTGTCTTCTTCATCTGTTGATAGACACTTAGGTTGCTTCCTTATCTTGGCTGTTATAAATAATGCTGCAATAAACATGGTGCATATATGTCTTTTTGGATGAGCGTTTTTGTTTTCTTTGGATAAATAATCGGAAGTGACAGTGCTGGATCATATGATATTTCATTTTTAATTTTTGAGGAAACTCCATATTGTTTTCTACAGTGGCTACACCAATTTATATCCCTACCAAGACTGCATGAGTGTTCCCTTTTCTCTACATCCTTGCCAATGGATTACTTACTGTCTTTTTGACATTGGCCATTCTGATTAGGGTGAGGCAATACCTCATTGTGGTTTTTTATTTCCATTTCCATGATAATGAGTGATGTTGAGCATCTTTTCGTGTGCTTGTTGGCCATCTGTATGTCTTCTTTGGAGAAATATCTGTTCATGTTTTCTGCCCGTTTTTTAATTGAATTGTTTGGTTTTCTTGGTGTTGAGTTGTCTAAGTTCTTTATATATTTTGGTTATTAACCCTTATGGGATATATCATTTGCAAGTATCTTCTCCCATTCAGTAGGCCGCCTTTACATTTTGTTGATGGTTTTCTTTGCTGTGCAAAAGCTTTTTAGTGTGGTGTAGTCCCAATTATTAATTTTGGCTTTTTTTGCCCTTGCCTGAGGAGGCAGACCCAAAACAATATTGCTAAGACAATGTCTGAGAGTTTACTATGTTATCTTTTAGTTTTATGGTTTCAGTTCTTATATTTAGATCTTTAATCCATTTTGAGTTTATTTTGTATAAGGTGTAAGAAAGGGAATTTCTTTTTTTAGTTTTTTGAATTATGGTCCACATTGTGGATGCTTTAAGTATGATGGGGCGTAATTTTATTTCCTTAGATGCCGGTGCTGTAATGTTTATCTTGGATTTATTTATAGCTATTTTGCTTATACACTAAATGTACATATTAATTGTAAGATACATTTGGATTTCAGACTGATATTATTGGTTATATTTTAATTGTTTTTCTATTATATTTATTTATTTTTAAAATATTTATTTATTTATTTTAGAGAGAGAGAATGGAGTGGGGAGGAGCAGAGGGAAGGGGAGAGAAAAACTCCAAGCAGGCTCTGTCCATGCTAAGTGTGAGCCTGACATAGGACTTGATCTCATGACCCTGAGATTGTGACCTTTGTGGACCCAAGAGTTGGTTGCTTAACTGACTGTGCCACCCAGGCACCCCTGTTTTTCTATTTTAAATGACCCACAATTTTATAAGCCACAGACATCTTTACTATGTTGTATATCCTTCCATTATTTTTCTCTATGAGTAGTTGTTAATTATTATATTACCTGGTAGTTTTAGATTAAACAAATATTTTTTTTTATAATCATGAGCATGGGGAAGCTCTTTGCTTCGTGGTATTAAAGCCAGAAACCATAAAATAGATTTGGCCACGTAAAAATTAATGAGTACTCTGAAAAAGAAGACAAAATTTCCACAATGTAAATGGGTGTATGATAAATTTGCAGAAATATTTGCAAAATATGATGGTGAAAATAATTAATTGTGGGTTGCTTGGCTGGCTCAATTGGTAGAGCATGTGACTCTTGATCTCAGGGTTGTGAGTTCAAGCCCCACGTTCAATTCACTGCTTTAATATTTTAAAAAGTCATACAAATCCATTAGAAAAGGTGAAGCCCCTCCCAAGGAAAATGGGCAAAGACTTCAAGAAGCAATTACCAAGAGAAAGGATACAGATGCCAATAAGATATCTTTTATTTTTTTTGATTGTTTTTAATTCTTTTTTAAAGATTTTATTCACTTATCTGACAGAGAGAGACCAAGCTGGGGAATGGCACACTGGGGGAGATGGAGAAGCAGATTGCCCCCTGAGCAGAGAGCCAAGGTGGGACTTGATCCCAGGACCCTGGGATCATAACCTGAGCTGAAGGCAGACGCTTAACCAACTGAGCCACCCAGGCACCCCAATAATATACTTTTTAAATGCTTGCCCTTGTTAATCATCAAAGAAGTGCAAATTATAAGGTAAAAAATATACATTTGGATTTCAAAATGATCAAATGAGAAAGTCTTAAAATCAAGTATACATGGTATTTAAATGACATTTCTGTTTACTTTGTTAGGGAGAGATGATGAAAGAGAACAGTTTACTGTGAAATTGCGGAGATTTTCCATTTAGCATGATTATTGTTTTCCAGTGCCACATTTTAATTTTTTTAGTCATCTCTTAGGGGAAGGGGGTATTGGTTGCAATACTTTTCTTTTGTCTATAACAGTTTAAAAGATCTCAATTTTCTTCAGTTTTTTTTAAGAACATAAAAATTCATATGTGTGCACTACTAAATTTATTTTCTTTCATTTTTCTTGTTTTTGTTTTTTGTTTTGTTGAGATGAACAATGGGGGAAGAGAAGAACTCACTTTTTAAAGATTACTTATTTAGTTATTTGAGAGAGAGGGAGAGTAGAGCATGTGAGAACATGAATGGGGGGAGGAGCAGAAGGAGAGGGAGAGACAGAAACAGACTCCCCGCTGAGCAGGGAGCCTGATGCGGGACTCCATCTCAGGACCCTGGGATCATGACCTGAGCCTACGGCAGATGCTTAACCGACTAAGCCACCCAAGCAGCCGGAGAAGAACTCACTTATTACACCAATGATACTGTATCCTCATTGTATAGGTCCCTCTTCTCTTGCCCAAACTTTTGGGCAAGAGAAATTAGAAAATTAGAAATTAGAAATCATCTATTCCAGAAATCAGACAACATAATACATATGCCATAGTACATGAGAGTCCCAGGAGGTCTCAGATGGTAAAACTTATCCAAACACATTAACATTTCATTAGCAAAATCTACTTATGTATTATATTTACATACAAAATTTTATTCACATAGTATAGATTCAGGGCAGGTGTTCCTGCCAAATGATTTTGTGGCAAACTTAGAATATATATTTTATTGCATTGCAGATTACAGGATTGTATGTACATAATATATCTACATGTAATGTGCATGTTTACATATATACATATACACACTTGCCTGTATACAGTTCTTACTTCCATCCCAAGATGTTAGAGTTAGGAGTTTCTTTATTGAGCAAACAATTAGATTTAATGTCCATCTTCATTTAGATATTTTGCTTGGCTGTGCGAAGGGCACTATTTTTCCCTGTCAAGGTGCAGTGTGGGAATCTCTGTAATTTGAAGAAGTAATTATGTTTTCTTTTTCTTAGCCGTTCTATGGTGTCAGTGGGGAATGGAAACAACCATTAAGAACTTTCCAAAAGCATAGGCTTTACAAATAAACAGTCAAATTTGAATCCCAGCTCCACCATTAGTTGGCACAATAATGAAATGTCAGTAGGAGTGCATGCAAATCAAACTTGGATTCAAATAGATTACAAATTGCTAGTGGTTGGTTGGTTTACTTTGGGAGAAGGAAAGAAGTAGCGACTATAGGTTCAGGGAGGCTGTTAGATGCTACTATTTTATTTCTTGATTTTGATGGTGGTTGCATGATTGTGTTCACATTATGATAATTCATCAGGCTATATAGTTACGATGCCTGCATCTTTCTGCATGTACTCCTTCTGTAAGTCATATTTAAATGTTTATTAGTAAAAAAAAAAAAGATCGTAAAAAGTAGTGACACATTGGGGCGCATGGGTGGCTCAGTCAGTTAAGCGTCCAACTTTTTTTTTTTTTTTTTTTAAGATTTTTTATTTATTTATTCGACAGAGGTAGAGACAGCCAGTGAGAGAGGGAACACAAGCAGGGGAGTGGGAGAGGAAGAAGCAGGCTCATAGCGGAGGAGCCTGATGTGGGGCTCGATTCCACAACGCCGAGATCACGCCCTGAGCCGAAGGCAGACGCTTAACCGCTGTGCCACCCAGGCGCCCCAAGCATCCAACTCTTGATTCTGGTTCAGGTCATGAGCTCAGGGACCTGGGATTGAGCCCCATGTCAGGCTCCTCGCTCAGCCTGTGGAGTCTGCTTGAGTCTCTCTCCTTCTCTCGGCCCTTCCCCCTACTTGCTCGTGTGCACATGTGCTCCCTCTTTCTCTAAAATAAAAAAAAAAATATTTAAAAGCATAGTGACACATTAATTTCCTATAATCCACAGATCCAATATAGAAAATGTTTCATAAAACTCCTGTATAAAAGCAAAATCATTTATTTATTTAATTAAAAAAAGGTTTTATTTGTTTATTCATTGGAGACTGAGATAGAGTGAGAGAGGCAGAGGCAGAGGGAGAAGCAGGTTCCCCACTGAGCAGGGAGCCTGATGTGGGACTTGATCCCGGGGCCCTGGGATCACGACCTGAGCTGAAGTCATGTGCTTAACTGACTGAGCCACCCAGGAACCCTTAAAATCAAAAACATTTAATAATATCACAGATATTATTGAAATTAGATATGAAAGCCGAGGTTTAGTGATCAACAACATGATACATATCTAGGCATTAGTAAGTGCTGTTAGGAGGTCAAATTGCAGATTGAATCAAGCATTCTTTGATTAGGAGATTTTTCCTGCTACTTCTGGAGTTCTGGGACTGTTTGTAATGAAATAATAAAAACAGCTGTATAAATGGTTTAGCATTTTTATTATAAACATTAAAAAAAAATAACTCAGAAGAAAATTTGCAACTATCACTTTTTTTTTACTCTACAGATTAGTGTTTTATAAGACACAGTTTGGTAAATGTTGATTTAAGTTTTAATCTTAATGGGTGACAGGAAGCCATTCAGTATTTTAAGTATGAATCTGACAGTCTAATTCCCAGCAGTGGAGACTGTGAATGCTGGAATAGAGGTACACAGATAACAGATATGGGACTGGTTCAGTAGTTGAGGCAAGAGATGATGTGAACCTTAATTCTGTTGACTAGCAGGCTCACCTGATAAGAGGCAATTGACAGAAGAAATTTCAAAGTGACAAAATCTTGGCATTGTCATGACAGTGGTGGATACTGTGGTCTGTGCCCAGATCCTCTGGACAGGGATTGTCTCAACCGCAGGGCCGTTGGCCACACCCAGTGACTGCTGAGAAATAGGTATGACAGTGTCATGTGTCATGTGTGTGTGACCTGTGCCTTCACACAGCAGCCCATGCCCAGAAGGGGCCTCATGCTTGGTTTATTGCTCTACTGTCACCCTCTTGGAAATCTTAATTTTTAAACAGTGAGTCTTGCTTTTTTTTTTTTTTTTTTTTTTAAAGATTTTATTTATTTATGTGACAGAGAGACAGCCAGCGAGAGAGGGAACACAAGCAGGGGAGCGGGAGAGGAAGAAGCAGGCTCCCAGTGGAGGAGCCTGATGTGGGGCTCGATCCCAGAACGCTGGGATCACGCCCTGAGCCGAAGGCAGACGCTTAATGACTGCGCTACCCAGGCGCCCCGAGTCTTGCATTTTTCATTTTGCACTGAATCCTACAAAATGTGTAGCTGGTATTAATGTGAGGGAGTAAAAGCCTTGCCATCAAAGCCCATGTCAAGGTAACTCAGAAGTCACTTCTAGCTTCAGAGCTCCCTATTCAGGTAGGGAAACTGAAGGACTCCATAAAAACTTTTTGCTCCTTTTCCTGTTTCTCGTCTTGCTAGGAGCTGTACCCCCACTTTATACGTGCCTCAGAATGCACATAGTGTATGTCCTTCTTGTAAGGGACAAGGAGTTAATGATTTCTTTAGGATAGGTAACATCTAAGGAAGGACCAGGTGAGAATGACCAGGTGAAGCTATCGTATGCATATTCCAGACCACTGGCACAAGACATCTCAACGCCAAGACCCCCTGGGTTCAAGGAATAACACCCGGGCACTTGTCATTGTTCTAACCTGTTCCTGGGTGCCTGAGAGGACATGTACACCAGACCATGATCCTCAGTGAAAACCCCGAGACACTGAGCAAAGACAAGACTCCCTCCATTCCTGTCTGAGTCTCCTGGACACACTGTTTGTACCTGCACTCTCTCCAAACCTTCCATAAACTCTGCTTTCACTTCCTGCTGGCTTGCATTTGATTCCCATCCTGTGTGCAGCCAGGCACCCTCTTGGCATAAACCAGGGTCCTTCCGGGCCTACCGGCTTCACTTTGGAGTCAGTCGAGGTACTCGGTGGGCTGCGTTACAGTTGATTTGACTGCGGCCTAATCCTGCTTGATTCCCCTTTCTTCTTCGGACCTCGGTCTCCAGGGCATCCTTAATAACCTAACCTCCATCTCAGAGTCTGCTTTCTGGAGAAGTCAACCTTCAACGATCTAGTAGCTGAGGTGGAGAGAGGAGTCAAGGACAACTCTGACATGGTTTGCCCTGAGTTAGTGGACGATGATGCCATCTGCAGGTGAGGGGGCCCCAATAAGGGGAAGAGCAGCTTGGGGAGTGGAAATGAGAAGCTGTGTTTGAGTTAAGATTTCAGTTTGTACTTTTAATTTTGATTTGACTGAAGGTCATCCATGAGGACAGGAGCACTCATGAGATATTAGTCTGGAGTTCTGCAAAAGTCTGGATTGGGGTCATGGGCTTATTCCAAGAAGTGAATGCTGCTGTGCAAGAATAGTATATATAAAGAGAGGGCTAAGAGGAGACAATCATTATCTAAGAGTTCAGTAAAAAGATTCAGTGAAAGGATGGAGAAAGGGCAAGCTGGGAGAAAGACAGAGACCCAAGAGAGAATGAGTGTGGGTGAAAGTATGACTGGAGTGAGTTGAAATGTATGGTATTTGGAGGCTAGAAGAAGGAAACAGTGACTCCAGGCCATTTCATCCTGAATGTGGCTATGAAAGAAAGGCAAGGGATTGAAATAGCTGGTAGGGATACAAGATCAAAGAAAGTAATTTATTTTTATTTTTATTTTTTATTTTAAGATGACAGACAAGAATGTTTATTTTTCTAAAAAATACAAAAACGCACACCTTTCTTAGAAGAACATGATTAGATTCTAGGATGACTGGCAGAAAATTAAGTGGTGGCTCTTTTATTAGTCTTTGAATTAAGCCTTCACCTCTCTGTTCTCCCCTCCCCCCCTGAAAATAGTGGTATTTAAATGTAGCTTTTGCCATGTGGAAATTTCCTAGAAATCCTTCAAAAAGGATGCTGCTTTTAAATTGGGGGAATGATGAGCCCAGTCTCCCCAGTCAATCCTGCTTGACTTTCTTATAGTGGCCAATCACCAGAGGGCATGCTTGTCACACTGCCTTAGAAATGGGATTGGTATTGGTGAATTCAAGCAGAGTAGAAGGCCAAAAGGAGGAGGAAAAGGGAACATGTTTAATGCCATGCCTGGGTGTGCAGGTCAAGATCAAGTGCAGTGAGCCGCCGTTGGTCATCTCTTGACTTTAGCCATCATGGTAAAACCTTATCGACAGGCCAGGTGATAACAAGGATATCCTTTTTCTTTTTGCCTTCAAAAATTATCTCATTTGTCTTCATTTATTTCATTTGGCCTGATTCACTCCATCTATCCTTGCTTCGGCAAATATTTACTGAGCATTATTGTTATGATTCCTCAGGCACACCCATGCTGATGACCCGGCAGTGGACAATACAGATGAAAATCCTTGCCATCACGGAGCATAGATTCCAGTGTGATGAGACCAAACATAAGCAAAATCGGTTAATAATGTGTACAGTATATTACAAGCTGGTATATGCTGTGGAGAAAAATTAAGTAGGGGAAAAGGATCAGAGAGGGTGGAGGGAATTGCAGTCAGGCTACCTGCCTGTCTGTAGTTCTGTCTGACACAAGGATGTCTGGCGAAGCATAAATAGGGATTGAAATACAGCCAGTCTGCTGGGGACAAAAGTGCCTTTTCCTGACTAATCGTGGTGCAGGGTTAGGAGGCTACTATGTGTCGTTAAGTGGGGGCACTCCTTGAAAGCTGCTTCTGGGACAGTTTGAGTTCTTGAGCTTTGGAACCCTTTGGATACAAGCCTTTACGTCAGGTTTACAAGCCCTGTGCTATAACTAAACTTTCCGTGTTGATGAAAAAGTCAGGTATTTAGAATGAAGATCTTATTTAGGCCCACAACATTCCATCAGTTGTACTCATCTGGTCTGCATGGCCGGGTAGATGGTTGCAGAGTGTGCCTGGGGTTGATGAGATAACCTTCTTCATAGGGTCAGGCCGAGCATTCTCCCATTCTTGATGTTGATATTTTTTGGATTGACAGTGTAAAGATTAAATCCAGTTATCTTTTTGGGACTCAAAGCTGGACAGCCTATAATTTACAGGACTATCACAGTTTCATTAAAAAGGAATGGAACGGGGAAACTGCGTGGCGCAGTTAAGCATCCACGTCCAACTCTTGGTTTCGCTCAGGTCATGATCGCAGGGTTGTGACATCAAGCCCCACATCGGGCTCCATGCTCAGCATGGAATCTGCTTGGGATTCTCTCTCGCTCTCCCTCTGCGCCTGCTCCCTGTGTGCTCTCTCTCTCAAATAAATAAATAAATAAATAAAAATAATCATAGCACATGTGTCCTATCTTCCAGTGTTTCTTAGTAAGAGCCAATGGTTTGGTAATGTGGGCTAATTTTTTGAGTATTTTAAGTTGGATGACAATTAGACTTTCTTATATAAAGCACGTTTCAACATTTTCTTCCCAAGACAAGTCAGTTTTTACTTGTCTGCCACTCTTGGTACAGATGGTACATGAGTATTAAATTGCAGTTACTTTTTCAAGATTTAAAATTAAGATTTGAAAAATTCTAGCCTACTTAGAGATATCAGTTATGAGATATGCCAAAAAGAGGACATTTTCACTGCCCTTTTTCTTTGAATGATAGCATTAATAATATTTTCTTTTTACCTTATATTTTCCTTGCAGCTTGTTATTTTGCGTGGGTCAACTGATTTTGTCCTGTAAGTCTCCGTTACTTCCTCTTCATGAAGATAAGACCTGTGGTTAGTCTCAAAATTATAGAAAAACCTCCATTTAGAGTTGGCAAAGGAAAGGACAAGAGAAACACATTGGCTGGTGCAGATGATTATTCTAACCACTCTGGGCGGTAAGAAAGTTAAGCACTAATTAGAGTGATTGAACCTTATCGTCTTTTCCTATTTGTCCTATTTCTCTCTGCCTGTCTCTTCCCACTGCCTTGGCGATCATCCCCTATGACTCTTTCCTTGAGTTAAAGCCAGACAACCAGTCACTGTAAGAATCCTCCCCAATGAAAGCACACATTCCCTCTCTTGAGCCTGTCTTCACTGGCCTTTAGGTTTCTTTCCCATAGATCCGTCTCAGTTGCATTGTCTTCGTGTCTGTCAGGCTAGGGGATGTAGTTCTTCTGCAGCCAGTCTCACTGCGACACAACTGAGCTGGAAACGAAAAGGAGAGACTGACCATGATGAAAAGTATTCCTTCTTTCTTCCTTTAAACCTCAGGCACGTATGCTTACATTCATGACGATACGGATTTATAAGAAAAGAAGGAGAAAAAAGGTCTTCTTCCTTCCTTGTAAAATGGTATCCGATATGGCTCTGAGAGATCGAATATACAAATGGACAATGGCTGGACCATATCTACAGGCAGAGCCCTGACCCACAACGTGTAGCAGCCTGCCCAGGAAATCAACCCCCTTCTTTATAACACACAGCCCAGGAAGCCAGTCTAGCATGCTAGAAGTTGTGGGGACTCACTGGGAACTCCAGAGTTGATATGAAGAGTATTTTAAGCTGAAGACATTTGAGATTCAACAGACTTAGAAGTGTTTTTGGAGCTTCCCTTATCTCACTGAAAAAAGCAACTTCTGGGAAGCGGGGCTACTGATTGGGACACTAGGAGGTAAAATCTCTGGGGGAGGGAGGAGTGAGAAGAGCACGATGTTGTGGTGATTGACAGGGACATGCACAGAGCACCTTGTACCCTCTGACCCCTTGTACAAAGAAAAGCAAAAGCACAGCAACCACAACCCCAGCCAGTGGGGCAGCCCCTAATTCAGGAAACATTCATGATGAGAGAACGTACTCCCCCTGTGCTTATTGATAGAGCTGCCAAGTTCTAGCAGAAGGCCAGGAACAGCATCCAGGCATGGTTAGTGCAGCTCTGGGGTATGGGGATGATGGCATTTCTCTGTCCAGGCAGGAGGCAGAGAAAACGAGCATCATCCTCACACACCTGGCCTTCAGCAGCATCTGCGTGTATGCTGGGGGTGGGGGTGTGTGTGCACAAGGTACTCACTCCTAGAATGGGTTATTCTAGCCTGCGGGGAGGATTGGCCCAATGAGGGGGACCTTCCTGGGCACGTGGGACCCTGGAGATCTGTAGAGGAGGTATAACAAATTTTTAGGGAG
Source organism: Ursus maritimus (assembly GCF_017311325.1). Lineage (NCBI taxonomy): Eukaryota > Metazoa > Chordata > Mammalia > Carnivora > Ursidae > Ursus > Ursus maritimus. The sequence continues at coordinate 53,829,240 of NW_024426552.1, forward strand.
TTGGGAATAAGACAGGCCACCTATGCTCCTGTCTTTGAAGGCCCTGATCCAGTCCTATTCATGGCAGGAAAAAAAGCCAAGATAATCCAGTCTGCCCACAGTACCTGGTAGGAGGAGATGCTGACATCCATGCTGAGTCCAGTCATGGGACAAAACACTTCTGATACTGGGAAAGCCAGCTATCTTAATCAGCTGCAAAGGGTCCAGTAAAAGTAGCCCAGGAGCAAATATGGTTTGACGTCATTGCTTTATTGGTCCCCACCTGAAAAGATAGACCTGCAACCCCTGTGTTTGTCAGCTTGTGGAAGGCCTTAAAACCCAAACATCTGCTTCTATTATCCCAGATACCTCTCCTGCTCCAGCAGAGGCCTCAGATACAGTCCCAGGTGGGGTCAGTTCCTTCCACAGGATGCAGGATGCAGGATTGCCTCCAGGTGAGGGCCAGTGGAGGAGATCAGAGGCCTCATGTTGACTTCACTCTTCTCTGGTCCCCCAGAAATAAACAGAGGTGACGGCTCTGTTGGATACTGGAGCCAAATGTACTCTAGTGAATGATAATTAACCCTCAGAAATTTTCTGGCCCCCTGAACACCATCTATAGGTTGTGTAGGGCAAATGGTCATGATCAGGAAGGTCCCTTTGACACTGCAAATTGGGTGTTCTCCCCTGTAAGAATATGAGTTTTTATCTCTAATACCAGAGAACATATTATGGGACTTGATATCCTACAAGGCCAAACTCCACAAATGTTTGTCAGTGAATTCCACCTTTGTGGAATTATAGTAATCAAACCAGTGCTGACGGGAGATGCCAACTGGGAACCAGTAAGCTGACTGACCCCATGAAAAATGATAACTCTGAAACAATATCAATTGCCGGGGCGGGGGGGGGGCATAAGGAAATTGGAGAAACTACCCAAGAACTGAACTGAGTGGGTATTTTATGCCCTGCCCCTAGTGCTTTCAACAGCCTGGTATGGCCGATAAGAAAGCCAGATGATCTGCTCATGGCGAATGACTGTGGACTACTGAGAATTGAACAAGGCAGTGCCTCCCATCCAGGCGGCTGAGCCCAGCATTGCCACCATCTTAGAGACCTTGGCCATGCTCCTTGTCCTGTGCCAGCCTGTACTGGACTTAGCAAATGCTTTTTTCAGTATATTCCTGGCCGCTGAGTCACAAGGTAAGGTAGCCTTCATGTGAGAAGGGCAACAGTGGACCTTGCTTCCCCACGGCTACAAAGCCTCCAGGTATGTCACGGGATGGTAGCCTGAGATCTGTCCCTGATTTCCTTCCAGACGTCAGTATGTAACACATGAAGTCTTGCCCCTGCTGCAGGACACTGTGCAGACTTTCTTGCACATCTGTGAGGGAGAGAAGAGGCAGTGAAATAGGAAAGTCAAGGTCCAGGCACTGCCATCAAGTTTTGGGAAGCGTTGGTTGGGTAAGGGTCCTGTTGTCCTAGAAGCTATGGTTGGAGGTATAAGCCTATCCAACCCCTAAGAACATGAAAGAGGTACAAGCCTTCCATAGGGAATTGGGGGTTTTGGATGACGTGGATTCCTCACCTGGGGCAGTGCCTCTGCCCCTTCTGTAGTTTGTAAAGAAAGGGCGTGTGGGACTGGGGATCAGAGCGGCCAGCTGCCTTTGAGCAGGCAGAAATACTGGTGATGCAGAGTAGAGCTCTGGGCTACCATTTAAGTTAGATGTATCTGTGACTCCAGGAGGTATGGGGGGGGGACACTAGCAGAGACAACAGACGAGAGAGAACCCCTAGGACTTTGGTCCCCGCTCTGGAAGGGGCAGACATGTGGTACAGCCCCACAGAGCACCAGCTCCTAGCAGAGTACACGGTGCTCCTCCAGGTAGAGCCTCTGGTGAAGGAATAGCCTGTCATGGTAAGAACTTCCTTCTGTCGAGGTGTGGATGGAGAATATGCTCCGTTGACTGACCTCTGCCATGGCTCAAACTCCCCCTTAGACGAGGTGGCATGCCTGTCCATCTGCAGCACAGGAACAGCCTTTCTGCGGGGCCGCTGTCTCTCGAAACAGGTGCTACCAAGCCCTGTAGAGTAGGTAGGGCCTCCAAATGCCCTAACCCTTCTTCCTGTGGGGGCCCCTGCGGCCTGTAGGGGAGAGGGGCAATTCCCACTGATGCCTGGTAAACACATTAGTCTAGTTCAGGGCAACCCGCGCCCGGGGACTGCAGCCACTATTCAGCCCAACACCATCGCGATGGAAACAGGAGCCAACCGCCGTAGCCAGCGGGCTGAGGTCAGAGCAGACTGGCTGGTGATCACTCCTGAGCCCTGCCTGTTACCCCTTTGATCTGACATTTGGGCTGTTCTAAAGGGATTAACCCTCTGACTTGGACAATGGGAAGTTGAGGGATGAATGACCATGAATCAGCCCTTGTGAGTCAGGGTCTGTTGGAAGGCATTTACCATCACCTGCAAGAGCCTAAGGCAGTCCTCACAACGAGCCACCTCCGCCCTAATCAAAACCCCTCGCTCATGCCTCCGGGCACATTGCAAAAGAGGCGGGTGTATGTGATTGTTCAGGGCCAGTGGGGAGGAGGAGAATTTTGGAAGAGGTCACGGAATGGACAGGACCGCCGGTTGACCCTTGAGGTGAGAGCAGGACGGAGGCTCCTGGAAGCCCCTCCCCCGACCGGTCCTTGGAATGCACGTTCTGCACGTTCTGCACGTTCTGCGCGTTCTGCCCGCCGTTCCCGCGCCGTGTGTGTGTATGTTCAAGGACGCAGCCGTGAGCCAACAATGTGTAGCCGAGACTCTGGGTACACTTGACCTCACCCAGGTAAGGCGTCTACGTAAACTTTTAAGTTTCTGGAAGGCGGGCGTGGAGATCTCCGCGTCTTGCGGCCTCTCAAGACTCGTATGTCAGTTCCCTTGCCTATGAAACCCGCCATCTGCCCATCTGGAGTGGCTGCCTCTTCTGTCTGTCCGTCTTTGCCCTCCGTGTGCGGGGCCAGTTTCAGATTTCTCCCCAGGAAGCTCTGGAGTTCACGAACTAGTATAGCCTTGCTATAGCAAGCTCTGAAAGAATAGCTTTTGCTTTCTCATTTGGTTGATCTTGGTTTATTTCCACAGCCATGCGTTTCATTCATACTACTTAGAAGCCTCTTTGGAGTAGCTTGCAAAGTAAAATAAAGATAAATATTTATTTGCTATGGTACTTTCTATGTTTTCTATTTCTTTAAATTCTCTACTGAGGTTTTAAAATTCTCTGATGCAGGCAGTACAAAAATCTTATTTGAAGCAAATCAGTTAATCCTGAAGATGATAGAGAAATCGATATGAGAGAGCTGCAAATACACCTATTCTCTGAGCTCTTGAAAAGCCTCAAAACAGTACAGACTTCTGCATTTTAATAAAAAAACTTATACACTGATTTTAGTTGTAAAGGAGATGAGAAAATCCAAGTATTAAAAACCTGGGACTATGAAAACAAAGTGTTGTGTCTAAAAGACCTTTTTTTGTGTTCAAGAAAAAAGGTCTTCGAAATTTATTATGAAGTTTTTAGATTTGAAGTATCTTTTGTCAGTAGCGCTCCACACCCACCACCACCACCACCAAAAAGGGGCGGAGTGTAAAATGCCCCAGGCTAGCTAAGGTTGGAGCAATGAAAATGTCATTAGGTTCTAGACAGATTAAGGTTTATGCTAATACTCTACTCAATGAGATTCAGAATGAGCCTCACCCTGAACTACTCCAAAGTGGGCTGGTGCTCGTGGTTGTGGAGAATGGAGTGGAGGCGGAGGGGAAGCTGGAACACGTCAGAGCTGTGATATTTGATTTTATGATTAATGCTGTTCAGTGGTGAGAACCCAAGGTAAATTTAGAAGTAAGCGGTGACATTCCTTTCTGGGAAAGCTGTAAAGAAAATTGATAATTCGTAAACTGCTAATTTTTGTGGAGGGCCACACAGTGATCCCTTGAGTCTCTTCTATTGCAATCCTGAACAATTCTGATGTACTTTCATTCCTGGATATCTAGGCATATCTTCTTTGCTATTAGTACTTCTGTAATTTTTCTTTCTATTTTTTAAAAGATTTATTTATTTGAGAGTGTACACGTGTGCACACAAGCTGGGGAAGGGGCAGGGGAGAGAATATCCCAAGCCGACTCCGCACTGAGCGCCTAGTCTGATGCGTGGCTTGATCTGACCCCATGATCACAACCCCAGTCAAAACCCAAGAGTAGGATGCTCAACCGATTGAGCCACCCAGGCACCCCAACTTCTGTAATTTTTAGAACTATAATGCACTGAAGGATAACTAGACATATTCAGAAACATTAGCAATACAGGCTTCATTTAAAAAAAATTTTTTGCCCTCCCAGAATGGTGCTTTAAAAAAAACCCCACAAAACTCAACATGCAGAGTGGAGAAAGAAGGGCTTTGAAGACATAGAGACGTAGGGTTGACTGTCCACTCTACCTGCATATAATGATTAGCATATGTTTTTGGGGTAGCTTAGCCTTGCGTTTCTGTGTGACCAAATTCAGAGCCTCTGTACACCCATTTTCGTCATCTTTTAAATTGATATAAAAATACGTGCTTAAAGGTTTTGGTGAAAATTAACTGTAAAGCACATGGAATTGCTCCAAGATAACAGGAGAAGAGAAAGCTAGTTTCCTTATCCCCCCCCCCCAGCCCTTTTCGTCTTGAAAATGCCAGGCTAACTTCGAAACGGGATCTGATGGGTTCAAGTTCCCAATACCGGTTGTCTCCACTATAATTAGTGGAGGACCATTTATGCTTTGGGAAACTCCAAGTTGCTTTCTGTGGTTTGGTGATTTCGTCTTTTACTGCTACTTTCTTGTCATTTCTCCTGACCCTCAGGACTGGAAGGAGTTGCAGCACCTGGTTACATGCCTCCTTTGTCTACTCCACTAGTCAAAATATAAACTTGTTCATACAAATAATTCCAAGAAATGCAGCAAAATTCCTTTGTGTTCTACGACCCCTCCCCCTGGATCCACCCACCCAACCCACAGACACTTCCTGTGACACTTAAGAAATTAAGTAGGCTATGAGTTTCCAGCCTTCTTCCAAGATAAAGCTAATTAAGCAAGAGCAATAGAGAGAGCAGTCTTTGTAATTTTTTTCAGAAGTTATCTCTTAATGAAAACCATTCCCATTTTCTAGATAAATGAGTTGAACCTGTTGACGAGCACGTGCGACTGGTTTGAAAGGTACAGGAATTACCATCCTGAGCACTTGCTCGGTTTCTTCTGCGTTATCACAGCATGAAGCTGAGTACACTCCAGCTAGCACAGGCACTTTCAGTGAAGTGTTGAGCTTGAATCATGACTCCCCCAGGCTCAATTGTTTAGGTATTAGCAGCTTAAATGTGCATGCGCAGAAGAATGCTTTGTTTGGGGATTGCAAGCAAGTAAATCATTCGGCATCTTTAAAATGTCCGGGATGTTTGAATGAATGCAGCTTCACTGAACTTGCTAATGTAAAATATTAGATGTACCCTAAGTAACACCAACAGCTTGCAGAGACTCTAATGGTCCCTCTTTAATTTTGTTGCTGACACCTGGCAACATTTGTAACTATAAATAGAGTGGCAGGGAGGGAGGAAGAAAGCCAAAGAGATTTTCTGTTTCTGTTCGATATGTAGAAAGAGAGTGTCTTTAAAGAAAGAAGGCAAACATCACATGTGGAGAAGACTTAGGGGTTCATTCTATTGAGATGCCGGCTGTCACAGGATCTAGTAGGGTACATTGTAGATAGAACACCCTGGATTCTGGTTGGGTTTGCAAGACTCCTCAAATTGTGGGTGAAACTGCTTAATCTTTCCAGGATTAAAACCCAATTGTAAAGCCCCAGGACTCTAGGCTATAAGGCAAGGGGGCAGGAGGACTGTCCCCTCTACTGAGTTTTTCCATTCCCTATTATCCAGTATGAGAGATGGCAGGGGTGGGGGCAGGAAAAGAAAGAAGTAGTTAGTAGAGCAAAAGGGGGAGGTAGAGGGTTCCCGAATGGTCGTGATTAGGTCGTGGGAAAGGATCTAATTAGTAGTGTCAGCAAAGTAATCCACAGCCAGAGAGCATTCTGGAAACTCCCTTCAGTAAGCTTATTACCAGGCAGATAGAAATTGAATCGCGGCCTGTGTCTGCCTGCCCTGGATTGGCTGGCTTCCCTCTTAGCTCTTCCTCTTTGAGAAATGCAGGATTACATGGAGGCAGAAAGCATCCCTTTTGGCAGACTCACAATCTTTTAGCAGGTGTGACGGTGTAAAGTGCATAAACTGAGAAGGTTAAGCAGGAGGGGTTCCAGCTTCACCCCTGCTTCCACTTGCTTCATCGTCTCACGTTACCTGGGTTTCCCAAGCCTTGGTTTCCGAAACCACCCCCTCACAAATACACTCGGTGGGTTAAATGAGATGAGCCCGGTCAGAAGCCTAGCAAAATGGGGACGCTTGATCATCGTCAGTTCTTCCCTTCCTCTGGAATACAAAGAGGCACTCCTTTGTCAGATAAACTGATTCAACTATGTCTTTTTGCTTTATTATTTTAGCATATGTTATGCGAGAAGGAAAAAACTACAGGGCTCTTTTCCTTAGGGGAAGACTCTTGCAATTTCATACTTAAGGGTAAATGTAACCATGCACAGGTTGGAAACATTCTCTATAGCCAGGTTTCTAATCCTCATTTTGTACCAGAGGACTCTAAGAGATTTGAGCATAATATCCAGCTATTTTAATGGTTTTCTAAGAGTGTGAATTGACTCATAATACAGGCAGCCCCTTCTTTTCATGCTAGGGTTGAAAAAGGCAACACTTTTTTCCTGAGGATTATAGGATTACCTTTAATACTGTATTTCAACATCTGTTATAAGACCTAAGGAACTCATAAATGTTAAATAATGATATCTAATGCGAATTTTTTTAACCAGCATGTTAAACTGTGAATTCCTAAGTTTCTCTATTTTAGCCATTTACTCTTAACAGCTTAGTCTGGTAGAAAAAAAATCTGGAAGATTCACAGACTCTCTGCATTTGCAAGTGGTGAGGCAGAAGCAAATTGACTCATGACATCCCTCCTAACTAAACCTGTGACATTCTGTCTGCATGTGGCGCGGCCTCAACAGGGCTCTTGTTTCTATTGACCCCAGCTTTCTTCTGTTAACCTCTGATAGCCTCCACACTGGCTTCCAGGTCTGTTGCCTAAAATGGAGTCTTTCCCTGCTGTTGAGAAGTAACACATAGATCCCGTGTGTCATAGTATGCAGCTAGGAGAGTTGCTGTGCACCCACACAAAGCCAAACAGGGTGATTCCCTACTGCCTCCCAACAGAAGCAAAAACCGAGTTTGTTGCCATAGGTTATACATTTGAAGTCACATTTTTGCACATTTTACGCGTCTGAAATTGGGGTCTGTCTTACAGTCGAAGGCATCTTGCAGTAACTATCAGGCAGTGATGCGGACATGGCCTAGTTGCCATTGCTGGGACGTGCGTCCTAGGTTGCTACTTCTTGGTGGCATGACTGCCAAACTTCAGCTCCTTAAAAGTTTCAGGGAGCAGACCATTGCAGGAGCGTTTGAGAAAGACTGTAAGTCTGCTTGCACTGGCACGTGATAGTAAGATCAGAAAAGCCCCAGACATCACGGTGGAGTATTCTTTTGCTCTGATGTCATCACGCACAGAATCAGTGGAAAACATGGATATCAATGAGAATGAGTTAAGAAGTGACTCAGACGAACCAGCCTCTGAGTATGAAGTATTGGGAATACCTTGACCAATTTATTTCACTTCTATCTTCCTTTTTATATAAGCACAAGAATGATATATGATAGAAATTTATGACTAAATAAAACTGCAAAAGCTCTTTCAGTAGTCATAAAATAAAAATCTGAGTGATAGAAAAGCATTTTGCCATAGTTTAATGGGTGATATTTTTTCTTTTCTTTTTTCTTCATAGCGGATAATAGAATGGTGAGCTATACTATTGATGGCGTCTTAGAATTAATGGAGTATCATTGTTCTTGGGAGTATGTGAGCTATTCTCTGGATTATTTCCTTGAAGAGATTTTAAAAATTCTTCAAATTTCACATCCAATTAGTTCGGTATGCATATGTACTACATCGCCAAAAACCATCGAAATATTTATCATTGAGTTTTTTTATGCATAACACAAAATTTCATCACTTTTGATGGGTAATAATGAGAATGTATTGATGAAAACGTATCTCCAGGTTATTCCTTTTATGGTCTGCTAGATGCATTGCAGTTTGTCTTTATAGTTGAAGATGTGGCATGGAAAAAAAGAAACTCTTCATTGTTAGGGTGGAGAATGTTTATCATTCAATTTTGGAAAATAACAAGAGTTATTTTTTGGAAAGACGTTATCATAATAATAGTGGAGATGTTAATAAGCCAAAAAATACGTAATTTTCAAGATGGAATTTGGTGGAAAGCAGGTGCAGTTACCATGATTCTTAAGATGTGTTCTACAGATCATCTTGTAGAAGAAATAGGAAAATATTTGCAATATATTAAGTAGGAAAAAAGCAGATTACAATATAAAATGCAATGTCTCCCCCCCCACCCAATACTCAAATTCCTCACTTTCGAGTGGCTTATACTCTATATAAAACAGTTTCTTTCTGAATACAGATTCTGTTGAATATTGTGAAGCCTCTGGTGAATATCTGATAGCATTTATTCATTCAAAAGATATTTGTGGGTTGCTGTTCAAGGCCCCTGGGGACAAAGCAGTAAAGCCTTGCCGTCAAGGAGCTTAGATTCTAATGGGGCAGATAATAAGATAAGTACATTTTATTGTATGATAACTAATACATGCAAAGGGGGGAAATAAGAAGGGACGGAGAATTGGAAGTTTAGGGAAGAGTTCAGAACTTTAGATCGGGTGGCTGAGGTGGTCCTTTCTAAGAGACGTAGGAGCAGAGAGCCCTGAAGAAAGGAGTCTACCCCCACGGATATCTGAGAAGCACGTTCTCAGCAGAGAGGACAAACAAGCACGCAGAGCCCGTTGTGTGGGTGTTGTGGGTCGGAGAAGGACGTTGGCCCTCGCCCGTGAGTGAGATGGACCCTGGTCTGACGCATTTTGTGTGGATGTTCTGCCCGTTCTGTTGAGAGTAGACTAGAAGAGTGCAAACAGGCTGGGTAGGAGGTTTGTAGAAATCCAGGTGAGAGATGATAGGGATTTCAACTCAGCGGTACAAGAGGTGTTGAAAAATAAATCCAGAATCTGGAGATATTTTGAAGAGTATGCTGTTACCGGTGTACTGAACTGGATGTAGGGTGAGCAGATGAGGTCAAGGTTTACTCTCAAGATTTCTGGCCTGAGCAGCTGAATTCGAGCTGGCGTTTATTGAGGAGAACAATGAGAACATGGTAGAAGGAGTAGAATTGAGGGAGGTGGATGAGGAATAAGACTTTTGGTTTGTGAAGTTGGAGATGCCTTTGAACATCTAGGGAGCAGTGTCAGGCCGTTGGGTACACAAGTGTGGCATTAAGGCTGAGATAGGAATGTGGGAGTCATTCACCTATAGATGATATTTAGAGACTGGGTGATATCACCGAGGAGTGGAGCTTGGTGTCCTGAAAGCCAGGTCAGAAAGGCATTTCATGGAGGGAGGCATCAAGTGAGTCTGATAATAAGCGGAGGACTGAGAACTGAGGATGGGATTTAGCCCTGTGAAGGTCACTGCAGGCCTGGTTGGAGCAATTGGGTGTGGGGTTCTCCCGAATATAGTGGGATCTAGAGAGAACGCCAGGAGAGGAATAGGACACATGCGCATAGACAATGATGTCCAACAATTTTCCCATAAAAAAAGGAAAAAGGAAAAAGAGAAATGGAGTGATAGAGCATTAGTAGCTTCGGTTTTGTGTTTTAGATGATAGAAAAAGAGAGTGTTGATGGAATTATCCAGTGGTAAGAGGGGAGAAAAAAATTGGAGTAGAGAGATTTGCTGAACCTGGCCTAGGTCGTAATGAGGAGGTAAAGAAATTGATTTTAGCGAGGCGCTGCTAAAAATGCATTTTCCAGGGGCGCCTGGGTAGCGCAGTCGTTAAGCGTCTGCCTTCGGCTCAGGGCGTGATCCCTGCCTTCGGCTCAGGGCCTGATCCCGGGGTCCTGGGATCGAGCCCCGCATCGCGCTCCTCCGCTGGGAGCCTGCTTCTTCCTCTCCCACTCCCCTGCTGTGTTCCCTCTCGCGCTGGCTGCCTCTGTGTCACATAAATAAATAAATAAATAAATAATCTTAAAAAAAATGCATTTTCCAGGCATTCAGTCAGGTTTTATACCATTCTCTACTGCTCTTCTCTTTCCCTAGTCCGTCTTTCATTGATAGGATTTCACCAGTTCATCTCTTTAGTGAAGTGCTTCCTCTCCATCTTAGCTCCTGAATTCATAGAGATCTCTCCCTTCTTTGAATTCATTGCTCTTCTAATCTTTTCCACTAAATTGAATATTTGTCATCGTTTTATGCACAGCTGTCTTTCCCATTAAAGTGTAAGCCCCTTGATAGCAATGAACATGCCCTGCCTACATAAGTGCCCAGTAAAGCAACCGGACTTGGCCTCTACCGCTTTCGCAGGAAATGATTTCCTCCCTTACAACTCCCTAAGGAGAAGAGGTTACAGTTCCTCTCCATGTAAAAATCCTTCATGTACTAGAAAGTATTATTAAAACTGCCTCTTGGTTTCATCTTTTCCATTCCTTAATACTCCATTTTCATCTCTAATTTTTGTTTTTGCTTTCTTTCCATTGACATGTTCCCAAATGTATTTTTCCCCCAAATGTATTTTTTTCTTTTGTTTCTTTCGCTTCCTCCTTTTTTATGTTCTTTTATTCTTTTGCTCCTCTCTGAGTTTACTTGCAGAATCTGAGATGTTGCAGAAGCCGACTGAGCCCCAGCTGCCTTTTACGAGACAAGGGAAAAAGTGAGGAATGACCAGACTCTGTGTGTGTGTGTGTGTGTGTGTGTGTGTGTGTGTGTGTACATTGCAGGCAAAAGGAGAAGCATGTGAGAAGGTACAGAGCTAACACCGTAACATTTTCTCGCGCACAGCTGCAAATTCATCTCTTAGAGCAGTGCCTAGCCTTAATATTTATTAAGTGAATATATCAATGAATGAACTAGTCCTCTAATGATCAGTAGCTTCTATTAGTTTTCTTTCTATGTCAACATCGGGCCCATCTTCAGCTTATCCTTTCATTTATAAGGGGACCACCCCCTAAATTGCCAGTCAGTAACAATCATAGCTAGTATTAACTGAAGACGTAGGTGAGGCAGTAGACAGATAAAAAATGTATACTCGGGTGCCAGGTACCTGTTCAAACCCACTGTGCCGTTTTGTAGCTGTGTGATTTTGGGCAGGCCACTCACTCTCTCAGCGCTTCCGTTCCCTCATCTGTAAAATGGGACTAGTAATACCTACTTCATAGGGTTGTTGTGAGGATTGAATGAGTTAATACGAATTCCTAAAGTAATTAAATCTAAATCTTAATATCTTCATTTTTTTTTTAAAGATTTTATTTATTGATTTTTCAGAGAGCACAAGCAGGGGGAGAAGCAGGCAGAGGAAGAATCAGGCTCCCCACTGAGCAAGGAGCCCGATGCAGGGTTCGATCCCATGACCCTGGGATCATGACCTGAGCCGGAGGCAGATGCTTAACCGACTGAGCCACCCAGGCACCCCAATATCAATATTAATCTTAACCTCATCACATTGGATGAGCTAACTGAGGCTTACAGAGGTCGAAGAGCTTTCCCACAGCTAACCAGCTGATGGAGCGCTGAGCTTCATCTCCGCTGCATGGTCTGTCTGCTTTGGTGGCAGGCAGGGCTCAGATAAGGAGTAAGGGCAGCTTTGTGCCCAGGCTTCCCTGTAATGCAAGCTCGGTGGTACAGCGAGAACCCAGAAGGCAGTGGAAACAGAGCCACGTTGTTGAGGAAGTGGTTGGAGGGAACAAATCTGAGCAGAAGGGGAGGCATGGAAAGGTGACCGGAGTTGCGGGAGTGGTCACTGAGAAGGAAGAGGGTAATAAATATCCCTGTCCTGGGGCCCTGCCTGCCCCGAGTTCGCGAGCTCGTTCTTACGTGCTCTGTTTTTGAAAGCCTACGAGACCAAGCTCAGATTATGATGTCAACATTATTTCTAGTCTCTCCTTGCAGAGTTATGGCTCAGTTGGACATTACATTAGTGAACACAGCAGTATGGTTGGGTTTGTTTGTAACCCCCATTTCCAGGGATTTACTGCTATCATTTCTCTTGCAAATGATCGCATTTTTTTATTATGCTCTCTGAGAAAAGCAGAGCCATAAACTTCAAATTAATGGGTCACAATTTACTCCTTTAAAGCTGTTACTTGCACAGTATATTGGTCGTCTTTTGGAGCTGTTCTGTTTTATTCTATATTCTAATGTTTATTATTTTCATATTCCTTTCTCTTCCTTCACGACAGTCTGCATGGGGGAATTCTAGAAAGAACAAAAAGAAGTTGTGAAGCAGAGAAAAAAGTACGTCTTTTCAAAACTAGAAAAGCCCGGGAGAGATAGCAGATACTGGGGAGATTGTGCCGTGTGTAGACCATTTTGTACCCCTCGGAAGGGTGCACCTCAAGAGCTGGCATGCAGGGACCATAAAAAAAGAAGCATTCAAAGGGTGCATGCCCCGTGTTGGGCGTGAATTTCCCCCCAGAGGGGACTTCTAAGGCCTGGAGTAGAGAAAGTTGAGAGGTGGTGGAGATTTTGGTACAGCTGGGTAAGAATTTGTAACTGGGTCAGTGCTGAAAGTAGTTACTGCTTCCCGCTTTGGGCTACTACCAGGATGATCACAGGGCCAGAGGACGTGTGGCAAGGTAGGAGGGGATGGTTGAGATGGGCTCCGGACTTGACCTGCAAGGCTGCTAGTGCTCAGATTCCATCTAGAGGTAAAACCTGGATGTGGCCACTGATGCTGCCCTCGGTACAAACTGGCAGGCTCCAGTGTTTCCTAAGCAACACAAAAGAGATCAGATGTGCTTTATTATTATTATTTTTTAAAGATTTATATATTTTAGAGCACAAACGGGCTTGAGGGGGTCAGAGAGAGAATCCTAAGCAGGCTTCGCAGTCAGCATGGAGCCTGACACGGGACTCTGTGTCAGAACCCTGAGATCGTGACCTGAGCCGAAATCGAGTTGGACGCTTAACCCGCTGAGCCACCCAGGCTCCCCAGATGTGCTTCATACAATAAATACCTGTCTTTTTTTTCTTTTTCTTTTTTTCTTGAATATATCACATTTACAAAGTGTACTAATCTTAAGTGTTCCATGAATTTTTACATATGCAAACACTTTTTTTTTTTTGCAAACACTCTTAACTACAGTCCCCAAACAATTATAGAATATTTCCCGCAACCTAGGAGGTTCAACATATGAATTTTGAGGAGACACAATTCAGTCCATAGCAGGGCTATGTAATATAATGTGGTTGTCATCTGCTGGAATGAGAATATTTCAAAGCAGTGATGAATTCAGTACTGATAGGAAATTATTTTAGTAAACTTTCTCAAGCTAGCTTTCTTTGTTTCCTTAAAAATCAGGTGGATTTTAGGACTTACCACACAATTTTTAAACTTTTTTTTTATTAAAAAATTTTAATTCTAGTATAATTAATGTACAGTGTTATATTAGTTTCAGGTGTACAGTATAGTGATTCAACAATTCCATACAATACTCAGTGCTCATCAAGTAAGTGTGCTCTTGGGTGCCTGGATGGCTCAGTCAGTTAAGCGTCTGCCTTCGACTCAGATCGTGATCCCAGGGTCCTTGGATCTAGTCCCATGTTCCCGTATGTCCCTGCATCGGGCTCCCTGCTCAGTGGGGAGTCTGCTTCTCCCTCTCCCTTTGTCCCTCCCCCTGCTCATGCTCTCTCTCTCTCCCTCAAATAAATAAGTAAAAATCTTAAAAAAAATAAAAAAGGTAAGTGTGCTCTTAATCCCCTTCACCGATCTCACCCATTCTCCCACCTACCTCCCCCAGTTTGTTCTCTATAGTTGAGTCTGTTTTTTTGTCTCTTTTCTTTGTTTCTTTCTTAAATTCCACATATGAGTGAAATCATACGGTATTTGTTTTTCTCTGAGTTATTTGAACCCAAGGCAAACATATTACCTATTTTGACTTTACTTCCTGCCCAAATAGTTAAAAAAAATCATCAGCTTTAGGTCTTTCAGGCATTTTCACTCTGGACTTACTTTCAAGGAGATACAGCTATTAATTTGTGACTAAAGTTTTGAATTGAAAGATCGTTTTTTCTTCTTATGTCTGTGGCTTTTCATAAATATATGACTTTATTTAAGCAAGAGGACAGCCCTCAGAATCCTAAACTAAATGGTAAATTTTTAAAAAGCCTATGCTTTCAAGTTCCTGACATTCATCCCATTCTGAGTCACTTTTGGATAGTTTTGGGTTAGAGGTTAGGCATTTCTGGGATTCAAAGAGGATATGTTTGTTGTTTGTCATATTTACAGTTTAAATAGTAACACGTTCATTACTACTGTGTGGTACATGTTAGATTCTGGGTTCTAATTTCTGGGTTCTTTTTTTTTTTTTAATACTTTTTTTTTTAAGATTTTATTTATTTATTCGACAGAGATAGAGACAGCCAGTGAGAGAGGGAACACAAGCAGGAGGAGTGGGAGAGGAAGAAGCAGGGTCATAGCTGAGGAGCCTGATGTGGGGCTTGATCCCATAACGCCGGGATCACGCCCTGAGCCGAAGGCAGATGCTTAACCGCTGTGCCACCCAGGCGCCCCTAATTTCTGGGTTCTAAACAACTCAGAAAACAATAATATTGGAGCTCTTATATGAATCAGTTTTTGTGTATCTTATATATCAGGGAGTACAGATCACGAGTCAGCTGTGACTTTGGGTCTAGGAGTAGTAGGTTTTTGTTCTTGTTATTTTAAGGTTTTATTTATTTGTCAGAGACGGAGCCCAAGCAAGGGGGAGTGGCAGGCAGAGGGAGAAGCAGGCTCCCTGCTGAGCAAGGGGGGCTTGATCACAGGACTCTGGGATCATGACCTGAGCTGAAGGCAGATGCTTAACTGACTGAGCCACCCAGGCGCCCCTCATAGTCATTTTCTGATCCTTCTTAATTCTGTTACTTTGGGTACACCAGGGTCACTTCCCTTTCTTTTCAGTAGAACAACCCCACATGGCCATATGCCCACCAAAACAGACAAGTACATAATCGAGATATGATACAAAATGCCTGATTTTTCTCCTCAGATCCTTTTGTCAACATCCATAGTCGAATACTGAATGTATCCTGTTTAACGGATAGAGGAGGAAAACAGCAGTGTGTGTGTGTGTGTGTGTGTGTGTGTGTGTGTGTGTCCATACAAATCAAGGAACTAGCCTTCTGTGCAGCCCTGGGAAAACAGGTTGGGACTAATGACAGGTGAAGCCCTGGCACAGATTGTTGGGAGAAAGAGCATGTTTGCTCTCCCTCCAAAGGATTTTTAAGAGTGAGACATACGCCCAGTTTTCAGGAACGGATTCGGTGAGATCTGTCTCAAAGGCAGAGGGATGGGACAGATAACAGAGGTGGCTCCTTTCTCCAAGAGAGAAGCAAAAAGCCATTCCCAGGCCACTCTCTCCCCAGATTACATGGCCTCATTCTTCTCTGATGCATGCATGAAAATTGATGGTCTTTACAAGTCATCTTTACTTTCTTTTATTGGGGGTAGAGTAGAGATCTTTGTCAGAACTGAGTCAAGGTCTTCCTTCCTTCATAAAATGATTTGTCAGGTTTTCCTTTTTCTATGCCCTGGAACAGTTTAAATAGTGTAGAGAATTCTTTGAAAGTTTGGTGGAATTCACCAGTAAAAACAACTGGGTGGTTCTTTTTTAAACGGTGGGAGTTGGGGGGGAGATGAGGGTAGGTTTCAGATATCTTTCTAATTTTTTTATGGTAATCAGTCTCTTTAAATGTTTGATTTTATTTTGAGTCAATTTTAGTAGCATACTTTAACATATTTTCTTAGCTTTTATTATACAAAAATTGGGCATTTAATTGCATAGAGAACTCATTTATTTTTCTAAATCTCCTCTTTTATTGGAGTGATAAACACTTCCTTAAAAACTGTTCACCACTTAATTTTCAGTACCTTAGAGACCAGATGCTTATACAGTTTATACAGTAATACTGCCCTTGCTGGAGGACCCCAGCCATCTTCATCAGTGAAAAGAAGTATCTAGAATGAGGGGCACCGGGGTGGCTCAATCTGTTAAGCATCTGCCTTTGACTCAGGTCATGATGCCAGGGTCCTGGGATTGAGCCCCATGTTGGGCTCCCTGCTCAGTGGGGAGTCTGCTTCTCCCTCTCCCTCTGTTAGTACCCTTGCTTGTGCTCTCTTTGTAATAAATAAATAAAATCTTTTTTAAAAAAGAAAAAACTCAGTTTATCTGTTTTCTTTTTGCTGGGCAAGGAGGTGATGGCTGTTCTACACATGTATTAGTCAGGGTCCCATCAGGGGACAGAAACCACACCAGTTACTATAATAGAGAGAATTTAACACAAAGAATTGTTAGCTAGGAATAAAGTTGGTAACTAGGTAAGTGATAAAGTTAAAAAAATAAAACCCTTTAAGATAACAGAGATACAGCAACTGGAGAAGCAGCTGTACCACTCTGTATCAATTTGGTAGAAGTACCATGACAAAATCCCACTGACTGGGTGGCTTAAACAACAGAAGTTTATTTTTTTACAATTCTGGAGGCTGGAATTCTGAGATCCAGGTGTCTGCCGGCCTCTGTCATTGACTTACGGATGGCCGTCTTTTCTCTGTCCTCATATGGTTTTCCCTCTGTAGCTGTCTTTATCCAAATTCCCTGTTTTTATAAAGCCACCAGTCATATTGGATGGGGGGGTTGGTTAGGACCCGTAACACACTTCTAAGGATGGGGAAACAGAGTTTCCTTGTAGAGCTAAACCCAGACCTCAGAGGAAATGGGGGAGTTGGTCTGGGGCTTGTGTCTCTGTGGTGAGAAATCTAAACCACAACACAAATGTAAGATCTAAATGTAGATTCCTACTTCTGTTAATATGGAGTAAGGACTGGATTTGGGGAGATATTTGGTGGGAGAGTGATGGATCTTTTCACTATCCGGATTGTGGTGATGGTTTCATAGGCATATACATTTGTCAAAACTTAAAAATTGTGCCCTTTAAATATGTGATGTATAGTTTCCAGCATGCCCATTATACCTTAATTAAGTAGTTAGAAAGGCTGTAACTGGGGCCCCTGGGTGGCTCAGTTGATTAAGCATCTGCCTTCGGCTCAGGTCATGATCCCAGGGTCCTGAGATTAAGCCCCATGTCCCTGTGTGTTCCTGCGTTGGGCTCACTGCCCAGTGGGGAGCCTGCTTCTCCCCCTCTGCGAGTCCGCGCGTGCATGCTCTCTTGCTCTCTGAAATAAATAAATAAAATCTCAAAAAAAAGAAAGGCTGTAACTATTAATAAGAGCATTTATTGAGTCTCAAAACTGATCTCTTTCTGCAAGTTGCTACACAGCAACTTGTCCTTAAACTTAATTTATCCTCTAAAACACTAATCAGCAGCTCACCTTGATGTGAAGGTTTTCCGTCCACATACCTGAAGCAAGCATGCTAGCTAGCGTTGGCCTGTAACTTTGTTCCCTGTGAATCTTGTCTTTCTGACGGGCTTTTTGCAGCCTCTGTAGCCTCATATGACATTTAGAGGGTGAGACATTTCATTAACTCATGGCATTCTCACCAGCTGGTCAGTGCAAAGAAGGATGGAGAAGGGAATAGTCTTGCTGAAACTGGATTGTAACTAAGTAGACACACATACAGGAAAAGCGTTCCCTGCGAGGTGGTGGTCTGCTCTCACCTTTCTAGCATTGGGTTCTGGGTAATTGTACAGCGTCTTGTACAATCTTCCAGTTCTCCCATGAAATATTTGGTGTTACAACATCCTTGTAGAGAAAGGGAACAATAATGAAGGCTTGCTGATCAAAATGAGGTCAACAACAGATTTTTAAAAATCTCGTTCTTTCTCTTTATCTCTCCTCTCTGTTAAATAATTCAAGAAATAGCTAGTGAGCACTTATGTGCCAGGCACATTTAGCTGTTATGTACTTCTGCAGGCTTGTTATTCAAATCGTGTTGAGTGAACACAGCATCAGCATCACCTGGGAGCTCATTAGAAATGCAGAATCTGAGTCCTCCTCCAGACATGCAGAATGAGTATCTGCATTTTAACAAGATACCTCGGTGACTTGTATGTCCATTTAAGAGGCACTGTTCTAGAGATTTCTCTGTAGCCCTGCCGCTTAAATATTGTGTCAACTTTGAGAAAGTAACTTAGCTCTAAGTCATTAGCAAATGAAGGGAAGGGGAATAATAGTAGAACCCACTACATGTGTTATTGGGGTGCTTTAATTAGATACACCTTCTAAATCCTTTAATACATAAGCTGGTACCTAGTAAGTGCTTTTTAAAAAATGTTTGTCATTTTTATTGTTGTTACTTTTATTATTCTGTAGTCAAAAGAAAAAATCTTTGGTAAAACCACTTTCCTTGTAGCAGCCTTGCTTCTGGTTCATTGATTTGTTCATAATGCTGACGGCGAGACATTATTCCAAGAGACAAGACATTTAAATACAACACTTGATCTTGGATTGAATCCTGAACTGGGAAGGGAAGCAGGGCAAAGGAATGTCCTAGTCAACTCAGGTTATCATAACAAAATACCATTGACTGGAGGGCTTAAACAATGAATATTTATTTTCTCATAGTTCTGGATGCTGACAGCCCGAGATCAGAGAGTGCTGGCGTGGTAGCTTCTGGTGAGGACTCTCTTACTGGCTGGCAGGTGGCTGCCATCTTGCTCTGTGCTCATATGGCCATTGCTTGCTCTCTTCCTCATCGTATAAGGTCACTAATCTCATCGTGAGGGCCCCACCCCCAGATACCAGCACGAGTGGGCTAGAGTTTCAACCTGTGAGTGGGGGGAGGGCGTGGTGGAGGACACAAGCATTAAGTCCCAACAGGGAATCCGTTTGGTTGCTCTTGTTGCTCTCTCTCTTAAGTGACACGATTAGACACCGCAGTTTAAGTGATGTGGCATGAGATGGTGATGCATCTCTTCCTGATGACATGCTGCACAAGTAATTTTCAGAAGAGGACTGCATGGATTTAAGGGCTTTGAACAATAACAGTGCTGTTCTCCATAGGTGAAGTGGGATGATGGCTGTGGATTCTTAACCTTTGGTTTGGTTTCACCAAGGAGCCTTACATACTGCTGGCTGGCCACCATGCACCCCTGCCCTCTAACAGGCTCCAGGTCACACCCATTACATACCAGTCCAGATCCCCAGAAACCAGTACCACGTTTGGCACAGGGCAGGCATTTGATACACGTGTGTTGAGTATATTAACAAATGGGTGAGGCCAGAGGCCAAAGAAGCAGCTCCCCCGCCCCCCATGTTTCCATTCCCTACATTTTCTTTGGGGAAGGATAATGTCAGACCTACAGAAAAGATGCATAAATAATCAAAGGAACTCATAGATCCTTTATCCAAAGCTACATGTATTTTTAAAAAATTTTTACATTTTATTTAAAAACAATGTCAAACTTAAAAGAGATTTGCAAGAAAAATAGAAATGATAATACAAAGAACTGGGGCACCTGGGTGGCACAGTCAGTTAAGCGTCTGACTCGGTTTCGGCTCAGGTCCTGATCTCAGGATTATGAGATCGAGCTCCACTTCATGAGCCCCACTTCGGGCTCTGTGCTCAGCACCGGTCCTGCTTGGGATTCTCTCCCTCCTCCTGCCCCCCACCCACCACTCTCTGCTCTCTCTCAAATAAATAAATAAATCTTTAACAAATACTAATAATACTACAAAGAACTACCCTGTCCCCTTCACTCAGGTTTCCAAATTATTAAGTTTATATTTGTCCTTTCACTTTTCCTCATGTATCATTATTTTCTTTCTGAAACATTTGAGATTAAGTTGCAGACATGCTGCCAAATTCCCCCTAAGTACTTCAGTGTGTATTTCCTAAAGTCAAGGACATTCGCTCATAACCTTGATGCCTTTATCAAAATTAGGATATTAACATTGCTATAATACGTTTATCTAATGCACTCAGTTTTCTCCTTCTGTACAATAATGTCATTTATAGAAAGGAATAGTAGTTAACGTCATTAACAAACATGGCCTGTCCCTCTTTTGCTTTCTAGGTCAAGATTCAGTCCAGAATCATACATTGTATTGCATTGTCATGTCTGTTTAGTTTCTTCCAATTTATAGTTCCTTAGTTTTTCTTTGTTATTTATCATCTTGGTATTTTTGAAGAATACAGGTCAGTTATTTTAGTGTTTTCTTCAGTTTGGGTTTGTCTGATGTTTCTTTATGACTAGATTCAGGATGTGTCTTTTGGCATGAACACCAGAGAAATAATACTGTTTTCTTTCCAGTCCCTCATATCAGAAGGCACACAATATCTCATTTTCTTATCACCAACGATGTTAACTTTTGTCACTTGGTCAAGATGGTGTCTATGATATTTCTCCACTGTACAGTTCATTAATAAGTAATCAGTAGATGTCTTGTCGGGATTTACTTGAGACTGTATTCTTACAGGTTCTTTTTCTCATCACCAGTTTACTTGGTAAGTTTAACATCCATTGATCTCTCTTGCCTGATCACTTATTACAGTGATGGCTGCTGAATATTATTTTGGAATTATATCATTCCTTCTACATTTATGAGTTGGCATTCCACTGTAAGGTAGGGCCTTTTCTTTGTATTTATTTACTTATATCAGTATGGACTCAGGGATTTGTTTTATTGAATTGGTTATGATTAGTTATTATCATTAATTGGTATTTTATTACAGCTTCATTGAAGTATACTTGACATATAATGAGTCACATATATTTAAAGTATATAGTTTGAAGAGTTCTGATGTATGTATACAGTAAAAAAAAAACTCATCACTTCCGTCCATGTGGTTGAGTATATCAGTAGTCCATTCTTTTTATTGCTGAATAGTATTCTTTTTTTTTTAAGATTTTATTTATTTGGAGAGAGAGCGTGTGCTCATGTGCATGAGTGGGGGGGGGAGGGCAGAGGGTGAGGGAAAAGTAGACTCCCCACTGAGCAGGGACGCCAACGTGGGGCTCCATCCCAGGACCCTGAGATCATGACCTGAGCCAAAGGCAGACGCTTAACCAACCCATTGAGCCACCCAGGCGCCCCTTGCTGAGTAGTATTCTAAGTATTGATTTACCAGTTTGTTTATTCCTTCACTTAATGATATGCGTTTGTTTTTTCTAGTTTGGGACTATTAACAAGTAAAGTTGCTATGAAGAAGTACATGTCTTTGTATAAGTCTTTGACTATGTCCTCGTAGGGGCATATTCTTTAATCCTCTTGGTTAACTATCTAGGATTGGAATGGCTGGATCACACAGTAGGTATATATTGAGCTTTTATTTATTTATTTATTTATTTATTTTAAAGATATTTATTTATTTATTTGACAGAGACAGCCAGCGAGAGAGGGAACACAAGCAGGGGGAGTGGGAGAGGAAGAAGCAGGCTCCTAGCGGAGGAGCCTGATGTGGGGCTTGATTTCAGAATGCTGGGATCACGCCCTGAGCCTAAGGCAGACGCTTAACGACTGTGCCACCCACGCGCCCCTATATTGAGCTTTTAAGAAACTGCTTAATTATCAAAGTGTTCATATCATTTGAGATCATCCTCAGCAGTATATGTACACTTTCACTGTTTGATGTCATCTCCAACACTAGTCATGGTCAGCCTTTTTTATGGTGGCCATTTTAGAGTGTACATAGTAGTAACATTTTATGGTTTTGATTTGCATTTTCCTAATAACTAATGACATGAAGGTTTATATAGAGAGAGAGAGAGAGAGAGAGAGTGTGTGTGTGTGTGTGTGAGTGGGGGGTGGGGTCAGGGAGTGGGAGAAGCAGAGGGAGAGGGAGAATCTTAAGCAGGCTCAATGGTGAGTGCAGAGCCTGATACGAGGCTTGATCTCATGACCCTGAGATCATGACCTGAGCCTAAATCAAGAGTCAGATGCTTAACCAACTGAGCCACCCAGGTGCCCTGATGTGAAACCTTTTTTTATGGGCTTATTTACCATTCATCTATTTTCTTTGATGAAGTGTTTATTCAAATTTTTGGCCCATTTTTATTGGGTCATCTTTCTCCTCATTGCTGAGTTGTAAGAATTCTTTGTATATTCTAGAAACAAGTCGTTTGTCAGAGTTTAGGCTTTGCATATATTTTCTCCTGTCTGCAGCTTGCCTTTTTATTCTCTTACTAATGTTACTGATAGTATAAAGGCTTTTAGTTTTAATGAAGTCCAATTTATCCATTTTTTTCTTTTGTAGTTTGTATGTATTGTGTCTTATATGAGAAATCTTTGCATAATCTAAGGTCTTTGACATCGTTTTGTGCTTTCGTGGATATCTTTTTTTTTTTCTAAAAATTTTAAAAATTTATTCATTTATTTAAGTAATCTCTACACCCAATGTGGGGTTCAAGCACAACCCCCAGATGAAGGGTCACATGCCTTTCTGACTGAGCCAGCCAGGCACCCCTTTCTTGTGTATCTTTAATAGGTTTAGCCCTTTTTGCATGTGGTTTGATGAAATGATTAGGAATTTTTGTATTTAGTTTGAGGAAATAAGGAAATAATTGGTTTTCCTTCCTTCCTTCCTTCTTTCCTCCCTTCCTTTCTCCTCCTCTTCCTCTCCCTCCTCTTCTCTCTTTTTTTCTTTCCATACGACTTTCTAGTTGTTCTGCTCCATTTGTTGAAGAGATGGTCCCTTTCCCATTGGGTTGCCTTGATATTCTTGTAGAAAAGCAGTTGGCCATGCGTGTGTATCTTTTTAGCCTTTTTATTCTTTCTCAATGATCTGTGTGTCTCTATGTCAATATCACTCTGGCTTAATTGCTGCAGGTTTATAATAGGTCTTAAAATTAGGTAATTAAGTTCTGCAACTTTGTTTTTCTTTTTACAAGATTGTTTTGGATATTCTAAGTCCTTTGCATTTCCATATAAAAATCAGCTTGTCAGTTCCCACACAAATCCAGACTCTGGAGTTAGGGTTTGACTGTATTATAAATCCCATCTCCGCCGGTTCCTAATGATTTGTTCTTGCCATATGTTTGAAACTCTCTTAGTCTCAGTATTTCATCTGAACACTGGAATAATAATACCTAATACAGCTGTTAATTATACTCGTAATACACTTAATCTGGTGCCTGGCATAAACTAACTGCTCAATGGATGGTAGTTACTATTATTTTTGAGGTGTTCTAGTGGTTGAACATCAAACGCTAAACTATTTCATTATATGCCGGTAATATTTATTTAAGTTAACCTCAAATACCGGATGGAGGGAACTTGGCTATATCTTTTCCCCTGCCATCTAGGTAAGTCCATTGCTGTGAAAATACCATGTTCTTTATTTTAGCAGTAAACTTTCGGGGACAAATTCTTGCTTCTGCCTCTTGATAGAAATGCAAAGTCAGATTTTTAGGAAATAAATTACTAAAATTGCTTTTTGTCTGCAACAATGATATATTGGACCTCTCTTCGAGCATTTAAAGTATCTTGGGGAGGCCTTTGTAAAACAGTTAATTTATACCCTGAGGAGAGAACCTTAAACACGGATGAGATTCTAAATAAATCTAAGTGACAATTTGGCAGTAAGAGAGGACATTTCTCTCTACTTCAGCTGCTCTTGACAGTGGACACTTAACCAGGCTGAACAAACCAGGCTGATCAAATGTGACTTCTATTATCAAAATTAGGAAGGCATGAAAAACCTTTAGCAAATCTTTCATTACATTGCCCATTTGAAAATATGATCTGTGTCTTCTTAAGAGCGGCCACTTGGTGCCTCCTCTGCTAAGTGAGGGTTTTAGGCTTTCAGGACAATGTTTAACAGTTCAAGGTTTGCTAATCCCTATGGAAGTCCTTTAATGTTCATGTTTGCAAAGGAGCTACTGACCACTTGCATAATTAGGCCTCTCTTTCTTCTATTCTTTTTAACTTGGACAGTTTGTAAATAATTTCCAGGTTGCTTTCTCCAAAGATGGTAGCCTTTCCCAAGTTTATCTCCTTAGTCCCATTTAATCCTTATCAAGAAGAGGGAGAAGTACTGGTAGCCACCATAGGAATGAGTTCACTAAGGCAAAGAGCATATGCACACATTTCCAATTTAGTCTGATCCTCTTTTCCTTCTGTATTTAACCAAACAGCTATCAAGTCCTAGATGTTATGATACCTGGGGACAGAAAGACAAGTTGGTGTGTTGTATTTCTTTTATTTTAAGCTTGACTTTGTTTTTCATCTAAAGGTGAGTTTTTTTTTTTTTTAAGGTTTTGTTTATTTATTTGACAGAGAGAGAGAGAGACAGCCAGCAAGAGAGGGAACACAAGCAGGGGGAGTGGGAGAGGAAAAAGCAGGCTCCCAGCAGAGGAGCCTGATGTGTGAGCCAAAGGCAGACGCTTAATGACTGAGCCACCCAGGCGCCCCTAAAGGTGAGTTTTTTAATCAACCTCTCATTTTGTCATAAAGTCATTCATTTTTGTAGCTAGTCGTCATGCAATGGTGTTTGCCCTGTTTATGTCTCACTTTTTATGATTTAACAAGGGATTTTCAGCTAAATAAACCTCAGCTTTTTTTTTTTTTTTTTTTTTGGTTTAGGAAAATGCAGATTTCACCAGATTGGTGAATCAATCTCTGTTAGACAGCCTCATTAAGTGCAGAGTCCTGGGAATAATTTTGTAACAGACACTTGCCAGTTTAGGTAAAAATGCTTCTCTGGGCATTGACAAATAAAATGCAAATTTGGCTTGGTAATTGTGGCTCGATAGGTGTGTTACTAAATTCCAGCACACAGCCAGTTCTAAAGGTAAATTGTCAACTAGCTACAAGATTTTCAACCAGTATCCATAAGGGGAGTGTGCAAGTCAACAAATGTCAGGATTTGAAGATATTGTTTGATCAGATAGTAGTAGGCTTTGGAAGACTGGATAGAAATAAGTGGCTTGCTGTATCAAATGGTGCTGGGGTTTCCCAATGGTTGCTAGACCGATGTATGTTAATTACACAATTACCTGTGCTAACTGCATAAATGAAACTGGGGGGAAGTGAGATTTATGAGAAACTAAACTGATTTGGCTCCCCAGGATGCTGTGATGTGGAGCAATTAATTTAACTCTGTGTATGTGAGCTGTGTCTTATTTCTCCTGTAAGATTCAGGCTACTTTTCTATTTAAATGCAGTATGGTGGGAAACACAGCTGTATAATAGAATTCTCTATGATGGTAGAAGAATTCTGTATCTTTATTGCTCAGTATTGAGGCCACTAGACTCACGTGGCTACTGAGCACTTGAAATGTGGCTAACGCAAATGAGTAACAGAATTTTAAATTTAATTTAATTTTAATTAACTTTGAATAGCCTTATGTGACAAATGGCTGCTATACTGGCAGTGCAGTTCTAGACACTGACTTAATGGCGATATTCTCTCTCTAGGCACGAGTGAGAACAAGTACTATGTTAACGTGCATTGTAGAGGAGTGCTATTAAACATTTCTATTTCAGATGTAGGACAGATTCTCTCGGTTCTTACCCAGCGTAAACATCAGTCACATTTATTTGATTAGTATCAGGTCTTTTATCAACTTTTTTCTTTTTCTATCTTTTCTCTGTAGTTAAGAGCTGATAGCCCTTGACTCCTTTGTATTTCTTCCTCATTTAGCACGTTTTTGAGCATCTGTTATGTGTCAGGCCTGTCTCAGTGCTAGATATGCAGCACTGAATAAGAATGATCAGGTGCAGGCCCTCACTGACGTCACATTAACATGTCATTACACAATAATTTTATTTAAGTGAAAAGTTCTTAGTGTGTTTACCTAGGAAGAACTAAAAATTAATTTGTTGATTGATTAAGAACTGTCACTGTCCACAAACTTTCTATCAGGCATTAACCATGACTACTTTAATAGGGTTCATTTCAGTTTATTTTATTTTAAATTTTATTTATTTATTCATGAGAGGCAGAGAGAGCAGGGTGCCTGATGCGGTACTCAATCGCAGGACCCTGGGATCACGACTCGAGCTGAAGGCAGACGCTTAACTGACTAAGGGACCCAGGCATCCCTTCTTTTCAGTTTAAATTAGTGTGTGGGAGTGGGAAAAAAAGGAGAGAATAGGGTAAGCAGAGAGAAAAAGAAACGAATGGCATTATCTTCTTTTAGTTATCCACATTCCACTTGAATGTGAGCTCCTTTCGGAGAAGGGTTAGCCTCTCCACTCCTTGATCCCAACCTTTCACCATCTGTGTTTCCAGAATCTGGGCTAGCATCAAGTGGGCATTACTACACAAATAAATAAAATAATATTTCTAGATTTTTTCCTTTGAGATATTTTTGGTTTTAGCCTGTATGAGAAATGCAGTTGATTTTTTTTTTACTTCTACTTTTTTTTCAAAGAATATGTGCACTGCATGTTTATTGTAGCCTTATTCATAGTAGTCAAGATATGAAAACAGTTCTAATTGTTCATCAGTAGATAAATGGATTAAAGAAGATGTGCCATATATTTACAATGGAATATTACTTAGCTAACATGAAGAGAGAATTCTTGATATTTGCAAAAACTTGGATGAAGCTTGAGGGCATTATGCCAACTGAAATAACTGAAATGCTGTGTGATGTCACATTTGTGGAATCTAAAAAACCTGAACTCAGCAGAGTGGTGGTTACTAGGGGCTGAGGAATGGGGGAAGTGATGAGATATTGATCAAAGGGTACAGACTTCTAGTTAAAAGATTTGCAAGTCCTGTGCATCTCAAGTACAGTATAGTGATTGTAGCTAATAATGCTGTATTAGATACTTGAAAATTGCTAATGGAGTAGATCTTAAATGTTCTCACCACAAAAAAGAAGGTAATTATGTGATGGGCTGGAGGAATTAGCTAATTCTATAGTTTTCATCATTTTGCAATATATATCTTTTTTTATTTGTATTTTTCTAAATGTAAATTCAATTAATTTTAACATATAATGTATTATTTGTTTTAGGGGTACAGGTCTGTGATTCATCAGTCATATAATACCCAGTGCTCATTACAACACATACCTTCCCCACTGTCCATCATCCACTTACCCCAACCCCCCCCCCACTTCCAGCAACCCTCAGTTTGTTTTCTGAGATTAAGAGTCTCTTACGCTTTGTCTCCCTCTCTGGTTTCATCTTGTTTCATTTTTTTTCTGTTTTCCCCTACAATCCTCTGCCTTGTTTCTTAAATTCCACATATCAGTGAGATCATATGATAATTGTCTTTCTCTGATTCATTTATTTCACTCAGCATAATGCCTTCTAGTTGCATCCACGTTGTTGCAAATGGCAAGATTTCATTTTTTTTGATGGCTGTGTGTAATATTCCTTTGTATATATATACCACATCATCTTTATCCATTCATTTGTCAGTGGACATCTGGGCTCTTTCCACAGTTCAGCTGTTGTGGACATTGCTGCTGTAAACATTGAGGTGCAGGTGTACCTTCTATACCACTTCATTTGTATCTTTGGGGTAAATCCCTAGTAGTGCAATTGCTGGGTCATATGGTAGCTCTATTTTCAACTTTTTGAGAAACCTCCATGCTGTTTTCCAGAGTGACTGCACCAGCCTGCATTCCCACTGACAGTGTAGGAGGGTTCCCCTTTCTCTGCATCCTTGCCAACATCTATCAATTGCTGACTTGTTAATTTTAGCCATTCTGACTTGTGTGAGGTGGTATCTCATTGTGGTTTTGATTTGTATTTCCCTGATGCTTTCCTAACACTTTTTAAAAAAATTAATTAATTAATTTTAAGTAGGCTCCATGCCCAGTGTGGGGCTTGAACTCATGACCCTGAGATCAAGAGTTGTATGTTCCACGGACTGAACCAGCCAGGCACCCCCTATGCTTCTGCTTTTGATTATATGTTTGCTTTCTTCACTTTTCTCATCAGCCAATTAAGTGCCTCAGGTAGGACAGCCTTGTCATTGGAATGAGTACAAATAATGGAGTTACCCTTCTTCATGTCATTTCCTTCCCTTCCCTCTTCTCTTTTCTCTTTTCTTTTTTTTTCCTTTTCTTTTTTCCCTTTCCTTCTCTCTTCTCTTCTCTTCTCTTCTCTTCTCTTCTCTTCTCTTCTCTTCTCTACCTCTTGGTCTTTTTTCTTATTTTTTCCACTAAGTTTGAAATAGGACATGAGCCAGGGAACAAATGGCCAAGTGGAGGAGGACTCCTGCTCAGGATTGTGAAGACATAATTTCAGTCCTCCTCTCTCTAATTTCTTCTGTCTTCTCTTCAAGTCATGAATCCATACAGCCTTTTTCCCTTCGTGTTTCTTACATTTTAAGGCTATTTTCAAGCTCCAAATACTTGCCTCCTTGTATTCTAAAAATCTGGTTCAGTTTCCTTTGAAAGGTGGGTCAACATAAAAGAAAACTTAAAGTGAACCTTGAGGTCATTCATTGTTAAGTTCATGTTCTTGATTCACATCATACTCTGATAACGTTCTCTTAATCCATTGAACATTTTTAGGAAATGCCCCTTGTAGGAATTTTCTTCTGTATTTTTTGACTCTGTGGCAATTATCAGTGTAGACATTTAAGACATGAGCAGAAAATCTGTATTTGTTCCAATATTTTGTTTGGATGAACAATTGTTTAATGATAGTCAAATACATGCAAAATAATTATGCCATTAAAAGTTAACATACATTCCATTTTTAAATGAAATTAAAAACTGGTTTCCTGTTTTCAAGAACTTTACTCTGGAAGCTCTGCATTTTTTCGTAAGTGTGGGGATCCATCCAGTGGGTTGATCTTACTGTGTAACTGGTATTGAATTGTCCATCAGATGGACAATTCAATACCAGTTACACAGTAAGAAGTCCTATGTAAAAGACACTATAAGTAATGATGTAAAAGTTACTTACGCTTCTATGACTTGATGGGGTGTTTTTGCTCAGTCTTTGTCATACGTCTGTGTCAGAGTTTCTCAACGCCAGCACTATTGACATTTTGGACTGGATAATTATTTTTTATGAGGGGCTGCCCTGCGGACGCTAAGGTGTTCAGTGGCATCCCTTGTCTCTACCGATGTCTCCCAGTCAAGACACGAACAAATGTCTCCAGACATTGCCAAATGCCCCCTGGTGGACAAAATTGCCCCCAGTTGAGAACCATTTGTCTATGTTGCTGTGCATAGCTGAAGTGCATTTTCACTGATAAAGAGGATTTCATTGTCTGATTGTGCTACTATTGATTTCTCCATTCTTCTGTTGATGAAATTTGCATTTTCCCAAGTTTTTGCTATTATATACCATGCTACTATGAATATATTAGTGCATGGCCCCTGGTATATGTGCTGTAATTATTCTAGGAGTAAGGGTAGAAACACTGGCTTATGAGGTTTGCACATCTTCAACTTCAAAGTCAAGGCCAAAATATTTTCTGGCTTTCTCCTTTTTCTTTTTACAGACATGCACACACACTAACATTCCTAGTGTCTTATTTCTTCAGTGTTACAATACAGGACAGTTGCATGGATGCAACTAGCAGAAAAACCATAATGATAAAGTCAGTGTTTCTTTTCTTAGGTGCAAGAAACCCTGGTGTCTTGAGAAAGAATCTTAAGGTTGAAGAAAAAATGGAGTTGCAAGCCTCTGCAATTTTCCTTTTTATTCAGTACATATTTGTTGACCCTGCACAATATTTCTGGCACCGTTAGTCATCCAGATGAATAAAACACCACCTCTTCCTCAAGAACGTCACGTTTGTCAGGTAGAAATACAACAATTAACTTCAAAATGCTGTAATATGATAGATGCCAGGGTAGAAAT
Source organism: Ursus maritimus (assembly GCF_017311325.1). Lineage (NCBI taxonomy): Eukaryota > Metazoa > Chordata > Mammalia > Carnivora > Ursidae > Ursus > Ursus maritimus. The sequence goes on from NW_024426552.1 coordinate 53,859,203, forward strand.
AAGAAGTGCTGGAAGAGCAAAGAAGAAATGTCTAACCCAGCTAAAAGCATAAGGAAAAACTTCACAGAAGAATGACATTTTTTAAAAACGTTTATTTATTTATTTATTTAATCCGTACACCCAGCGTGGGACTCGAACTCATGACCCTAGGATCAAGAGTCACATGCTCTTCCCACTGAGTCAGCCAGGTACCCCAAGAATGACATTTTTTTATCCGAGTAGTTCAACACTTACTGTGTTCTTATTGTGCCCCTGGCGCTGTTTGGGGACTGAGACTACACCACTAGGCGACAAAGCAGTCACACTCTCATACAGCTGACATTGTGGCGGAGGGTGATAGACACAAACAAATACGGACTGTATCGGCTGGTTACCGTAAGGCAGGACGGGAGGCTGAGGTTCATGGAGGGATAGGGGAGGGGCAGGGGAGGGACTTCTGGATGAGATGATACTTGAACAGATCCATGAATGAAGTGAGGGTGATGTGGCTGTCTAGAGGTAAAGTATATTAGGCATAGGAACAGAATGTGCAGAAGCCTGAGGTAGGAACCACTTTCATGTTTGGGGAACAGCAGGGGTAATGGACCAGTTTAGGTTTTGAAGGGTCTGTAGGAATTTTTTGAGGTTATAGGGAATATTGGCAGCACAAATATCATGTGGAAGCACAAGGTTTTAAAGAGCAGAAGAATAGTGAATTGTCCTATGTGTGGCATTTAGGGTGTATGGAAAGGGTCAAATTGCAAGAAGGTTTTCTGGGAGAAAGGACGGGAGTGGAAGACTACATTGAGTACAGAATGATTTTTTTATTCAAACATAAAACAAAAGTGAAAGAAATACTATAATGAACCCCTGTATTTTCATCACCTAGATTTTACAATTGTCTAGAATTTGCCACACATTCTTTTTTCTATTCCTCTTTCTTCTCCTTCTCCCTTTTTTGCTCAGGTATTTTAAAGCAAATCCCAGACATCATGTAATTTCTTCTGTAATTCAGAATATATTTTCAAATACATGAATTTTTGAAAATGTAAAACTATAGTGTCTTTATCACATTTAACAAATTTAATAACATTTTCATGGCACCATCCAATAGCCAACCCATATTCACATTTCACAGATTGTATTTTTTAACTAGTTGATTTATTGAAATGGACATGCAAATGAGGGCTACCTATCACATTTGGCTGTTATGCCTTTAATCTTTCTAAAATTTCTTTTGCCATTGAACTTGAAGAATATGGATCTGTTGTCCTATGAATATCCCACAGGCTATTGAGTTTATCTGAGGTTTTTTTTTTTTAAGATTTTATTTATTTATTTGTCAGAGAGAGAGCACAAGCAGGGGGAGCATCAAGCAGAGGCAAAGGCAGAGGGAGAAGCAGGCTCCCCGATGAACTGGGAGCCCGACATGGGGCTCCATCCCAGGACCCTGGGATCATGGACCTGAGCCAAAGGCAGACGCTTACCCGACTGAGCCACCCAGGTGTCCCCTGAGTTTTATCTTACTTGGCATTGAAATTGTTACTTTAACCCTGGCATTTACTGTAAACTGGAAGTTACCACTCAAGTCTTGATTAGATTTAGGTTTTTGGAGGGAAAGCTTTACAAGTGGTATTGGATGCTTTGTATGTTTCATGTCAGGAAGCATGTATTTTCTGGTTGTCCAGCTTTAGTGATTCATCTTTGAGTGTTGTGGATTCGGGAATGATTACCTACAAGTTAGAATGCTGCATACATAAACGCTACTATGGCGTTGAGGAAATTGGTCATCTCTCTTTATCACAAGTAGAACTGCAGTGAGAATCTCTGTATTATCAAGGATGTCTAAACTCGGAGCAATGAGTCTTGCTTTCACGGGTGATTTAATGCAATATAGATGAAACAGTAGAAACGTTACATTGACTGTTCTTTGGGGTTGATCCCAGGAAAGAAATAGGGAATAAAATAAAGATAGTGAAGAGAAAGATAAAGTGATACATACTAAAACAATGGGGAGAAAAGTTTTCTTCCCATACTCTCCCATCCACCATGGTCCAAGAGAAACTCCATTTCCAGATTAAGCAATTCAAATACAGGGCACTTAGACAATGGAGAATATTTCTTGAATCATAGACTGTAAAGCACTGAATGTTAGACATCCTCTCCTGATGTCCTGATTTAACCAATGTGGAACCGAGGCTACAAGATACCGTTACTAAAAACTCACACCCTGGGTGGCTCAGGCTCCCTGCTCGGCGGGAGCCTGTTTCTCCTTCTCCCTCTGCCTGCCCCTTCCCCCCGACTCATGCTCTCTCTCTCTCAAATAAAATAAATAGGGGCACCTGGGTGGCTCAGTCGTTAAGTGTCTGCCTTCGGCCCAGGGCGTGATCCCAGGGTCCTGGGATTGAGCCCCATATCAGGCTCCCTGCTCCGCTGGGAGCCTGCTTCTTCCTCTCCCACTTCCCTGCTTGTGTTCCGTCTCTCGCTGGCTGTCTCTCTCTCTGTCAAATAAATAAATAAAATCTTAAAAAATAAATAAAATAAAATCTTTTTTAAAAATGCTGTTAATTTCCCTTGTCTTAAAACACACACACACACGCACACGCACACGCACACGCACGCACACGCACACATACACACGCACCCCTTTTGACCCAGTCCCCAGTCCAAGTTTATAGGTATACTCCTGGAAAGAGTTCCTGTGTTCTGAATTCCATACTCCTGCATCCAACATTCCATTTGATTTCGCCACTTGGATATCTAATAGGCACCTAAAACTTAACATGGCTGTAACTGAACTCTTAACCTTCCTTCCATACTCTACCTTCAGCTCTTCAAACGATAGTGACAACTTTGTTCTTCCAATTAGGCCAAATACATGGAGTCATCCTTGACTTTTCTTCTTTGCTCATGCCTCATATTCTTTCCATTGGGAGATCCTGCACTACCTAACTTTGCAGTGTTTTGGAAACTTTTGGCCACATTTGATATCTCTATCCTCGTCCAAGCCACTGTCGTTTCTTAGGATCGTTGGTGCATGTGCCCCTTGCCCCCTAGTCTATTTTCAGCACAGCAGCCAGAGTGACCTTTGCAAAAGTTTGATCGTGTCACAACTTTGCTCAAGCCTCCAATGGCTTCTCCCCTCACACGGAGCAAAAGATGAAGTCATGGTAATGACTTGCAAGGACTTGCGTTACCTGAGTCCTGTTACCTCCTGACCTCACCCACCACTCTCCCCGCCTGAACCCTGCCTTTCAGCCGCAGTTACCTCCTTGTGGTGTCAGATCACTTGCTGCTGCTTCCTTGCGGCCTTGGCCCTCGTTCTTCGTCTCTCTGATTCTTTTCCTTCCAGTATCTGGTTGGATGTCTCCCTTCATTTGTTCTCCGTTGTCACCGTTTCAGTGAAACGCTACCTGACCGCTCTAATCCTAATCCTGACCTTTATTTTCTTCTCCCATTATCTCTCTCATCCGCTTTATTTCTTTACATTTACCCCCGTCTGCTGTATGAAGTTAAAATGTGAAATTAACACTGTTTAACCGTTTTTAATTTACTGTTATGATTGTTTTATATGCTTCAATGAATAATTTATTTACTTGCCCTATTTTCCAGTAGAAAGTAAACTCTGCTACTGATTAGTGGCTGGCAATCAATAAATATTGGCTGCCTGGCTGGCTGAAGGAATGAATGGTCAGCCTGGAGAGTTACACTATGTAGAAAACAAAGAATAAATTCAACAGTGAAGCTGAAGCTAATTTGTATTGAGAATTTGGATAAATGATTTGAATATTCTAGAAAGATTTAATTCTTTTTTTTTTTTTTTTAAAGATTTTATTTATTTATTTGACAGAGAGAGACAGCCAGCGAGAGAGGGAACACAAGCAGGGGGAGTGGGAGAGGAAGAAGCAGGCTTCTAGCAGAGCAGGGAGCCCGATGTGGGGCTCGATCCCATAACGACGGGAGCACGCCCTGAGCCGAAGGCAGACGTTTAACCGCTGTGCCACCCAGGCGCCCCAGAAAGATTTAATTCTTAAATAGCCGCTTTCATTTCCTTCAGGGCCTATAGTATCAGTTCCATTTTCTGACTTTTATTTTTTATTTATTTATTTATTTTTAAAGATTTTATTTATTCGACAGAGATAGAGACAGCCAGCGAGAGAGGGAACACAAGCAGGGGGAGTGGGAGAGGAAGAAGCAGGCTCATAGCGGAGGAGCCTGATGTGGGGCTCGATTCCATAACACCGGGATCACGCCCTGAGCCGAAGGCAGACGTTCAACCGCTGTGCCACCCAGGCACCCCCCATTTTCTGACTTTTAAAGAGTTAATTGTTGAGGCACCTGGGTGGCTCGGTTGGGCAGCTGACTCTTGATTTTGGCTTGGGTCATGGGATCGAGCCCCGCTTTGGGCTCCAGGCTCAATGGGGAGTCTGCTTCCCTCCCTCTCCTTCTCTGTCTGCCCCTTCCCCCGCTTGTGCTCTCCCTCTCTCTTAAATAAATCTTTTTAAAGAGAGTTAATTTTTCAAAGTGTATGTGTTTAGAGAGTAGTGAGCTAGACCCCCCCCTCCCTGCCCTCTACTGGGGCAGACTGCTGGTTAGCTAATGAAATCCACTCCCTTCTTCTTCCACTTCTGTTCAGTGAGACAAAGTTTCCAGCTAAGAGACCATTTTTCACAGTCTTCCTTGCAAGCAAGTGTGGCCAATGAGACATAAGTGGAAGATCATTGGAAGAGCTCTTTATGTGAACCTACCTTAGTTGGGAGCATTCTGTCTTTTTCTCCTCCCTGCCCCCTTCCCACTTGTCTGAAACGATTGCAGGAGTTCTGGTAACTCTACTCAGCTCTGAGGTAACTTGAGGATGAAGCCTTTTCTGTGGGTGGCAAAATACTAAAATGAGAGAATTACAGTCCAATGAAGGTAGAACTGCTGTCTGCCTTCCATATTCAGAATTGTCTACTTCTGGACCTCTTTTATATTCAAGGAAATAAACCAGCTGTTTTTAAAGCTACAGGTTTAATTTGTATGTTGCCTTTTTTTTTTTTTTTTTTTTTTGGTTGGACAGGGCAGTTCTATTACTCGTAGTTGATTGCAATTCCTGAGCGAGAGTGATGTTAACGTGTTTAACATCTTAACAAGAAAATTGGGAAGATGAAGTGGAATGCATGGAAACATTTAGAAAAACTTATACCTTATGTGTTTGTATAAATGTGTAGGTCCTACCCAATATTGAAATGTCTCAAAAAACTAGTTGGAGAAACTCGTGATTAGATAAGTTTCTAACTTACATGTAAAAAGATGAATTTATGACATACAGATGATTCTTTTTATTTTCACAGATTGATTGATACATGTTTCACCTACCATTATACAGTTCAGGTTTTTTAGTGTATTGAGAGTTGTGGAACTGTCCCTAATCTAATTTCAGAACATTTTCAACACCCCATAGAGAAGCCTCATACCCATTAGCAATTACTTCCCCTTTCCCACTTTCCCTCCTTTCCACTAACTTATGCTGCTGGCCCTATCTCCAGCACTTAGGAAGCGTGAATCTACTTTCTATCTCTACGGATTTGCCTATTCTAGACATTGCACATAAATGTAATCATACAGTGTGCCATCTTTTGAGACTGACTGCTTTTACTAGTGTCATGTTTCCCAGATTCACCCAGTAGCCTGTATTGGTACTTTATTACATTTTAGGACCAAGTTATATTCCATGATATGGATATACCACATTTTGTTTGTGTCCTCATCAGCTGGTGGATGTTGAAGTTATTTCCATAGTTTGGCTATTATGAATAATGGTGCTGTGATTGTTCATGTACGTTTCTGTGTACACAGATACTTTCCTTTCTCTTAGGCGAATACCTGGGTTGGAATTGCTGGTCATATGATAACCCCATGTTTAACATTTTGAAGAGTGGCCAGACTGTTTCCGAAATGGCTACACCATTTTTCAGTCCCATCAGCAGTGTATGAGGGTTCTCATTTCTCTACATCCTCTACAATACTTGAAACTATCTGTGTTTTTCATGGTAGTCTTCCTAGTAAGGTTGAAGTAGGATGTTACCGTGGTTTTGATTTACATTTACCTAATGACTAATGATACTGAGCTGCTTTTTAGGTGTTTATTAACCATTTATTTATGTATCTTCTTTGGAGACATGTCTATTCAAATCCCTTGTCTATTTTCAAATTGGATTATTTATCTCGTTATTGTGAAGTCATGTTTTTTAATACGTTCTGAATATAAGTCCCTTCTTGGATACATGATTTAAAACTATTTTCTCCCATTCTGTGAGTTGTCTTTTCACTGTTTTCAATACACAAAAGTTTTTAATTCTGATGAAGTTCAATTAATCTATTTTCGTTTTGTGTCATATGCTTGTATTATATCTAAGAACTCAGTCACTGAGTAACCCGAAGTCTGAAGATTTACTTCTATGTTTTCCTCTAGGTATTTTATCATTTAACTCTAACATTTAGTTCTGTTACCTATTTTGAGTTAATATTTGTGTATATTGTGATAGGACTGTCCAGATTCATCATTTGGGATGTATATATCTAGTTGTCCCAGAACCAGTTGTTGAAAATGTTACTTTCTTCTCACTGAATTGTTTTTACATCTTTGTCCAAAATCAGTTGACTGTAAACATGAGGGTTTATTCTGGACTCTTAGTTTTATTCCATTATCTGTATGTCTGTCTGTCAGTATCACACTATCTTAGTTATGTTGCACTGGGGGTTTTGAAATTAAGAAGTATGAGTTCTTTAATTTTGTCTTTTTCAAGGTTTTGGCTCTTTAAGATCCCTTGAATTTCCATATGAATTTTAGTACCAGCCTATCAATTTCTGGGGGAAAAAAAAACCCCAAAACACCTGGACTTTTGGTAATTTGTTGAATTTGTGGATTAGTTTGGGAAGTATTGCCATCTTCACAATTTTTTTTTTTCTGATTCATGAACATAAAATGCGTTTCCATTTATTTATTTATTTATTTATTTATTTATTTATACATACATACATACATACATACATACATACATACATACTTTTTAGGTAGGCTTCATGCTCAGTGTGGAGCCCAATGCAGGGTTTGAACTCACAACCCTGAGATAAACAGTGACAGAGATCAAGAGTCGAGATAAACAGTGACAGAGATCAAGAGTCGGATGCTTAATAGACCGAGCCACCCAGGTGCCCCTCCATTTATTTAGATTTTAACTTTTTTAAAAAGTATTTTGCAGGGTTCATTGTCAGGCCTTGAGCTTCTTTTGTTAAATTTTTCCTAGATATTTTATTTTATTTGTTGCTATTATAAATTAAATTGCTTAATTTTATTTTCAGATTGTTCATTGCTTGTAGATAGAAATATAGCTCATTTTTGTATATTTATCTTGTAGCCTACAAACTTACTGAACTCACTTATTAGTTCTAATAGCATTTTAGTGCATCCTGTAGGATTTTCTCTACAAAAAATCGTAATCTACAAATAGAGATAGTTTTACATCTTTCCTTCCAATCTTTTCTGATCTAATTGCCTTGACTAGGACCGCCATAACAATGTTGATAAAAGCGAGTACAGGCATCCTTGTCTTTTTTTTTTTTTTTAAAGATTTTATTTATTTATTCGACAGAGATAGAGACAGCCAGCGAGAGAGGGAACACAAGCAGGGGGAGCGGGAGAGGAAGAAGCAGGCTCATGGCGGAAGAGCCTGACATGGGGCTCGATCCGACAACGCCGGGATCACGCCCTGAGCCGAAGGCAGACGCTTAACCACTGTGCCACCCAGGCGCCCCTTCTTTATATTTCTTGATCTTCTCAGTGTTTTAAGTGAATTTTATTAAATGCATTTTCTGTGTTGATTGAAAGATTGTGAGGTTTTGTTTTTGTTTATTGGTCCTTTTTTCTATTAATATAGTATATTACATTGATTGTTTCTTTGTGTTAAACCAAGCTTATACCCTGGGATAAATCCACCTTGATTATCATGTATAATCCTTCTATATTTTGTTGAATATGATTTGCAAGTATTTTGATGAGGATTTTTCTGTCTATATTTGTAAGAGGCATTGGCTGTTGTTTTCCTTATCCTTTTTCAGAAACTTAAAAAAATTTGGGGGGAGTCAAGGGGGTTAGGAAAAAAGTCTTTAAAATTTTGAATAGGTGCACCTGGGTGGCGCAGTTGGTTAAGTGTCTGACTCTTGGTTTTGGCTCATGTCATGAGATTGAGCCCCATGTTGCCCTCTGCACTAAGCGCAGAGAGTCTGCTTAATATTCTCTCTCCCCTCCCCCCATGTTCTCTCTCTCTCACTCTCAAATACATAAATCTTTGAAAATATATAAAATACTGAAATAATTTCAGACTTAATAATAGGACAAAGAATACCCATATACCTTTCACTCAAATTCCCCAAATGTTAATATTTAAACATACTTGCTTTAGCATATTCTCTGTGTGTGTGTACATGATTTTTTTCCCTCAAATGCTTGACAGTAAATTCTGTCCCTTTTATTCCTATACTGTTAAATAATTCAGTGGGTATTTCCTAAAAATAAGGACATTGTCTCTTTTTTTAAAAAATTTAAATTCAATTAACATATAGTGTATTACTAGTTTCAGAGGTGGAAGTCAGTGATTCATCAGTCTCATATAATACCCAGTGCTCATTACATCATGTGCCCTCTTTAATTTCCATCACCCAGTTACCCCATCCCCCCACCCCCCTCCCCTCCAGCAACCCTCAGTTTGTTTCCTAAGATTAAGGGTCTCTTATGGTTTATCTCCCTCTCTGGTTTTGTCTTGTTTCATTTTTTCCTCGCTTCCCTTATGATCCTCTGCCTTGTTTCTTAAATTCCACATATCAGTGAAATCATATGATAATTGTCTTTCTCTGATTAACTTATTTTGCTTAGCATAATCCCCTCCAGTTCCATCCACATTGTTGCAAATGGCAAGATTTCACTTTTTTTGGTTGGCTGAGTAGTATTCCATTGTGTGTGTGTGTGTGTGTGTGTGTGTGTGTGTGT
>NW_024426552.1:54604944-54997485 GCF_017311325.1 Ursus maritimus
GATAGATAGATAGATAGATAGATAGATAGATATAGATAGATGATAGATAGATATGTGTGTATGTACATAAATATATATATTTATATACACATGTATATATGTATGTGTGTATGTATATATATATATGTATTTTAAGTAGGCTCCACACTCAGCTGGAGCCCAATGCAGAGCTTGAATTCATGACCCTGAGATCAAGATCTGAGCTGAGATCAAGAGTCAGATGCTTAACTACTGAGCCACCCAGACACCCCCAGAGGGTGAGATATTAAGTTACTATTACATTAATAAAATTTTCAGGGATCCAGTGTTTTGTGGCATTCCTGGAAATACCTTCCAAAATAAAGGACAATTAATGTGTCTCACACCTTCTACCATGAAGAGGAAACTGTCATGGTTGGTGGACCACACCTAAAAGACTGCTCTGGCTATTAGAGAGTGACGTGAAATGCTGCAAAGTTTGAGTAACACAGAGAATAGGAAAAAACTTTGTAATAGGTCTGGATTTCCAGATTTGAGTGTAAACAGTGTTAATGCTTGGGCCATTTAATATGACAGACACCGTGGTCTTAGTTATATATGTGATAGGGAAAAAAAGATGTTATGTAGGTTTTATGTAAAGATTAATGGGAAAATTACAACCCTGGGGTTCTGGAGCAAGGCTATGGCATCTGCAGAGGAGACTTAAACATCTTTCAAATAACAGTTTTTGGTGTGATACTGTCCCACTAGAGATAAACTGTAAGATGCCAAATGATATGTAGCCAGAAATGCCAATGAAAGCTGGATTCTGTCAACCAAACCACTGTTTGAGGGTTTACAGCAAAGGCAAGGGTAGAAGCAGGGAGTCCAGTTAGGAAACTATTGTAACAATTCAGGGAGATAGAACTGGTGGTGTGAAGACATGCTCAGATTCTAGATATATCTTGAAGACAGAGTTGACACCATATGTTGGTAAATTGGATGTGGAGTGTGATAGAAAACAGAGGAACTAGGAAACACTAGAAGCTTTGGGGCCTGAGAAAAAGGAGATAAAATGAATTGACCATGTACTGAGAGTCAAAAACTGTGAGAGGAGATTTGTGAAGGTTCAGGGCCAGGTGAGGGTGAACCTACCCAAAGCTCAGTTTTGGACATGTTAGATTGAGATCATCTTAGCCATTCAAGTAGTGATGTCAAATAGGCAGCTGATACACAAGTTTACATTTCAGAAGAGAGGTCCAAGCCAGAAAAATACATTTGGGAATCATTAGCATATAGTTGATATTTAAAGCCATAAGTCTATATGAGATCATTAGAGGAGGATGTATAGAAAGAAAAGAGGGTCAATGACTGGATGCTGGAACACTCTCCTATTTAGAGGTCAGAGAAATGAGGGGGAGCCAGCAACAGAGCCAAGATAGCATAACCAGAGATGGGAGGAAGACAACCAAGCAAATGTTTTATCTTGGAAGCAAAGTAAGGAAAGCATTTCAAGGAGAGAGTGATGAACACTATATCATATGCAGGTACTGATTAAGATGACCCTATTTCATTGTTGTTTCTTCAAATCTGCTTCACTTTGACATTTTCTGCTTCCACCCTTTCTTATCAGGTCCCATTTTTCCTTCTTTCCATCAGTCTAAGTGTCTTTGCTGATTCCTCTTCCAATAGCTCTTCAAATATGGTCTTGAGTACTTGTCAACTCACATCCTATGAGGCAGAAAAGGCATCTTTCTAGTTTATAAACACAATCATAAGTCCTGACACAATTTGGGCTCTGACCTCGTATGTTCTCTAAAGAATTCAGTTCTTTTTAGACATTACCTCATTAATCCCAAGATAAACTATAAGTACATAAACTATAAGACATTAAAATTTATTTTCTTTGCACATGAAGAATTAATTGCCTAAAATAGGCCATGTAGAATGTTTAAGCTACATAAAATTAATTTATCTATAGATAAGTCTTATTTTGCTCATAGGCTCTTATACATAAATATTCATGGAAATCACACAGATTGTATCATTGAAATATTAATCCAGATCACTCAACAAGAAAAAGAACCAAAATTTTGTGCCTAATTTAAATAGACACAGCATGTCATTAGCCCGATCATCATCCTTATTCTCCTCTCATCCTCTTCCTCCTCCTCCTCCTCCTCATCATCATCTATGACAACCTTCATCAGTGAGGGTCAGCATTGTGCTAGCACTTAATGGTCTTACTTATCATAGCCATTCTATAAATTAAGTACTAGAATTATTTATCTTAAGGTGAGGAGTTCTAGACTCAGAGAGTTTAAGAAAGCTGCCCAAAGGTCACACAGAGAAAAGTGACAGGTATGAAATGTGTGCCTATAAAAACCTAATAATAATGATGATACTTAAATCTTGGTTTTAAAGAAAGAACTAAGGTTCTTCTGGGTGGCTCAGTCCATTAGGCGTCTGCCTTTGGCTCAGGTCATGATCCTGGAGTCCCAGAATCCAGCAGCATTGGGCTCCCTGCTCAGCAGGTAGTCTGCTTATCCTTCTCCCTCTGCCCCTCCCCTGCTTGTGTGCGTGTGTGCTCTTTCTCTCAAATAAGTCAATGAGATAAAATCTTTAAAAAAAATTAAAGAACTAAGATTATTGACAATAGGATCGTGGAAGCTGAGATGAGAAATCTAGAAGATAGTATAAGCATAAGAAATAGGAAACAGAACCAAACGAAAAAAAATTAAAAGTTGGTTCTTTGAAAAAACTAATAAAATTGATAAATGTCTAGCAAGACTAAGCAAGGTAATAAAATAGAAAAAAATGTATTTTTATCTTTATCTGTCAATCAATCTATCCATCTAAGCTAATATAAACTTAGAAAGGAAAATTGGCCCACTGCAAGAACAGAAAGTTACAGACCAATCTCACTTGTTAAAAGATGCAAAAATTCTAACAAAATAAAGACAAAATTAGTAAAAATAAATGATTAAATATTCACATTTGAATTAGTGAATCTAATTCATGGTGCTGAAGTCCATTTATCCTGTGTCCATATTGCCCAAAACATTCTTCTTGTCAGCTTCTTGTTACTAAATATTTTGCTATGGTTTTGTTTGGTTTGTTATATTTTGTTGTTGTTCAAAGCAATTCCTTACAGTATTTCTGTAGGCAATGGCAAATCACAGAATGATGCTGAAGAAGGGAGTGACTCGATCACATTTGAGCTTTACCAGGATTATTTTGCCATTGGTGTGTAGAATGCGTTATATTGGAAGAAGATGTACTGGAAACCAGTTAGGATGTTCTTGCAAGGCAAAAGGTCGTGCATACATGGATGGCCATACTGCATGTGATTAAGCTAAAATAAGGCAAATGCTGTCGATTTAACTAGTTACAGTTAAAGCTTTCCCCTATATTGCAGAGAATTCTAACAGACCTGTGAAAATAAACTTAATGCCTCAAATTAGAGAAACTGATTAAGTAAATAGCATGAATCTTGTTGTATATTAGAGCAATATAAATTGTGCATAAAATTATTGGATATAATTACTAAGTGAGTACAGATACATAAGTACAAAATAAATATTAAGTTTGTTTTCTATATGGTAATAATGGCTAGTTCTAAGATGTGTGGAAAGATACAGTAAAAAATCTTTACATTTATATAAATATAAAAAAAGATAAAGAAAATACTAAACTTAATTAGTAAAAATATAGTTTTTAATACAATTTAAAAGAAAGTACAAACCCTATATAAATAAAAGCATACCTTTTCATTAACTGAAGTACATAAAAATTATTTTAATGAGCAGAAAAAAAGGTTTTTTGTTACAAATTTTCTTTGAGAATGAGATGTTGTGGGGTGTCTGGGTGCTTCAGTTGGTTTAGCATCAGACTCTTGATTTTGGCTCAGGTCATGATCTCAGGGTCATGAGATTGAGCCCCCCCCCCCCCCCCCAGGCTCTGCAGCACAGTCTGCTTGTCCCTCTCTTTCTGCTCTCTCCTTCTCACTCCCTTCCCCCACTCTCTTTCTCTTTTTTTATTAAAAAAAAAAGCACGAGGTGTTTGTGTTGGTAGCAGCATAAACAAATGAGCTTTTATGTATAAAAGCATATTTGATTTAAAAGATAAATCTCATATTCATAGTTCAAATGAACTAAAATCAAGTATTCTCTTTATTAAAACTGTTATCTGTATTTTTCAGTCGATATCCAATATATGTATTTAGTACTTTTAAAACATTAGATTCATTTGTTTTGATGATTACCATGGTCATTAATAATTTAGCTAATCGGTAGGATTGAAGGTGACTAGCGTCTTGTGTGCTGCATGAACAGGCTGGTTAGAAACATAGGCTTTGGATTCAGATATGCCCATGTTCAAAGCCTTCTGGCCCCATTAATCAGCTGGCTGGCCTTGAGTAATGCTATGGGTTGAAATGTTGAAGGTGTCTAAAAAGGTGTGTCGAAGTCCTAACCTCTGGCACTTCTAAATGTGACCTTATTTGGAACAAGTCTTTGCAGATGTAATTAAGTTAAGTTGAGGTCATTAGGGTGGTCCCCAATCCAGTAAGTCTTGAGTCCTTATAAAACTAGACACAGACAGACATACCAAAAAAAAAAAGAAGAAGAAGAAGAATGCCAGGTGAGGAGGGAGGCTAGGACAGGAGCGATGCCATTACAAGCCAGCAACACCAAAAGCTGAGAGAAAGGCATGAAATAGATTCTCCCCTAGAGCTTTCAGAAACAGCATGTGCCTGCTTGATTTCAAGGCATACCTTGATTTCAGACTTCTAGTTTCCAGAATTGTGAGAAAGTACAGTAGCTGCTTTAAGTCATACAGTACATGGTAATTTGTCAAGCAGCCCTAGGAAACTAATACAAGTAAATAATTTTTATTCAAGTTTCAGGCTTTCCCATACTTCAAATCGATATAATGATTGCCCTTGAAGACTTAATTTCTTTGTGGTCTGAGCTTCCTCATCTGTAAAATAGGAATAATAATAGTATCCACATCATAATGTTGCAAGGAGTCAATGAGTTATATTGTAAAGCACTTACTGCTGTACCTGAAACAGGAAAAGGTCCATAGGTATTTGCCATTTTATTATTAGAATTGATAATCCATGTAATGTGCTTAAAGCAGTACTTAAAACATGATAAGCACTTGTTAAATATTATGTATTATTCTGAATAAATAATAATATATATAAAATATTGACACGGTGCCTCAAACATAGCAGGCCTTAAATAAATTTTTGCCATTATAATGAATTAATTTTGTAAATAAAGTAATTTATTTTTATTATTTAATTTTTTGATGAAGCTGTAAATTAATCTTTAAGATGCTAAAATAATTGCTTCAAATGGAATAGTTTATGCCTTGATGAACTCTAAGATCTGTATGAAGTATGCATTTAGAACGAGCAATAGACAAGTACTCCTAAAAGAAGAGATATGCTACTTAAAAAAAACGAATTAAGAGTATCCCAAAAGACATCAATACCATAATTTAAATAACTGTTGTGATTATGAAAAGAATTGCCCTCTTTAGGGAAGATATACATTGAAGTATTTATGGGGAAAATCATCACACTATATATACCTACACCTTACTTTGAACTAGCTCAGTAAAATATTCTCTATTTACTTACTATATTAAAGTAGAGATGGATAAAAAATGTAGCTACAATATTAATAATGTGGGAAATCTAGAGAAAGTTATACAAGAAAGAAGTATTTGTACAATTTTTGCAATTATTCTGTAAGTCTAAAATTACCCCAAAATAAAAATAAATTGAAAAAAAAGACTATATAAAAAAACACATAGAAATTTAGTATGAAATAGAGATGTTCTAATTAGTCATTTAGATCATGAAGCTATTTTTGATGAATGATTTAAATTATGATTCAAATGGAATCTAGCCTGGATATTTTGAGAATAAGTGGGAAACAGGACGTCAGATACTTTACGAATAACTGTAATCAAATACAATTAGTTCAGAAAGTGATGTGCATTTCTTCACATCTTTTTTCTTTTATTCCAAACAATATAACACATATAAATACAAATGAAATAATAGTTCTTAAATTAATTGTTATGACCCTTATTTTGTTCCACTCATACAAAATCACCTGACTTGTTACTTCTCACACTTCTGTGGAGTGGTGAACATGGGAATATTACTATATTATTCTAAGGAGCTACAACACTAAAGAACATTGATTTTTGTTTCTATAAATAGTGTTGCCTGATAGGTTATTTTATGAACCTGTTATAGGGAGAAATTTTTCCACTTGTCTTACAGATACAGTGTGGACCACCAGATGCTATTTTTGTTTAATAATTTTCTACCCTTAAAGAGTTTTTCATTGTATATAGCAAGTTTCGAATTGGAAAACTGCCAAATTGACTCTAATTTAAGCTTTGATATTACAAATGAATCTCTTAGAAGTATCATAAATCATCTTGAGAAAATATCAATGCAACCAAAAGCCAGACCAAAACAATTTCAGATCCAAAAGATCACTATGCCATATCAAACAAAAAGTCTAATCAGTCAGTAGATCAAAGCAAGCTTCAGTTATCTTCAGAGAAATGCAACTACATTTTTTAAAATAAGTACCTCAGACTTCATTCATCTGAGTAGGGTTATGTTTTCCATCATTAGTGCACATATGCTCCCATTTATTAAGAAATATCTTTGTGACCAATAGATGTGCCCTTTATACTGTCACTCATGCAAAGACCTATCATAAACTGAAATCAAAACTTCCAATTTGTGCTACAAGGAAGTAGGGAGCTCTGCAGTGACAGTGTATTTCACTGATGGTGAAAATATTCAGCAAGCTAGGATCTTTTTTCCTAAGCAACAGTGAAACACCTCCATTCAAGTAAATTAATACTCTTATCTCAATTGATTTGTTTGGTACGAAACATAAGAAGAGGAATCATAAATTAATTTTAAGTTATCAACTATATAATTATTTATTTATGAATGTTTTACCATCCCAGGACTTAGTTGTTTAAAATAACCATTTATTTGTTCACAATACTAGGAATTGGCAGCATAGGCAGGGCTTAGGCAGCATGGCTCATCTCTGCTCCTTATGGTGTCAGCTGGACTCATTTGTGCTGTGGTGGTCAGTTGGCAGGTCAGCTGCTTTGGCCCTAGAGGGCTTCAGTGACATTATTGACAACTGGCTGGGGCTGTTGGCCACAGTATCTCAGTTTTCTCCAGATGGCATCGCCAGCAGTCCATCCCAGGATTTCATATATGGTATCTGATCTCTAAGAAGGGAAGAACAGAGGCTGGGCATCCTCTTGAGTTCTGGGCTTGGAAGCCATACCTTGTTACCCTGCCACTCTGCTGGTCAAAGCAAGTCACAAGGCCAGGTCATATCAAAGAGAGGATGGCACAAATACGTGGTTTCACAAAATTAAGCAGCTTTCAGAGATGGGTCATTACTTTCTCCCTTCTCACTTCCATCCTGCAAACCTTCAAAAGTTCCAGGTTTGTCCAACTGCTAGGGTAGTAATATTATTTAGGGTATTAGTTCAGCTGATTTCACAGTGACTTACACCAAGTGAGAAAGTTTATTTCACTCTCATAGAAACATCTGAAATGGAGGGTAGTTCTGTTCCATGATCTAATCCTGAGATGTAGAACTCTTCCCTCTCATCATTCCACCAATCTCAGTTGTGCCTGGTCTGAGCTGACTCCCCACAACTGAGTTCAGCCCTGGGGAAGGGGAAAGAAAGCAGAGGGCAAGTAGCTTCTTCTTAGGGACATGGCCCAGAAATTGCACACATAACTTGGTGTACATGTCATTTGCCAGAATTAAGTCATATTATCACATCTAATTCCAAGGAAGGATGGGAAATATAGTTCCTACCTGATTACCCAAGACCAAGCTACAACTTGACAGAGGAGGTTCTATCATTGAAGAAAACAGTGGGGTAAATGGATTCTGGAGGACAGTTAGCCATCTTAGCCATATTATTCAAGCTAAGTTGTGAATGTAGCAGTTACTCACCTCCAAAGGACAGTATGCCACTGCATATCAAAAGCCTTAAATATGTACTCCTCAACACAACAATTGTACCATTAGGAGGAGTACAAGAAAAGAAAAAAAAAAACTATGGGTATGCACAAAGATTTTGCTACAATTATCATCGCAATATTAATTAATAATACAGAGAAAAAAACCTCTACAACTGCCAACAGCAGGTGATGGCTTAATATAGGTTACTTAAGAGCAAAGCCAAAATGTAGGTTTGTCCATTGGAGTATATTATTAACAAAATTGGATCGGATGATTCCACAGAGACCCAAATAACATGGGAAGAATTTTAGAGTGCATTATTAAGTGAAAAAAAGTTGGGTATAACATAAATATGGTTTTATTTTATATCATCTTATCATTAATATATATAATCTAACATTTCTTTTTTAGTTTTTATTTAAGTTCCAGGTAGTTAACATGAAGTATAGTATTAGTTTCAGGTGTACAATATAGTGATTCAGCACTTCCATACATCACCTGGTGCTCATCACAAGTGCACTCCTTAATCCCCATCACCTATTTCACCCATCCCCCCACCCACCTCCCCTCTGAAAACCATCAGTTTGTTCTCTGTAGTTAACAGTATGTTTCTTGGTTTGCCTCTCTTTTTTTCCTTTATGATCGTTTTGTTTCTTATATTTGTCTTTCTCTGGCTGACTTATTTCACTTAGCATAATATTCTCTAGCTTCATCCACATCGTTGCAAATGGCAAGATTTCATTCTTTTTTATGGATGAATAATATTCCATTATATGTATATACCACATCTTCTTTATCCATTCATCAGTCCATGGGTATATGGGCTCTTTCCATAATTTGTCTATTCTTTTTTAATTCTAAAATGAAAATATCAAAAGGAGTTAATGCAAAACATGGAATTCTAATACCCTATCAGTCACACATTTTATAAAACAATCTTTTATCTTGGCTATACCTTGAATTCAGCACAGCATTCATGACTAAGGGATAACCATAATCCATTTTCCTCTGAATCTTTTTTAATAGGATTGTGCCACAATAAGAAAAGGAATGTATTTTGGCTGCTGCAGTGTTCTTAACTATAGCAGATTTCAGAATGCAGTCTATCAACTTGGAATACAGAATCCATGTAAACTGATTCAGGGCTGCTTATTCCTTTCTTGGGTTATCTTATCCTTTAACATAGGCCTCCATTAGGTACCTTTCAAAAGGCAGCAAAGAGTTGGCTTGAAACAGACCAACAACACATCAACTCACCCTCTAGATTGGATTTAATTGGGAAAATATCACAGAACAAGGACTGCATAAAGCAGAAAGTTGAGAGTTGCCAGGAATGGATTTTTTAAAAATCTGCTTGTTAAAAAGATCTGGCTAGAATTTCAGTAGTGACTTTTCTGGCTGGGTTCTCTCAATGTACACAATAGCAAATCCCCATGGTACCCATCTATATGACCATCAGATTTTATTAAAGGGCTGGAGGTATAATCTCCTAATAGATTTGTTTCTTTACCAACTACTTAATTATGATAACTTCATCATGTTAACAAACTGGATTACATTTGTTTTCCGTATACTCACCAGGGTCTCACTGGTAAATGGCCTGTAAACATTTCCATTCAACCACAGTGTTTCAAGGGGATATGATTTGACTGAAAATCAGCTGCAGACATCCACTTGCTCAGCCCAAAATTATTTTTATGTTGTTCAATTCTAATAGTTCTGTAGCAGTTTAACCTTCCTTAAGGAAAGGAGGACAAATTTGGCCCTAGTCTGCACCCACCAAAAGGATTATTTTTTTCCTCAAATATTCTTGGAAGTTCCAATTAGTATTTTAAATTTTCTATGAATTTGTAATGACTGAGATTCTACTTTGCATGGCACCCAGTAGCCAGCTAAGACCCTCAGACTAGATGTTCTGTATTCCTGCTGAGAGTGTAATAGTCAGGGCAGGCTCATACTTGAATGGCTCTCTCCCTTAGAATAAATTATAGTTGTACATTCGTAGGAAAAACTTAACTAAAAGAAATCTTGCTTTCCTATTATGTGCCATGAGATAATTGGCCTGATGTTCCCCTGCTAAGATAACTTAGTATTGTCTTGTACATATATTCAACTTAGCAGTATGCGAAAGACCCAAAATGTCAACCAAGATAGAAGAACCAACATCTGGACACTCTTTCAGCTTCTATAGAAATACTTTGAGCTAGTGGGTGGGACAGACATATTGAGTGTAGTAATGATTTAAAAAAATAAGCAAAAGGATTTCTTAAGTTTTTATTAAATGTTGACAAAATATTTGTAGGATGAATTGTTGCAATTAGAGAGGGGTTCTTTTGAGAACTACAAAGCTTGTAAGAAATAATATGCATTGACACTGTATTTTGTTGAAATTAACAGAACAGTATATTTACACAAGACATTTTCAGGAGACTTGGAGATGTAGTTTATGCTTTTCTTTTTTCTTTTCATATGTGTTGTTAAAATTCACTTATTTTAATCTACACTTTTGGTCTGAATTCTTTCTCTGTTTGGCAACTCAGTACATTTGTATGCTGAATAAATTTCTCCAAGAACATATTGAGCTGCAATGTGCAAGGTCATTTAAATTAAAAAATATAATAAAAAATATGTTGATTTGGGGTGCCTGGGTGGTGCAGTTGGTTAAATGTCTGACTCTTGGTTTTGGCTCAGGTCATGATCTCAGGGTGTGAGATTGAGCCGCACATTGGCTCAGTGCTGAGCAGAAGCCTGCTAAGGTGTCTCTCTCCCTCTTCCTCTACCCCCCCCCCACTCACGCTCTCTTTCTCTCTCCCTTTCTCTCTCAAATAAATAAAAAAATCTTTAAAAAATAATAAAATAAAAATATATTGATTTAAAGGACTATAAAAAGAAAAATTGTTTTGCCATCTCAATAGATGGAGAAAAGTCATTTGATAAAACATAAATTCTTGATTTTTAAAAAATATAGCAAAGTCAGAAATAGAAGCGAAGAGAAATTACCTATTAAAAACCTATATTGTTGAATAATAATGTGAATGCACTTAATGCCACTGAAGTGTAGACTTGAAAATGGTTAAAATTGTAAATTTTACATTATGTATGTTTTAGCACAATAAAAATATACACAAATTTTTTAAAGAATAAGTGTGGGAGAATGCAAATAATTATGTCCTCTCAGTTGCATATCCTCAAATATTTACTAGACTATTTTGAATAGTTTGACAAAAATTCAAGTATTTATACTATACTGTTTAAGGATGATTACTGCCATTAATGTGTTTTACTGACCTCTTTTGTTTTATAGACATGGCACCAAGAACTTCATATTATCTCATTTAATTTTTACAATTGTGAGGTCAAAATTATCATTTGCACTTTATAGATGAAGTGCCCAAGATCCCGGAAGTTTACGTTATTTGCCTAATGCCACACAGCTACAAGGTGACAGATTTTATAATTCAAACCCAGGTCTATCAGAGACTAAATTGGAAGGAAAAATTCAGGTATCTGGAGCTAACCTACATGTGTGTGAGTACTGGCTCCACCACTTCACAACTTCACAACTGTAGTGAGGGACTTACTACAATTTGCCCATCTGAAAAGTGGGATAATAAGATCTACCCAGTAGGTTGTTAAGAAGGATAAAGCACTTGGAATTGTACCTGGTAGATAGTAGGTGCTCATTAAATATTTGTGAGGGTTGCTGTTTGCTAGATACCAAACAAACAAAAAGCCAGAAAACAAAAACGATCAGGTCCATCTGACTCTGAAATTAATGTTTGCAGAATTTTTGCTCTAGTGTCTCTTATGGTTGTATTCATTAAATCTCCCTAGACTGAAAACAAAAAGAAAAAGTTTTAATAATTGAAATAAAATTTGCCCCCCCCCAAAGAAGTATTTATAGCTTATTTCCTGGAACCAATGAATAGTACCTTAATTGGAGAAAAGGTCTTTGCAGATATAATCAACTTAAGGATTTTGAGAAAAAAGAAATCATCCTGGATTAGCCAATGGGTGCTAAATCGAATGATTTATAAGAGATTATAAGGATAAGAGTGTCCTTAGAAGAGGACAAATCTCTCTTAGGAGAGATTTGACAGGAAGAGGAAGAGGCAATGAGGTTAGGAGGCAGAGATCAGAACAGCATTGCCACAAGCCAAGGATTGCCTGGAGCCACCAGGAGCTGGAAGAAGCAAGGAACAGAATCTTCCCTCAAGCCTTTGGAAGAAGCAGGGCCCTGGCACCCTTTGATTTTGGATTTATGGCTTCCAAACCGAGAGGATAATTTCTGTTATTTTATCAAACAAACAAACAACAATAGGAAATACCAAATTTAACGGTGAAAATTTAGGGCCATGATCATTAAGGCAAGGAAAAGACAAGAATGCCCCCTGTCACTCTTCCTTATCAATTTTAGTACTGGAAGTCTTAACTAATCCAAGAAACCCACAAAAATCAGGAAGGAAACACCAAACTGTCCTTGTTTGGAATCAGTGAGGAAAAGATGTCACAACAATCACAATTCATCATTCTTTTTAGTGAGTTGGAGATCAATGCTGTCATTTCTCAAAATTGTCTATAGCACTAGAATACCTAAGAATCCTTGGAGACAGCAAATTTTGTCTTGCTTTTTCACTTCTTTCTGTTTCTCCTCTTCCACTCCCACTGCATGTTTCCCCTGTCAGTAACCTCACTCTGACTTCAGTTCTCCTGACTGGAGAGAATTCTGTAGTTCTATGATGATCAGAATTGGCATTCTTCTGTTAAATTATTATATTTGATGGACATAGGAATGGTTGATTTAATGTACTATGTCATTTTAGAAAATATGTTGTAAGTAAATTAAATCAACACTTCACACTGTAAAAGTAATTTATTTTTAAAATGCGATATGTTTATGACCTGATATTAAAGGCATATTCATATCCTCATTTCAATCAAGTTATAATACAACACATCTTTTCAGGTAGATGAGGTGACCACAAAAAAAAAATCTAAGTCCATAACTTGGCAAAAACCAAAATAAGGAGTAGGAATTCAGTTTGGAGTAATTACTTGGAAACTGGATGTTTCCTTACTCTGTCCTTACTCCTTTCCTTAAACAGAGAGAAGGAATCAGTATATATTTATATGTACATGATACTTTTGGATACTTTGGATATGTCCATATATGTCCAATATGGCCATATTGTTCAGGAGTTTGGTAATTGGTAGAAATAATTGGTAATTGTGTTCTTGGACAATTCATTTCACTTATCTGGCCCTCAGTTTTCTCCCTTTATAAAAGGATTTGTCCAGATAAGGTAATCTTTAAAATGGTTTCCATTTTTGAAGTTCCTTGTTGTTTAGATACTAAGTGATGATATTCACCTAGTATTTTTCATGTATCTCTCAGGATGCTAAACATTTTACCTGCATTAATTCTTAAGTCAATTTCAGTTCTCTTGAGGAAGAAGCTATAAGCTCCATTTTATACATGAGGAAACAAAGGCTTAGAGAGATTAAATAACTAGATAAAGTCATACAGCTATAAAATTGTGAAGGCAAGATTCAAACCATTGTCATCTTGAATTCAAAATCTGTAGTCTTCTTCACTATGTTATTCTGTAAGGATTCAGCTGTAATTGTGTGGAATTAGTAAATGTATTCACCCAAATGTATTTACCCACTTATCAGTTATTCTTAAGTGTCCCAACTATATCCCCAAAAGGCAGTAACCGCAGTAATCCTGTCACTCTTCCCAGCACTGACCAAAACTCAGGGGATGGTGATACACACATCCCAGCTTGAATATGCCCAGTTCTCCTTACCACTCCATGTAAATGTCATCATCATGATATGTATATATCATCTAACATACTACATAATCTATTTTCTATACTTATTTATTATCTGGAGTCCTATAAAATCTAAGTTTGACATGCATTTGATAGATATTTGTCTATCTTGTTTACTGAATCCCTGAAACTCACAACAATACCTGGGACATGATAGATTCCCGGTAGATGTTTATTGGATGAAAGAATAAATAATCAGGGATAGATGTTTATTTCAGAGTTTATATGCATATAAGACTAAGTTACACAATTGAATTACAGTTGCACATGTGTTTACTATATTACAATGTGCAGATCTCTTTCCAATCATTTTCAATAAATCCTATCTTATTTACAAGTCTTAGGTTGAATTTAAATATATAGAAATAAGTTCTCATATCTAGGTTATTGAATTTGATTATAGCAATCAAGACTCTGGGTAGATGGTGTAAGTGGTCTTCATACATCAGAGTATTAATTAGGTATAAGGATTGTCTTTCCTGTCTGCTTATGCCACATGTTACACCAAAATGAAAAACTTCTGCACAGCAAAGGAAACAATCAACAAAACCAAAAGCCAATCTATTGAATGGGAGAAGATATTTGCAAATGACATATCTGATAAAGGGTCAGTATCCAAAATAGATAAAGAACCAATACAACTCAACACCCAAAAAACCAAATAATCCAATTAAAAATGGGCAGAAGACATGAACATACATGTCTCCAAAGAAGACATGCAGATGGCCAACAGACACTTGAAAAGATGCTCAACATCACTCATCATCGAATAAATGCAAATCAAAAATCGAATAAATGCAAATACAATGAGATGTCACCTAATACTTATCAGAATGACTAAGATCAAAAATACAAGAAGCAAGTATTGGTGAGGACTGGTGAAGATTGGTGGAGAAAAAGAAACACTCATGCACTGTTGGAGAGAAGGCAACCTGCACAGCCATTGAGGAAAACAGTACGGAGATGCTAAGTTAAAAAAAGTTAAAAATTTTTATCCTATGATCCAGTAAACACACTACTAGGTACTTATCCCCAAAATACAAAAACACTAATTCGAAGAGATATATGCACTCTGATGTTTATTGCAGCATTATTTACAATAGTCAAATTATGGAAGCAGCCCAAGTGTCCAATGATAGATGAATGGATAAAGAGGATACAGTATATATACACAATGGAATACTATTCAGCCATAAAAAGGAATGAAATCTTGCCACTTGCAACAGCATGGATGGATCTAGACAGTATAACGCTAAGTGACATAAGTCAGAGAAAGATAAATACCATATGATTTCACTCATATGCAGAATTTAAAAAACAAAATAAATCATCAAAGGAAAAAGAAAAAAAAAAGAGACAAAGCAAGAAACAGACTCTTAACTATAAAGAAAAAACTGTTGGTTACCAGAGGGGATGTGGGTGGGGAATGGGTTAAATAGGTGATGGGGATTAAAGAGTACACTTATCATGATGAGCACTGAGTAATGTATAGAATTGTTGAGTCACTGTATTGTACTCCTGAAACTAATATAAGACTTTATGTTAACTGTACTGGAATTAAAATTAAAAACTTAATAAAAAATAAAGTTAGTGGTCGAGTACACTCAGAAATATCCCATTCAGACAATTTACTCTAATCATGTAATAGACATTCAATGTGTTTTTGTTGATTGATCCTAAATTGGAGTCAACTTATTTCAAATTATCTCTCTGCCTGGGGAGCTTCATGTGAGATTCAATAGTACAGATTTTTCAGTTTCCCTGTTTAGTCACAGCATTGCCTATGATTCCTATTATCTAATTAAGTACACTTGAGCCAGAACAAATGCACTCTTTGTTGTGAAGGCATAACCATGTTGCTTGCCGAGCTCAAGAAATAAAGCCTCTTAAAATTGCTGCCATTTTAGTTTGGAAGCTAATGACAACCAATGAAAAATAACCCATCAAGTATATGTTACCATCTTTGTAGTCAGCCTTTACCTTCTGAGAGATCAAAATCTACAATTTTGTTGTAAACTTTACTTTACCACCTTAATGTGGATTATTTCTGGCATTTGATTTTTCCCTTTACAAAAGTCTTGATATATAGCCATGATAACCCAATTAATGTTGTTTAATTGGATTGTATGGATTGAATTGAATTTTCTATATTAAGCATGTCTCACTAACATAGATGAACATATAGAGATGGCTGCATGCTTTGGGACCTGACAGACACACGTAGAGTTGTGGTGTTGTATAATGCCTATGGTGGGCGAAGCCCTTGCCACAAAGAATATGAGTTACTCTATGGTTTCTCTATATTTCATAAGCCTTTACCAAATACATCTGGAAAATTGGCCATACTAGATAGTCAGAAAGCTGTAACCATTCTTATAACTAGGGAATGAAAGAAGTTTAATTACAAGAAAATGATACAACTTCAAGTCCATTTCTCTTGAATATCTCCAACAGGGCTACCACCCTCAATTCTCTCAAAAGTAATAAAAAAGAAGGTAGGAAAGTACCTGGTCTAATAAGACTTCTTGTGCCCCTTATAAGCTGGATTTTATGTCTTTATTTGCTCCAGGGTTAGAATCAAAGGCTTGACTTCTTACAAGCTGACCATTTGATGGTCTTGTCATTGCTAGTGACTTTATTATTGAGCCCCTTGAAAAAAAGTCTTTCTAAGATATCCTACATACATTTTCTAACCCAGAAGAAAGAAAATTCTTCATGGTTTCTTTTTAGCATCATCTCCAGTTTTTTCTTCCCCACTTCCTCCAACGTCTTCCTGCCAATATTAAAAACCAAACAAACAGAAATGTGTCTGTGATGTTTACTCTTAAAGCATGATTAGCATACCAAGTACAGGGCATAAATACAATGTGTAAATAGATCAACACATGGGACATAAAGAATCTCCAACTATCACTGTGAATTAGCAACAACAATAACAACAAAAGCCACTTATAAAGCCTTTATTCTAAGTTAGCTGTTGTTGACAGTGAGTTGAAACTTATATGGAACTTTAAATGGAATTTGGAACCTTAAAAATGTTATCCTCCAATTGGTGCTAATGTTTACTAAAAGATTATACTATGAGTCAAAATTAATTTTTGATCCTGACCAATCAGCACAGTATAGTAGCAAGAGGGTCTGAGCCACCAGCATTTAATAAAGGCTGTGCCTTCTCATACATGACTCTCAGAGTTTGGTTCCCTCCCATGGAAAATGAAAATGCGAAACCTCCCTGGCAAGGCTATTATAAAAGTAAAAAGACCATAGATGATATGCAATGTATCTACCTAATATTACTAATTAAATTAAATTTAAAGTAAATAAAAATAAATACTCATATATTGTTAAATTGAGTAAATATAGGCAAGTCATTCATGGAACTTACCATACTTCCTACTGGGATTTCATGTGAAGGGCCCACAAGCTCATCCTTCTAGAGAACATGCTCTTCTCATACTGTTTCTTCTCACTTACTCTTCCTGTTTTATCCTCAATGGTCATTAGGACCACCATTGTCCATGTTTGCTATTACTAGTCCTTGTAGTTACCACCACAGATAGTTTACAACTGGGTGGCTAGGGAGCTCTCAGGACAACTGTAGAGAACATTAACTGCAGGCTTGTCACATACCAGGCACCATTCTCAGTCCCTATTGTTTATATAGCATAGACATATTTATAAGCATAGATAATTTTATAGCATACATAAGTATAGATATATTTATAGGCAAAGGTGTTTTATGAATGACACTAAAAATTCTTGGGGTGCCTGGGTGGCTCAGTTGGTTAAGTGTCCAACTCTTGATTTTGGCTCAGGTCATGATTTCAGGGTCCTGGGATCAAGCTCCATGTCCAGCTCTGTACTGAGCATGGACCCAGCTTGAGATTCTCTCTTCCTCTGCCCATAGCCCCACTTGTGTGCTCTCTCTCTCAAAAAAAAATTTTTTTTAGTTTTAATTAAAAATTATTTAATGACCATGGGCTAGTGAAACATTATCTCAAAGTTATATCTGAAGAATTGAGAGATGAATTAATGGGGAAAGATGGAATAGTTCACCCTGGCCAAAGAAAATGTAAGCTGGGCAACTTACAGATTTATTCGCTAAATCTGGTCTGTGTGCAGAGACAACTCCCATCCATGAATAGCGCTGTGCCTGGCATGTGCCATGAAGAACTCAGTGAATATTTACAAATTAAAAAGATCATTAGATCATTAGATTCTGAAGGAAGGTTTATAGACTTGCACTACAATAGAAGTTGTATATATACAGCAAGCAGCAATTAAAATTTTTCTACATTAATTCAAATGTTAGTGACACTAGGACCCACCCACACTGTGTGCCCCTTTGTTTGAACTTAGCCTGGGACAGGAATTGCACATAGTGGGCGTTGAATAAAGTTCTCAGCATTTGTGTATCTTTAGAAGGAAACAGAGGACAGCAAGGTGCAAAGATAAAATGTTTTTATTCAGGGTTTCCTGAGGGCTTATAGAAAGGTCACATTCATTTGGAAGTAGTACAAGTTTCTAGAGACAATAGCTCATGTAACCATTAGGAAAAACCACATACGAAAATATATTAAGGAAAGGAAAAAGTCTTGCCCATGGCAATCCTTTCAAAATCTAATGACAAATGTCAGAGTGCCTTTGGACTAGTAGAATGTGCCACATTTCAGAGTGCTTGAGAAGAGGACTAGAATTGAAAAATGAGTCCCAGAAGTAGGCTCTCCATCATTTACATACTTGGTCTGAGGATTTTCACCTGTAACATACACATTGGCTTCCCCAGTCACTGGGGAGTGCAGATTTTCTACTGAATAACTAAAACACATTTTTATATGCCCCAAATCACTGAAACCCTCTGCAAAGAAAGGCATAAATACAGGGTACAATTGTGAGCCTGTGTTCACAAAGTGAGCCCAAGTGGTTTTGACTGGTGAGAATTAAAAAGCATGACCGGTTCAGCCCTGCAAGCCGTGATGTTCTCAGTGCTTGTGATTCATCTAAATCAAGTGGAAAAATGGAAAAGAAACTCTTTTTCAAAGAGGCATTGCTGCCATATCAGGAGCAGCCCTACAGGTCAGGTGTGAATTCCCTGTAGTAGTTCTTGCTAAGGGATTGTCATGCTGCCACATTAACTTAATTATGTTAAAAATCCCATCAAAGAAGCCTAATGGAGGTTTTCTGTACCTCTTCAACAGAGAGCAGCCTCTGCAGCAACTTCCTTCTTTGGCCTTCATCATCACTTGCCACAGAGGGGGACCCTCGGCTGGTGTTGACAGCCCTCTATATGCAGGGAATCCCTGCTCTGCGGGATCCAAAAGGCAGCAATATTCGTCTACGCCCTGGTCACTTGTCCTCACAGCTTAGTCCTCTGGCTGTGGTTTCAGGGCCCAGAGACTCAACTTAAAATGGGCAGACTGTCTGATGTGATGTTAAAACCTCTTCTGTCAAGATTTGTGAAGTTTAAAGATTATCTTCTAAATTGTGAAAATCTAAGATCCCCAGCAGAGAAATAGGAGTCTTATGCCTATCCCTCAATCATGATTTTAAAAAGCTAGAAGTAATTGTCCCCCAAAGGCTCGAGTTTCTGCTCGTGGTTCATGAGCAGAGAGATGCAAACGCACATACGTGTAGGAAGCAGTAGTTGGAGGGAAAGAAATGATTTTTTTCTAAATACTATATGGCATTTTTAAGTGTTTATGCCTTGCCAAGACAAGCTAATTTTTAAAAATTCGGCTTGCCGTTTGCCTTAAAAACAGTTTAAAAAAAGATACTCTATGCCATGAGAAGTAGAATCACCTAGTTGGAAGAAATAGGAAGAATATGTGGATTGAATAAGTAATTAGCTACTGCATATACTGTATACACACGCACACAAGCGTGTTCATCAAATAAAAAGCACAGTATTACAGTCCTCGTTCCTGTGACGGGTCACATCATCATAAGTTATATTCATAGCAACAGTCTTTCACTTAAACGCATCCCATATTGCTTTTGCCTTTAGGAAACGTCTCAGCTGGTTGTGGTTTTTTGCCTGGTGGGGTGACCCAAACCTTCATTCCTGAAGAGTCTGGGTCATTAGCAGTTCTGCCTGGATTGTGTTATGGCTACAGGAGATAACGGTTTCTTTCAGGGAATACATAGAAACTTTCAGATCATTTATGTGGAGCCTGAAATGGGAATATGAAACTCTAAGCTCATTTTTTTTAAGCTCATCTTTTTCTTTATCCGGTGCAGTTAGGAGCAACCAACCAACCTCATGACACTTCCTAGTTTGATTAAAATGGTCTAACGTGTTGAATAGGTGACCACCCAAAACTTTGCCCATATAGGGATTTAATTAGAACTATCCACTGGTAATATTTTTATATTTCTATTGCCGCATCATGGCATGGACTACCAGTGTCCATTCTACTACTGTAAATAGAGTTATTAATGCCTTTAAATCTAAATCTAAATCTAATTAGATTAAAGAACCAATCCCAGAAAAATTCATCCTTAAGATTCTGTTCCTCAGGGACCACTCTTAATATCAAAATTAATATCAGTCAGATTCTACAGAGAAGAAACAGATCCAGGAGGAGCTAGATATAGATGATAGATAGATAGATAGATAGATAGATAGATAGATAGATAGATAGATGATAGATAATAGATAGATAGATAGATAGATAGATAGATAGATAGATGATAGATAGATGATAGATAGATAGATAGATAGATAGATAGATAGATAGATAGATAGATAGATAGATAGATGATAGATAGATAGATGATGGATAGAGATAGACAGATCATATTCCTCCCCTGCTTTATTACAGAGAAGAGAGAACAATTAAGTAAAGACAAGAGCTCTAAGAGTTTGAAACTTTCCCACTAGTAAACAGTAAATTCTTTCAGAGAAGATCCAGCTAAATTTTGTTAATTGAGTGAGAATTCTACAATATCAATAATCCTCAAGTACCAAAAGCAAACAAAAAGAAGGTAATCGAATATTTTGTTTGTTTGTTTTGTCAATGTTTTATGTTTCTTCTGTATACCAAGGAGGGTTTGAGGAGTGGCCATGAACCTGTCTCTATAGAAAAACTGGTAGAAGAAAGTAAAATTTTTCCTGAGGATAAAAAATCTGTAGGAAATTAAGTGGCAATGGTAACACTTGCTTTTACTAATAATTAGCATTTTTGAGTTTTTATGATATTCTTGGCACTGTGCTAAGGACCATGTATTAAGATTATTTTATTTCATCCCAAAAGCCACTTCAAGTACTAGGCTTTAAAGGGCACTCAGCTTGCTGAATTCAAAGGCTGAGTTTATTTCTCCGTAAAAGTACTACATCATATTAGTTTAATGAGAGTATGCCTTTAAACTATGTCTCACTAGCTCCATTATTTAAACACCATAACCTACACTGAGAAACACACAGTATATATAGGTATTTGAATAGGGTAATATTTTTAAACAATTTAAATCACTTAAACTTTAACAACCCTTCTTTAACCAACTTATCTAATTCTACCCAACCCTTCTAACTTCTGTTATTTTCTTTATCATGTTTATCTCCAAGCCTGGCTTTGCAGGCTTGCAGTCACACAGGGACCTATGATTAAAATGTCCTCCTCCTTGAGGCACCTGGGTGGCTCAGTCGGTTAAGCATCTGCCTTAAACTCAGGTCATAATCTCAGGGTCCTGGGATTGAGCCCTATGTTGGGCTCTCTGCTCAGCGTGGAGTCTGCTTCTCACTCTCACTCTCACTCACTCACTCTCTCTCAAATAAATTTAAAAAAAAAAGTCGTCTCACTTGGTTAATGCTCAGCTGTTGCTATCTTGAAATTCTTATGAATATTTGAACAAGGGCCTTGCATTTTTATTTTTCACTGGATACCACAAATTATGTATCTGGTCCTGTCCCCATCTGAAATTATCCTGTTTACTCTACTTCATGTTTATATTTTGTCTTCCCTACTAGAATGTAATCTCTATGGGAATAGGGATTTTGCCTATCTTGTATAGCAAAGTAAATAGATACTGAAAAAAAAAAAAAGTTTCTTGAATTTTCTACCTGGCTTCACTTATTAAATCTGAATAAAGCCATTTCTTTGAAAATAAACAGCCCAAACCACGGAATCAATATTCATCTAATGTTACCCATATTTAAGGAACACATAAACATTCTCTATCAGGCTGACCTTGCATTTCCAAACTTATTAAGTAATGGTAAATGTCACAGCGTGTCTTGAGAGAAGAGTGCCAAATTTTCTCATTTAACATCAGGATTTGAATTACAATTTCTTGGTGACCAAATCCCATTTGGAATTTCATGAGCAAGTGGCTGTTATTCTGTTGACCTTTTCCCATTCTCTTTCAGATCCATCTTGTCACTTTAATCCCTATTTTAGCAGAGAAGAACAGGAAGGAGAGAAAAATTGAGAAATTAAGCAACATAAAATAAATCATATCTGTTATTATTCTTAATATTAAATTGTGGCTCTGATACTGTACCACAGACCCCAGCACCATTTTGCATTGTTTATTAAATGTGTGTTTAGACCCTTCATCATTGAAAAAAAAGCTTTATATATATATTAATAGTTTTAGAAGTTAAAATAATTCTTTGTAATATAATTTTCACTGGAAAATATTCTTTTATGTTGTGTCTAGTTTTAATAGAACAAATTTTCAGCTTCTAAATTTCCTCTTGTGTTTTCCCTTGCATCCATAGACAGGTGTGGATCTCTGAGTTTATTATCCTACTGTGAGTTCATGATCTTCTTGGATGTGTGGATTAATGTTTTTATTATTTATTTTAATATTCTTTCTGCCCCTTTCTCTCACTCTTCTTCTGAGAGTCCCATGAATACCATGGCTCACTAATCTCTGAAACTATCATTTTCCTTCACCCCTTTTTCTTTACATTCCTCCCAGTGGATAATCTCAATTGACCTATTTTCTAGTTCACTGATTCTTTGCCTGCTGAAATCTAGTGTTAAGCTCCTATAGTGAATTCTTCATTTTAGTCACTATACTTTTCAACTTCAGGATTTCTGTTTGATTCTGTTCTATAATTTACATATTTTTTATTGATATTCTTTATTTAATAGGAAGTCATTCTCCTATTTTCATTTAGTTCTTAAGACATGGCATCCTTTGGTTCTTTGAATATATTTTAAAGAGCTGATTTAGTCTTTGTCTAGTAAATCCAATATCCATGCTTCACCAAGGACAGCTTCTACTGATTGCTTTATTCCTTGTGTATGACCTATGCTTTCTAGTTTACTTGTACATACCATAATTTTGTTATTGTTGAAAACTAGACATTTTAAATACTATACTGTGAAAATCAGACTCTTCCTTCTCCCCATAGTTTGTTCTTTCTTTAGCAACTTTTCTGAACTAATTCTGTGAAGTCCGTATTTCTTTTCCATATGTAGCCACTGAAATTTCTGCTTGGTTACTTTATTAGTCAGCTGATGATTTGACAGAGATTTCCTGGGACCAGCTCCATGTCTTTGCTAAGGAGCTCTGTGCATGTTGGAGCACACCCTTGACACAGAGCCAGGAAGCTTTTGTTTCCTATTATAGGTGAGGTGTTTTTTCCTCTTGCCTCTCTCATGATTTTTTCTTTATCTTTGAGTTGTTTGAAGTTTGAATATGACATGCCTATATTTAATTTTTGTTGGTTGTTATCCTGCTTAATGTTATCTGATCTTCCTGGATCTGTGGTCTGGTGTCTGACATTAATTCTGGGAAATTCTCAATCACTACCACTTCAAATATTGTTTTCTGCTCCTTTCTCTCTTCTTTTTCCTCTAGTTTTTTCTTTATTCATATTTTAGAACTTTTGTAGTTATCCCATAGTTCTTGTATATTCTGGTCTGTTTGTTTTTGTCTCTTTCCTTTTTGCTTTTCAATCTTGGAAGTTTCTATTGTCATCAAGCTCAGAGATTCTTTCCTCAGCTGTTTTCAGTCTACTAATGTGCCCATCAGAGGCATTCTTCATTTCTGTTACAGTATTTTTTGATCTCTAGCATTTCTTTTTGATTCTTTCTTAGAATTTCCATATCATTGCTTATACATTATCCATCTAATTCTTTCATATTGTCTATTTTTTTCATTAAGACCTTAGCATATTAATTATAGTTTTTTAAAAAATTTCTGATATGCTCATTCCAGTATTTCTACCATATATGACTCTACTTCTAATGCTTGTTCAGTCTATTCAAACTATGTTTTTTGCTTTTTAGTCTGCCTTGTAATTCTTTGTTGACAGACAGACATGATGTGCTAGATAAGAGGAATGGGTAAATGGGCCTTTGATAATGTAATGGTGAGGTGTGGGGAAGGGAAAGTGTTCTATAGCCCTATGATTAGATCTCAGTCTTTTGGTGAACCTTTGTCTCTGGATTGTGGGCTTGACTGGTGCTTCTCAGTTCCCTCCCCCACTTAGGTGGGATAGAATAGCTAGAGTGGTCTAGAGTTGTGTGTTTTCTTTCCCCCATGTGAAAGGGTAAAGCCAGCTGGAGTTAGGTATTTCCCTTTCCCAGGTAGGTTAGGCTTTAAGAAAACCCTGGCATGTTAACCTCAGATAAAATAGTTTCTCCCGAGGCCAGTCCTTTTAAAAAGAACAGAATGCTCTGGAGTATTTCAGAATGGTTTATTTTTCCTTCCCCCTGATAGAAGCACTAGGGGATTTTCTTTGGTAGTCACTGTGAGGGCTTAGCAGAACTCCTGGAGGTAAAATTCACAAAAGTGTACCCCCCATAACTGGGTACCCTTGGGATTTTTAACTCACATTTACCCACACTGAGCCTCCAGCAATTCAACTACAGTTAAGGTTTTCCCATCCCAGCACTGGCTCCTGTGGATGTTTCTGCTCCTGGGTTTCTGCTCTGGTAAGTTGTGACTCTGTGTCCACCTGTCTGTCCTTCCAATTTGGGGGGCAGCAGTTAGCCCTGCTGATTCCTCTGATAGATCTAAGAATAGTTGTTGGTTTTTCAGTTTGTTCAGTTTTTTACTTGTTGTTAGGATAAAATGGCAACTTCTAATGTCTGATATGCCAGACTGGAAACTGGAAGCCCACCCCGCCCCCGGATAGTTTTAATAGAACAAATTTTCAGCTTCTAAATTTCCTCTTGTGTTTTTACCTTGCATCTATAGACAGTGAAGTATTTCGTTCTCTATCCCACATTCCCTTTCATAATCTCTCTCTCTCAATTGTATAAAGGAAAAGTATGCCTCTCTGTCATTCTATATTTTACTATGACTACTTGAGGGTGTAGAAGTCTCTGAATGTCACATGAATAAATAATTAAAATTATTGGTGGCAAACATCTTTTAACCAAGGCACCATAGTGCTTTATGTCTTTTACAGTCTTATACATAGTTATGTTTAGGGTAGGAGTATGTTATTAAAAACTGTGTATTATGGTCCATATTGGGATATTATAAATTAAGACACTGTAGAGTGGGAAACCTGAGTAATTTATAAGTAAAGAATTAAGGGAACAAGAACATGCAAAGAGAATATACATACAAAATATCAAAAGCAGTACAATACCAATTTTCTACCTACTCTGCATTTGTTCTACTCAGGAAATAAGAGCTTGGTGAATACTCTAATACATCCTTGTCTCATCCATGTCTGAAGCTCCAAAATGTACTTAAAGTGCATATTTACATAGAATCATGTTATTAAAAAATTATTGGCAAACATATTTAAATTTGTTATTATTTCAATTTTTGGAAAATGTGGCATATATCATGCTAAACAACATACCTTCAAGTAAAGGAGTATAATGCTCCTAAATTGTCATTTGACAACTTTTGATAACATTTTTAGTTTACTTTCCAGAAATCTAGTAACTGGGTAATAAATCATTTTGCATGCTAGATTATTTGCAATTCATTGCTGTCTAAAAACTGTAGGAAGACCTAATTGATCTATAGGTAGTAGATCACTAAAAATTATCACTAAAACTCATTTTTGATGCTAGATCACAATGTGAATTTAGCATATAACAACATATAACATGAGGGGAGTTTTAAGAATTAAAGGACACTATTTTGGGGTACCTGGGTGGCTTAGTCATTCGAGCTCCTGAATCTTGGTTTTGGCCCAGGTCATGATTTCATGATCCTCGGATCCAGCCCTGAGGTGGGCTCCATGTTCAGTGAAAAGTCTGCTTGTCTCTCTCCACCGCCCCTCCCCCCACTCCTCCCCCTGCTCATGCTCCCTCTCTCTCAAATAAATAAATAAAATCTTAAAAAAAAATAAAAGAGCAGGGTGCCTCAGTGGCTCAGTCTGTTAAGCAACTGACTCTTGATTTCAGTTCAGGTCGTGATCTCAAGGTCATGAGATCAAGTCCTGCATGGGGTTCCAACTTAGCACAGAGTCTGCTTGGGACTCACTTTCCCTCTCCCACTGCCCCTTACCCCTGCTAGCACATACTCTCTCTCTCTCTCAAATAAATACATCTTTTAAGAAAAAAGAATTAAGGGACACTATTTTTGTAAAAACACCTTCAAATTCCCATTTACTTATTTACATGAACAAGTTTTCATATATGTATATGCAAATATTAAAATAAATTTGATATAGTAGCAATAGTTATTAGTTATTAATAATTAGTTATGAGTCCATACATAAGTGAACTAATGATTAAGAAATGTATTCCCAATGATATTTTACTGGATATATTTGTTATTAATTAAAATCTGGGTCATATTCTGCTCTTTTGATAAATACTGCACTATTGATAATTGTAACATAGCTCAATCAAAAAAAAAAAAAAATAACCCAGAAACATTTAATTACCAGAACTTTTAAATAGTAAGTAATTGGCATATAAAATTCTCCTGCAGAGTAATATTGTTGGATGATCAAAAACATTCTTTAGAGATAACATTCTGTTTGGACATAGAATGGAAATACTAGTTCAAGAAGAGAAAGGACACTGACATTTCTGTCTGATTAAGAAAAACTAGTTTGTGTATTTTTAAACAAATGAAAGCTGATGTGAACTTGCTAAGTACTTAGATGACTGGATTAATTTAGAAGAATAATAGAAAAGTTTTATTTTAAAAACTTCAATAATTACAACATGTTGAAGATTATTGCATTTTTTTAATAATTTTTATTTTGTTATATTAGTCACCATACAGTACATCCCCAGTTTTTGATGCAATGTTCCATTCATTATTTGCATATAACACCCAGTGCACCATGCAATATGTGCCCTCCTTAATACCCATCACCGGTGAAGATTATTGTATTTGAAACTATATAAATTTAAGATGAAAATCTTTAGAAATCAGGTTATAACTGTACAAGAAGTTACATAATTTTTAAAAATTCTTTTGAAAGTATGGGAGCAAAGTTTTTGGGAAAAGAAAAAATTCTTTTGAAACTACAGGAGCAAAGTCTTTATAATAAATTACATAGAATTATTACCTTGAATTCTCTGTCTAAAGTAAATTTACTGAAGCTGCACTAAACCTTTTCTACCCCTATTTGTCTATTTTTTCTAATTTAATTCAGAGTCAGTAGTAGTTGGTCAATAATAATCATCAGCTTTCTTTGTTCTTGTCATCAGCTCATTGACTATGCAAGATTATCTGATTAGCATAATTTGT
Organism: Ursus maritimus; assembly: GCF_017311325.1. NCBI lineage: Eukaryota > Metazoa > Chordata > Mammalia > Carnivora > Ursidae > Ursus > Ursus maritimus. The sequence goes on from NW_024426552.1 coordinate 54,632,411, forward strand.
AATTTAGACTGACCTCTGGAGAGTTTTGAGTAGCAAGGTGCCAGATGTCATGGACTTGCCTAAGGAAAGTTGAGGCAGATGCATCTCATTATTTAGCCCCCTTAGGGTAGGAGAGAGTACTAAATGAAGTTGTTTTATATATTGGGCACATCTGTTGATGACAATTTTTAGAAGTAAAATGCATTTTTATTGGTAAGTTTCTGTAATTTTGTATAAATAGCAGTATTAGCAGTATCTTTGTTATTAACAACCAGTATTAGTTCCGAACTAAACTCTTTAATATCTAACCTCTAATACTCACAGAAACCCATGAATTAGCTAATATATTTTAACATCAGTCCAACTTACAATAAGGAAAAAGTCTCAGAGGTATTGAGTAGTGTGCACAATTTTATACCTCTAGGAAAGGATAGAGCCAGGATTTGAATGCTGCAAGTTAAGTCCTACTACATTGCCTACCAGGGAAGTCATATGTAATGTTAGACCTTGAGCAACATATCTTAGATCACTTCTGGTGTTGACTTGGAGCAAAAGTTCTGTCTAGCCAGCCATTAAAATGTATATTTTCTTGCTGTAATAAAATTGTGCCTTGAAAGAGACCAAACAGAAACTAGAGCTGTCAGCACATTTATGATAGAAAATAAACACAACCTAAGCAACGTTTTCTTACCCTTGCCATGATAAAAGAAAATTTTGAGTACTGTGCAAAGGAAAAATGCTAACAAAACATGCTCTGGGTGGAAACTACCTGGCTAGAAAACTTGATTTACGGCACATACAAAATAAGTGCTGAAGCAGGTCTTGCTATTTGACATCAGAAACTAACGCTGAAAAATATCTCCCAAATTTCATGGATTTCTTTATTGAAAGCTATAGACTCAGATTCCTAGATAAAACTGAGGGCTTCGGCGGGGGGGGGGGGATTGGGTTAGGCCGGTGATGGGTATTAAGGAGGGCACGTATTGCATGGAGCACTGGGTGTTATACGCAAACGATGAATCATGGAACATTGCATCAAAAACTTAGGATGTACTGTATGGTGACTAACATAACATGATAAAAATTATTTTTAAAAAAAAGCTCACTTTAGTAATGTTGGTAGTCTTTTAACAGGAAAACTGATTAGGAAGCCACTGTGTTGGTTTGATACAGAATCATATCCATATATGGATATGATTTAAAAGCTAGGAGGCTAGACACTGTTGAGAATATGATAGCTCATAATTAAGGATAGCAAGCTTTCCCATGGAATAATAGAATGGAGAGGTGAAAGGAATCTTGGAGTGTCTCATTTTCAAATGCCTTTACTTATTTACACACTGGAAAACTAAGGCTTAGTGAACCCAAATGTGATACATAAATTCACACATATCTTACGTGTAAGTTACTTCCACACTTATATCTAACACGTAAGTTACATTCTCTGCAAAATATTATTTCCACTAAAACATTTCTAATTGTAGGAGAGCACAGTACTTTTTTTCTTCTGGAAATTATGACCAGTCAATGAGTTCTGTATTTCAAGTTGACTGTCTACCATTTTGTGATTCCTTTTGCATACATGGGAGCACAGTAAACCAGACCATACCTGCAAACCATGTCTCTACTTAACAATCTGGTTTTGAAATTTTGTGATCAGACCAAAGGGTACTACATACACACACATCAGTTTTAACAGCCTTTGACCTCCCCGATGAAGCAGGCAGCACTGTGAACTAGCAGAGATTGTAAACAAATCACTAAGGGGGACCAGGCAGGGATGACTGTAAGTAAAGCAGCCTGGGTAGGGAAGGTGAGGAGTATGGACAACTGGAAACCCCATGCCTCATGTAAAGGGGGCAGTACCTAAGCTCCAGCCAGTTTTTGTGATATAGAAATATAGCCCCAGTATTGCAGCTCTTTTCATATTTCATAAAAAGCCAAAATCCAAATTTCACCATGAAATCTCCCAATATGTGAATATTGGAAACTAAGTTTTTAATTTTGTTTAACATCTGTAAGCCAAGCAAAATGCATAACTCAGATGTAACAGATGTATATGTTAGATGGGATGTAGACCGCAGGCCACCAATATGTAAATTGAGAGATGCAGCCATGCCAGTTCTCAAGCCAAGAATCCTTTTTCCATCAGTGAGATTGAAGTCTGGGACTCAATGTGCATGGCTGACTGGAGCCTACTTGTAACCCTGCTGTGTTTGGTTGCCCTAAAAATACCTTAGATTTCTGGTTAGTTCTCTCTATAATCTGTTGGGACTAGAACAGTGTCTTGTACTCCAGATGTCCTGGCAGACCTTTTCCAAGAGTCTTCTACTGAGAAGATTGACCATATTTATACAAGGCTAAGGAACTCATTAAAAACATGCTCCAAGTTAAACTCATCACCCAGAACAAAGAGTCCCCTATTTTTCTCTCACTACTTCTGCTCACTGAAAATTCATGCTCCCTTTCAGCACCCTCTAGATTAGGCTTCTTTGAAATTGGCATTTGCTTGACTCAAGGCCCCATGTGTGAACCGTATGTCAGGCAGAACACTTTGAATCACTGATTGCATGTATTGGGAGCAGCCCTGGTCCAGATCCCCAGATGCTGTCTTTTGTACCCTCAACCTCACAAGAGTTCCTGGCTTACCTCCTAATTCCACTGAAGGTAGAAATTTTAGAGACTGGGGAACAAATTTAGGTACTGTGTCAAGGTCTCTCACACACCATGAAAGTGAGAATTTACATCTTTTGATCACATTTTATACCCTTGGTATTTTATTCATAACCTTGTTTAATCCTTATAGTAGTCTTGTGAGGTATGTTTACTAGCCCTGTTTTACAGAAAAGGAACTCAAGGCCCAGTGAGAATACGTAAAAAGCTTAGCAAACCTCAAAACCAGGAATCAAATCCTAAAGTTGAGAATTTTAATATATTAATTTTTCTGACTGAAGACATTATTTTCAACATAGAACTTTTTAAAAATCCAAAAAGCAAACAAAATAAGAAGCTATCTACAAGTTTACTAGCCAGAAATGATCATTTTATTCAATTATTATATAACCTACAGTTTTAAAATATTTTTCATTTTAAAACATTGGGACATTACTGTATTTTTTTGCTTAACAATACCTTAGTATCATTTTCTCATTAAATAGTCTTCTAAGTGCCATTTTTATATTTGCATGGAACTACATTTTATACATTTAGTGTAATTCATTTATTCACTCCCCTATTGTTAGTCATTTAAGTAGCACATTTTATTCTCTTATAAACAGTGTTGCAATGAATACAATGATATTAAATCTTTGAACAAATCATCCATGATGTAATGAGTGGGTCGAAGCAAAGGCATATTCTCCAGAAAGTTTGGACCTATTTAATTTCTTACCAGCAGTGTATGCAAGTCCCTTTATTCAACTCTTCATATTGTTAATGGTGTATTTAATCAAGCAAGTCTTGCACTTTATTATGTCAGTTTGTTCCTAGCAAGGTTAAGTGTTTTCTCCAATATCATAACAGCATCAAGGAATTGCAGAGCTTTTAAGTGTGTGCACACTTTATTTGGATTGTCTGGGTTTAAATCTGGCTCCACAATTACTGTGTGATTTTGGAAAAGTTACTTAATTTCTCTGTGACTTAGTTTTCTCCTCTGTAAGACGAATAAGAGGATGATAGGGGCGCCTGGGTGGCACAGTGGTTAGGCGTCTGCCTTCGGCTCAGGGCGTGATCCCGGCGTTATGGGATCGAGCCCCACATCAGGCTCTTCTGCTATGAGCCTGTTTCTTCCTCTCCCACTCCCCCTGCTTGTGTTCCCTCTCTCGCTGGCTGTCTCTATCTCTGTCGAATGAATAAATGAAATCTTAAAAAAAAAAAAAAGAGGATGATAATAGCATCTAACTCATTAGTTTGTTTTGAGGATTCTTCTTCTGGAATATATATTTCATATTGTGGGGTAGTTTTCTAGTAGAGGATTTGTTTTTCTCATACTGATATATTAAGGGCTATTTACAATTTTATGGCTATTTAGCACTTATTTTATATATCTTGCAAATATATTTTCCCCCAGCTGACATTGGCTTTCAACATTGTTTATGGGTTGTTTTTTTTTTTTTTTACAGCCGTGTATTGGTTCCTTTTATGATGTCTGATCTATCAATAAATTGCTTTATTGATAATATGTACCTTTCCTTGTAGGCTTTAATAGGCTTTCCATTGCCCAGAACAGATGGATATTTATCCTTCATTAGTAGTTTAGTAAATTTATTTTGCACATTTAAATATTTGGTTCATTTGGAATTTACTATTTGTGTATACTGTGATTTATTCATTCACTTATTCAGGCAAAACTACTGCATTCTTGAGCAGTAAACTTGATGGGGCTTACAGTCTAATGTGGAACACAAACAAATCAACAAATAATTAAATACAGTGTGATAAGTGCTATGACAAAGAAATGCAGGGTGAGATGAAAAGCCATTGGAAGAGCGNCAAACACCAGCTTTGAAAGCTACGGAGTGTCTTTTCATAGAAATTAGTGTCTAAGATGAAACCTAAAGGGTAAAGAGAATAGAAGACTCTTAGCAGGAAAAAGAGTATGTAGAAAGGTTCATGGTCAAAAAGAGCATATTGCACTAAAAGTTTGATATGACTGGAGCTTAGAGGAAAGGGGGGGATGAGGAGTAGAAACAGGTGAGTTTGGAAATACTAGCAGGCACCAGATTGTAGAGGATCTTGTAAACCAAAGGATTGTGAACCCTCTCCTAAAAGCAGCAGGATTGACTCATGTTTTAAATAGTATTAACATGATGTGATTTACATTTTTAAAAAATATCATTTCAGCTTCAATGTGGAGAAAGCCTTGTAAAGAGGAAAGAGGGGTGGATCCATGGCTCAATCAGGCACTATCGCCGCTGTCCAGGCAAAATGAAGCTCGGCACTAACTTAATGACCGAGAGGATGAATTTCACAGCATGTAACCAGGCAAGAGCAGCATAAGTTTACAGAAGGTTAAGGGAATGAAGATAATGAGTGTGGAAATAACAAACTCCGTGTGTGTGTGTGTGTGTGTGTGTGTGTGTGTGTGACAGACAAAGGGAGAGAGAGAAATAGAGACAGAGACAGATAGAGAGCCATAATATGGTAGGAGATGAGATAAATATGGTTTAATTTTCATGTGTATTTTAACAAGGGGCTAACATGCCAGAGTTTAAATACTGATAGGACAAAGACAATTGATAAGACTTGAACGTACAAGATAGATAGGTGTGGTTAATAGTGCAAAGATTATGATGAAGCAAAAAAATGGTGGGGCCAGGGTAGCTGTGGAACGATTGGCCACAGCAAATGGAAGGACACCTCATCTACTTTAACAAAACAAAGAGGACGGCAATGGGTGGATGGCTGAAGGTGCGGGTGGACTCATAAATCTGAAGGCAGGAACTTGACATTTGATGCTATCTGATTCCTCTGAGAAAGAAAACTGGAGGTCTTCTCAGTTTATTTGGGTCACTAGCTGCTAAGGAGGACAAAGAGGGAGTCAGCTAAATGGGAAAACAGAAGAGTTGTGAAGAAGAGTTAAGACTTAGTTTCATTTTGAAGACAATGAATTTATAGTGTAATGTAGGAATTATGTTTACTTTTCCCCAAAACAACCAGTTGCCCTGCTAGCATTTTATTGCATAATTTATCCTTCAGACAGTATGCTTTAGAACATCCAAAAATATTTAAGTCATTTTTCTTACTAAACAAAATGAGAAGTGTTAAGAAATAGGTTTGGGGTCTTAGCATAGGTGCTCAGTCAACATTTGTTGAATGACAGTAAATAAGAATATAAATGAATAGTGATGGATCATTTGCAAACCAGGAAGAAGAAATCTCCTAAGGTCATATTTTCTCAAATATGTGCTGAAGCGTTATAAGAAAATGTAGGATACATGTGAAATGATATCTTTCTGAACTATCAGTTGTACATGGTTTCTGTCACGAGCCATAGCCAGACCAGCTACATACAGACACCCCACAGACCCTCCTTTCATGGGCTTGGTGGGATAACTGTCTGTCATGCACCCAAGTAGCAACGTGTGAGCCACATGTGTGATGTTTCATCATTTTTACATAACTTGTGGATTATATAGTGGGTTGACTCACAGTGGATTATATAGTGGGTATCACAGTGAAAAATATACCTGAGATCTTAATGTTGGATTCAAATGATGTAACTTGGAAATGGTAGTTTCTGCAACTGTAAAAATATGACATGATTTTAGGGAATGTGGTAAGGTATATAAAGTCTTAGGAAGTTTTCAGTTTAAAGTCTTTAAAAAGTCCCCATTGTAGTCAGTTGAGGCTGCTGTAAGGGAACACCACAGACTTGGTGGCCTACAAACAACAGAAATTTCTTTCTCACAGTTCTGGAGGCTGGGAGTCCAAGATCAGGGTGCCAGCATGGTCGGGTGAGGGCGCTCCTGTAGGTGGCAGACTGCGTACTTCTCCCTGTGTCCTCACTTGGTGGGAGGGGTGAGGGAGCTCTCTTGGACCTTTTTTATAAGAGCACTAATCTTAAAGTCACCTTTCAAAGGCCTCACCTCCTAGTACCATCACATTGGGTATTAGGATTTAAACATATGGATTTAGGGGTAACACAAACATTCAGACTCTTAGCCGTTACGACAGCAATAAACTGTACTATCTATCAATTTGAAAAACATTCTTAGTAGAGCAAGATATAGGCTTACGTGTTGCTTAACAGATTGCTTTGGAATTTTTAGTGGTGTAAGACCACTTTTGAAGAAAATCACCTAGAAATATATAACGTAGAATAACTGCAGATATTTTGGCAATCTAGAGAAATCGAGATTTTTATACAGGATTCTACACTATCCTTTGTGTCACTGCAAAATGATGTATAACTTTTATAGACATTTTGTCATCTCAATCCCTAATATCGCAAAGGTTCTTCTGAGTGTTCTGAGTGCTTTTAGTGAGATCATCTCTACTTCCTTAGTCTCACTAGTTCAATATTTCAATTATGAATAATAGTAATTACCAACCCAAAGCACTCATAAAAATTATATTTGACAAACATTTGGCAACCAAGCCTTAAAACTGCTGAAATTAAATAAAACATTGAAGTGGCATAAAATTTTGTGATTATATACTTGAACCCCAAATCCATGCATTTTGGGGTTCAAATCTTAGCTCCTGTCTGTACTAGCTGTTTGACTTTAGTTACTTAACCTGTGTACACTTCAGGGTCATCATTAGAAAAAGAGAATGATAGTAATAAGTCCTCATAATTTTGTTGCAAAAATTAAACAAAATAGTACGTGTGGAACAATTAGCATTTATATAAATATTAGTTAAAAATATCTTTAGGAATTATCTCATTAGATTTGCTAGGTTTAGGGGCCCCTGGGTGGCTCAGTTGGTTATGCATCTGCCTTCAGCTCAGGTCATGATCCCGGGGTCCTGGGATCAAGCCCGACATAGGGTTCCCTGCTCAGTGGAGAGTCTGCTTGAGAGTCTCTCTCCCTCTCCTTCTGCCCCTCCTCCCCTGCTCTCTCTCTAAAAAATAAATAAATATATCTTTTTTTTAAAAAAAGAGTATATCATTTACCTTGTCAAAAAATTGGTAAAAATTAGTTGACTTGTTTGATTGATCTAAAACTTAATGCACTAAAAGATTTCCTATGTTTAAAGAAAGGTAGATTTAGCCATGTGTATCATTTTTATAATTCTCCATTTAACCTAGCAAATAAACACACCATATAAACACCAAATCTCTTTGTGTCGAATTCCTTAAATTATAATAGACTGTGGTTGGGGGGTCAAGAAAGGGCCCTTGGGTGAAAGGCAAATGTGAGGCTATTTAATTTGGGCAATGTCTGTTTTATAAACAATTTTAAAAATTATACTTGATGTTACTAACTCATTCACAACCAAGAAAATTCATTATATTGCACATAGAAACATGGGGATATTTAAAGGAAATTTTTTTTCATGACAAGTCACCGAGAATTGTTTTTATTATGACACTGATGCTATTTCTCTGTAAACACAAATTTAAATATGTAACATATAAATACATTTGTACAGTATCAAAGTTTTATTGGCAGAAGTTTCTTTTGTCTGTATTACTCAAAATGACAAAGCTTTGGCAAATAAAGCAGATCATGTCAAGAAAATGCCAATTGAGTATTTGCATTTCTCTCTCATAAACTTTTAAAGGTTAGAGAAATGCTCTCAAACATCTTCTTACTTCAAAATACAAATGATTAATTTACACTTACTTATACCTTTTACTGTGAAATATAATGTCTTTTTTTCTAAACCTTTTTCATTTATTCATTATATATTTTTATAAGTCAGAGAATAGAAAGAAGTGGGATTCATATAAGTACCCACACTCAAGAGCCACATATAAGAAATTATTAAAGGAGTAAAATAAAACACATTGAAAGGAATAAGGTAGTATAAAAAAAACCATGACCCCTGGTGTTAGTATAATGGAGCCATGAGACCTCAAGGAAGTAGCTTAAACCATCCTTAATTTTGTCAGTTAAAAATTGAGAGTATTGGACCACATAATTTCTGTAGTTCCTTTGAGCTTATTTCTACTTAAATCAGTTAGGGTCTATTTCTCTTGGTTGCTACCGAGAATTCTGAATGATTCAACCTCCCATCTACTTGCTTTCTCCTCTTGTTCAAGACTCTGATTTTATTAACTTTCTTGTATATATGTTCTTTGTTGTGGGCTGTTTCAGAATCACTGAGTAAGAGGTGGGATGTGACTAAAATACAGTATATCATAATGATTCTGGCAAACCTTCCTTATTTTGCTGAAGACATTTTATCTCCTAGAAGATTCTCTTGCTTCAAATACTTATATTTGTTCAATTGAATTTCTACATGGCATTATATTTTCTTTTCCCTAGTCATTGTAATCGAAAATATCCCCCCACACAATCACTGCACATCATTACTCCCCACAGTTATTTGTTTCAGACTTACTAAGAATAAGTTAGATTTTCACTTACAGAGCTCATACCCAAATAGTACTAAAACTCCTAAATGTATTCTGCTCTATATCATTTCGTTCAGTTTCACAATTCTGAATTACATCCTCTTACAGAACTTGGGTTAATACATCTTTGGAAACAATCTTGTATATGCAACTTTATTTCACATCATCTCCCAGACTCTGCTTTAGGAACAAATTCATACACACAATACTTATGGGGCCAGGTCTTATATAGTATAAGGCACCCAGGCTTATGTGGTCTGAAAAGCCATATAATAAATTTTAAAAGCAAGCAATAGGAAGGCACTTTAGGTTTTGTTTTTATTAGACAATGAAAGGACATAATGAAAGTTCAATATTAAGTGAATTTATCTGGCCTTTATTTATTCAACAAATTTGTTGAGAGACTTCTATATACCATACATCCTTATAGGCACTAACAATATGCCATTGAGTAAGATGGATATAATTTCTGTTTTCACCTAATTACATGAATATATTATATATATTCATCAGTACAAATAAATACGTAATAGTTGATTGGAAAAGTGCTAAAGAGAGATACAGAATGGTATTAGAGCAAATGTGCATGTGGTGTGGGGAAGGCTCTCCTGATGAAGTGACATTTAAGCTAAGAATTTGGAGATGAATGAAAATACATTTTAAAAAGGAGGATGTAGGAAGGTGTCCCAGACAAATGAAGAAGCGTAGGCAACAGTTCTGATATAGGAAAGAACACAGAATTTTTGAAGACTAAATGAAATCCAAGGCAGATGGAGTGCCTCTAGAGAGTGAGTAGGGGTGTGGTATGAGGAGAAAATAGTTAAGGGCTATATTATATAATGCAAAACTTTGTAAAGCCATGTTAAGGATATCAGTCTTCATTTCAGAACAATAGAGAGCTAAGAAAGATTTTTTACAAGGAATGACCTGGCATATATTTTTTTAAAGATTTCTTTATTTATTTTAGGGGAGGAGGGGCAGAGAAAGAGAGAGAATCCTAAGCAGACTCCATGCTCAACACAGAGCCTGATGCAGGGCGCAATCCCACAACCCTGAGGTCATGATCTGAGCCAAAAATCAAGAGTCGGACACTCAACTGACTGAGCCACCCAGGTGTCCCACATTTCTTTATAAGAGAAAAATACTCTTGGAAAGAGGTAAAGCATGAGGAAAGAGTGGACATAGGGAAACCAGTTTAGAAACCATATCAGTAATCCCAGCAAAGAATGAGGGAGGCTTAGACTAGAGGCTGTAGAGAATAGGAGACAATTGGAACCATTTAGGAGATATTTAAGAGATGAAGAAGACTGGATCTGTAAAGAAAGTGGATGATTGAAAGCAAATATGAGATTCAGAATTTCAACTTGAGCAATTAGATGGTGGTGATATTATTTACTATAAGAAACTCTAGAGGAGGCCCAGGTTAGGAGTGGGTGATAATTCACATTAGGACATGATAATTTTGAGGTGTATTTAAATTAAGTAGCAGTATTGAGTACCAACTGTATGCATGATTATGGGCATAAGAGGAGAGAACAGAACTAGAGAAATAAAAGTGGGAATCAATGTAGCAACTGTAATTAGAGTTGTGGGCATGGAAAACATTACTAGGTAGTGTACGTAGAGTCTGAAAAGAAGGGTCAAGGGCAGTTATTTGAAAGATAGAGCATTTAAAGCCCATAGAGTAGGTTGAGTCAGCAAAGGAAGCTGATAAGCAGTAGAGAAGAAAGTAGGTAGAAAACTATGGGTTTATCAAATTCACAGGAAGAGAGTATTTCCCACAAAAGGGAGTCACTAATAATATTTAAAGTGACTGAGATTAAGAAAAAGGTATACAGGGTAGATTGAGATGGTGGAGGTTGTGGGAAGGGCAAGTAGGTGGCTGTAATTGCAATTCAAGAGACTAGCTGGGAGGCTAAAATCAGGTGCATGTGAATTACATTCAGTTAGGTCTGAGGATCTCTGAGTGGAATTAAGAGGTGGTCAGACAAAAAACAGTTTGGAAATTTGGAGAATATGGCTAAGTAAGAGATATTATATGTATGGGGTAAAGAAGGAAAAAGATTTAAGAAGCATCTGAGGCTTCTATCTGGCATCCTGGAAAATTTAAGGAGCAAAAGAGATGAGGGTATTTGGGAGATTACATTTGAGAGAACATGATGAGTACCATTCTGCTGTCAATACCTGTGTCCTTCTCTGCAGTCACGGAAAGTTCTATTTTCCTTTAAGCTAAACCATTTTTTTAAATTGGCATTGGAAAAACTGGAAGTATAACAAATTTGATGACATGAATGAAACCTGGAAAGTGTTAGAACAAACACTTGGTCTCCAGTTTTGCATTAGGCATTGGTCAATTTATCTACTACATAGACAATAATGGCTTAGAATATAAATATGATGTCTCCACGTGTATTTTCATTTGAACTAAAACTATACATTTTTATGACATGAATTGTCTAGAGAGCTATAACTGAGTCTTACTCCATAAATATTTTTAAGTTGCAAAATGATTTTTCTAGGTAAAGGAATTGACGATGAATATAGAGGACTTCTGATGCTCTTGCAAACCATTTCCCGTAAACTATGTTTCCGTTGAATTTGTTTCATCCTTTCAAGCTTGCTAATAAGACATCTCTTTGGCTGAGAATGGTTTTTGGCTCATCCAAGGGAACCGCACCTGCTGTGGTGCTGCAGACATGGATGGAGCCTTGTCAGCCTGTTCTCTTCAGCAGATTTGACATGCGGGTGGTGAGCTCAGCATGCAGAGTGGGGAAGCCAGCAGAGGCAGACTTAAAGAAAGGGTTTATAACTATGCTCGGGCAGCACAAACAGTTTTACTTCCTGAGGATCCACATGACATGCCAAATTAAATGTTTTTAATCCCCTTGGTTATTAACATTTGGGTGACTTGCTAACACCCCAAGTATCTTATGACATGGTGAATGTCAAAAGAACTATGCGTTTATATTGGTCACATTTTAAAAACAGTATAGGCAGCACAGATTGGCCTAAAAGATGCGACAAATTACTGCGCTAGGTTAGCAGGTCATCAAATTGGGAAAACACCAATATTTGTTACTAGCAATGTTTCAAAAATTGGCATTACAATGTCACCTCTAGAACTGTTCCCTCTCACACAGGGTGTGTTTCACATAAATTTAGCACTGGCCTTAAAGTCATGCTGGCAAATCCATGAGATTCTACTTTTCTGCAGAATTGCCTCAGAGGAAATGAATCACTTTGGAGGTATGAAAAACATTTGCACTTCTTATCCAAGGAAGGAAGCAAAGCTAGGATGCTTAAGAAATAGTCAAAAGGAAAAGAGCTATATATTTTATAATGTTTATAAAGCCAGATTCTATTACTTTCAGGCAGCAAATTCTTTCCTTTTGGACTCCAAAAGATGCATGGAACCAATATGAGAGTACTTTAGAGAAGCGTTTGTTATAGAAATTGTTACAGAACTAATCCTGATTTCAGGCTATATGGGCCCAGTTGAGGGATCTGCCAAGCAAACTGGTACCCATCTTGTGTTGCAAGGCCAGAGCTAGGGTCAGTTTCCTTTCTGGATATAGCCAAGATTGGAAGATGGAGAGATGTGTCTGAGCTAGATTCTTTATGAGTTCCAAATATTGATCTATAGGTCCAAAATAAGAGTAAAATCAATTAGCAAGCTGAAGTTTAGGAATCAAGGGTGCCTGGGTGGCTCAGCTGGTTAAACGTCTGTCTCTTGATTTTGGCTCAGGTCGTGATTTCAGGGTCTTGAAATGGAGCTCTGTGTCAGGCTCCATGCTCAGCGTGGAGTCTGCTTAAGAGTCTCTCCTTCTCCCTCTGCCTCTTCCCTCTTACTCATGTGAGCGCATGCTCTCTCTCTCCCTAAAAAAATATGAATAATTAAAACTGGGGTACAGTTGAAAATAAGCCAACTAGAGTATACCTACCTTAAGTATCTGAGGTTTTTCTTTAGTCATTCAACTCATTCAAAATCATTATTGAACACCTATTATATGCCAGGCACTATTCTCAGCACCTGGGTTACTTTAGTAGCAAAAAAACAAACAGATAACAATGTCCAGTTTCTTAGAACCTAACTTTTAGATTGACAGCTAGGAGAAGATAATGCCCTGTAGACATAATAAATAAGTAAGTTGCATAATTATAAGAAAGTGATAAGTGCTATGGAAAAATTTAAAGTGGAACAGGGTAATGTGTTAATGTGAGGAGGGGAACAGTTTGCAATGGTAAGATGATCAGAGCAAACTTCATTGAGAAAATGACATTTAAGCAAAGATTTGGAGAAGGTAGGTGGATTGGCATGTGAATATCTAAGGACATAATGTCGCAGGCACGAGGGTCAGCCAGTGTATGCCCTGTGGCAGAAGTATGCCTTAACCATAGGAGGCTTGACGTGCTTTTGTGTTGAATTGGCTTCACGCTTAAAGAATATGTGAGCATTATCAAAGCTTACTGACTCCCTTAATTTCTGAGCGGCTGCCTGAAGTGCTTATCTTCAGTCATCTGTGTTGTGTCCATTAGCCCCCTAGAGCTTCTACAGTATCTATCCCTTTGTATGGCTCAGATGCTATTATTCCCAGTAGACAACTGGGAATCTGCTTTCATCTAATTGAAGGCCCACTAAAAACTTACCAAACACTGATTCTGAGAGTAGAGCAGATCCAGATGGCCCTATTCAATTTAGTATGTGTGGTGGACAGAATAATGTCCCCAAACATGATCACAGCCTAATCCCTAGACCCTGTGAACATGTTACCTTACATGGGAAAAGGGATGGGATGTGATGACCTTGAGATAGGGAAGATTATCCTGGATTATCTGGGTGGCTCAATATAATCACAAGGGTCCTGATAAGAAGGTAGTAGAAGAGTCAGAATCAGAAAAAAAGAGATTTGAAATGGATGTTGCTGGCTTTAAGATGGGGGAAGGAGCCAAGAAGCAAGGAATGCAGGCATCCTCTAGAAGCTGAAAGAGACAAGGAAATAGATTCTCCTGTATAGCCTACAGAAGGAACTTTGATATTAAAACTTCTGACCTCCACAACAGTAAGAGACTAAATTGGTGTTGTTTTAAGCCACTAAGTTTGTGATAATTTACTACAATAGCAATAGGAAACTAGTGTGGTATGTTAGCAGTCTGGATCCAGTTGCCCTGGGGAGTACCAATTCTAGGATATATGCTGATCCCAAAGATCAAGGAGGATTCTGAGCTCTGCAAATTTGGATGAAGTTAGAAACCAAAGTTTTCTCAAGTGCCTCCTGCCCTTTCTGAAGAGCTGATAGAGACTGTTGTGCAAATTTATCAGAAACCCTCAGTACCTCATACCAAGTGCTACAGGGAGCCAGGGAAGACCCAGCCCAGCCCAAACCCTCAATGTAACTCAAAAAATTTGATTGCATATAGATTGACCTTGGCTTATGAGGACATTGAAGAATTGTTCACATCATTGCTTTTTTCCCTCTATATGCTGCATTGTTCTCCCATTACCTTGGCAAGGCTAAGGCTTTTAATATGCACTGGCAGGTTTGAAAAGACTCTTCTATTTCTAAGACTTACAGCTCTGGAATGTGGGTAGTATTTTGAGAACATTTGTATTTTGGTTTATACATTCACTATAGGATGTTTCATAATCTATTGAAAAAATAATGAACACAACAAAGTAGATTCTAGTCTTAGCCCTTTGAAGGTTGCATAGCCTTGAACAAGATGCTTTGCCTTGCCATACCACTCTCTAGCCTCTTAAAAATGTAATAATCCACAAGGTTATCAAGAGAATAAATGTTCTGAGATACATGGAAGAAGTGTTCAGAGGTAGGATTTCATAAATATTTAAAATATAAAATGTTGGAACTGGAAAGTAGCTTAGAGATAAAATGGTCCAAGACTCATTCTATGAGAAAGGATACTTTGGACAGAGAAATACAGTGATTTACACAATGCCACACAGCTGGTGGGGGATGGACACAGTGTCACATAGCCAGTGGAGTTCAGTCCTCTTAGCCATCCCCAGCTACATTCATTTTAACATTCCCATTTTTTCAAAAGAATCCAAAGTCCTAAAAGAATAAGCATATTCTTCAAGTTTTTCTTACAACTTTCTTTTCAAATATCCCAACAACTCTGTCACTGATAAATTGTCACTTCACTAATATTAAAAGTGGGGATACTAGCCTCTGGGTTGGTGTATTGCTGGACGAATAAGTAGAAACAGGAAGGCTTTGAATAATCAGGTTTTTTTACATGTATAAAAACTATGGTTTCCTTCAATTTCTATCCCTCCAAAATCTGTTGAAATCCCATCTCTCACTAGGATGGTATTAGGAGGTGGGACTTAAAAAAGTTAATTGGGTTATGAGGATGGAGCCTTTGTGAGTAAGATTAGTCTCCTTATAAAAGAGAACCCAGAGTGCTCTCTCCTCCTTTCTGCCGTGTTAGAATACAATGAGAAGTAGCTCATCTGCAACTGGGAAGAAGACCTTCATGAAACGCTGAATCTGTCTGCACCTGGATCCTGGACTTCCAGACTCCAGACCCGTGAGAAATGAACAGTTGTGATTTCAACCACCCAATCTGTGGTATTCGGTTAGAGCAGCCTGAACTGACTAAGACAGGTGTCCATATCAATGAAATTTACCCTCAGGACATTTCTGCTAATTGAGCAAACTTAATTTATTCCTGAAGATAGTTATCCAAGTAAGAATAGATTGCTTGGGTACTTCACCTTATACTGAGGTACACATAACTTTAAGTAAAGGCAACACCAAATATTTTTCTATGGCTTTTCCTAGGTTAAACAGTTTAATAAAATAATTTAAAAATACGTGGGATCATACAAAATTGCTAATATGTGATTGTTTTTGACCCATAATAAAAACCTGATTTTATATTCTTCAAACTAATCACTGGATTCTCAATTTTAATATCCCTTTAATGTTAATATCCTTTTATAGACAAGGCTTTTAACTTTAAGATATCAATTTAGATTTTTAAATGAGGAGTAAAATGCACACCTTTACCTCTTTACATATCACCTTTTTAACACTTCCTTGATTCTAGGAGAGATATATAATGTAAAACTAATTCAACCTATGCTTTACTTCAAACCAATAGCATTAATAAAATAAAAGTCACAAAGATTGTAGATGGAGAGCTTGCTATTAAAACCACATATCCTGACTCCTATTCCATGACTCTACAAAACACACTGAGCAATGTGGCCATAGTGGATTTCACTAGTGAGGTCTTCAGTAATGGTCACTGTCTTGGTAATCTATAAAGTGAGAAAAAAATATAGGGAAGCAGTGTAGCTCTAACTAAGTACTTCAGTAAATGATTACCTTTTTATTTTAGTTTTCAATTATAGTTTCTAAAGAAGGAAAAAAAGAAGTAGACAAGTTTAGCAAAATATACTGAATCCTCCTTCCCCCAAGGAAGGTAGAAATTTGAAAATCACTGTGCAGTGAGTCAAATTGAGGCATTTTTCAGTTAGTGTGGGAATCCTTTGTTACCAGACATGGAGAGAAATGGATGCACAGTTGGCGTAGTTAAGGCTGCGGTAGAATTTTTCAAGGAATAGAGTAAAAGTCACACTGATTGGAGGAATATGTATTCTCCATGTAGTCTTGATTATTTTCAGGAACAAACGATGATGTTCATTTACCTTTAAATATGTTAGGAATCTGATAATCACACTGTGGTTAAAACATATTCATTAGACCCAGAGTTAATGAAGTGAATTATAACCAAAAAATTTTTAATGAGATAGAGAAATGGAAACAGAGTATACCATATATAAATAAAAAGTAACATTTTGGGAAATATTGTTACAGTTTTATGTAAAGAAAGGAAAGAGTTTAGTACTTTTTATTCTAGACTACAGTCCTTTTTCTAAACTCAGGAACTCCTGTGGATTTGAGGATTCATCAATCTTCCTTATTACATTAACTCATAAAATTTATTGGAAGATAATGATATTAGATCTAAGATAACTGAGAACCTGTCCAAGAACTATGTATCAGACGTAGTGAAGAGAAGGGCCATATGCACCCCAATGTTCATAGCAGCATTGTCCACAATAGCTAAATCGTGGAAGGAACCGAGATGCCCTTCAACAGATGAATGGATTAAGAAGTTGTGGTCCATATATACAATGGAATATTACTCAGCTATCAGAAAGAATGAGTTCTCAACATTTGCTGCAACATGGACAGCACTGGAGGAGATAATGCTAAGTGAAATAAGTCAAGCAGAGAAAGACAATTATCATATGATTTCTCTCATCTGTGGAACATAAGAACTAGGAAGTTCAGTAGAGGAAGAAAGGGGTAAAGAAAGGGGGGTAATCAGAAGGGGGAATGAAGCATGAGAGACTATGGACTCTGAGAAACAAACTGAGGGCTTCAGAGGGGAGGGGGGTGGGGGAATGGGATAGACTGGTGATGGTTAGTAAGGAGGGCACGTATTGCATGGTGCACTGGGTGTTATATGCAACTCTTGAATCATCGAACTTTACATCAGAAACCAGGGATGTACTGTATGGTGACTAACATAATATAATAAAAAAAACATTAAAAAAAAAAAGAACTATGTATCAGACCAAGCACCTATAGCTTGTTATCAAGACTGATTATTGAAAACTGGTATTGTTGACATAGAATTGTTTCAGAAAATGGTCACTAGTCATGTACCCCTCAGGAGTTTGTATAATTAATCACTGCACCTAAGGGGATACATTACTAGCTAGGATAAAAGTTTAAGGAACTTCGAGTTGATGTCCTCCTTAAGCTTTTGTGTACATACTCAGCCTCATCTCTCTTAATCTTGCACGCTCCATGAACAGAATAGTTACAACAATAGAAGTTGGGCCTAGAGGTCATAAGACCTCCAGTTTGCTGTTTCTGTGTATACTATATTTGGTCCTGTCCAGTATCTTTTCTTAAAGGTAAGTAGAATTAATGCTGGGTGAAACCATCCCTCAGGAGTTTGTCGATCTGAACTCAAGACAACCACTGCCAGTGGGGTAGAGTGAGCACTGCATATACATAGGTATCTGTACACTGAATCTGAATGTAGGTCATGATCAAAAAAGGGTGAAAGCCACTGCTTTAGGGGGAGAGCCAGCAGAATTGCTGGTAATGAAAGAATTAGATTTGAAGAACCAATTGTTTCTATTCATACATCCTCACTGTAAGGGGAAATGACTCACCCATCATCTATATCAGTATCCTGAGAAGACTGAGTGATAGTGTAAGACCTTGTTAACATTAGCTGACATCCGTGGTAGTAGAAGTTGCACGAACGTGATGAAGATGGATCATGGACTCTGTTATCCTTCACAGAGGTGATGTGTCCACAAAATAGAAAAAGCTTAAAAAGGGACTATAGGAAAAAGATGACAAGAAAAGGGGGTATAGAATGAATTAGAGCAGGGGCGCCTGGGTGGCTCAGTCATTAAGTGTCTGCCTTCAGCTCAGGGAGTGATCCCAGAGTCCTGGGATCCAGCCCCGCATCGGGCTCCTGCTCCATTGGGAGCCTGCTTCTTCCTCTCCCACTCCCTCCGCTTGTGTTCCCTCTCTCACCATCTCTCTCTGTGTCAAATAAATAAATAAAATCTTAAAAAAAAAAAAAAAGAATGAGTTTGAGCAAAGTGCTCATATGCTTGTTAGTCTCCTTAATATACATACACGCACATGCCCATGCACAGGTACACGGACATAGAGTCTCTATACACCCGTTCCAACACTGAACTATCAAGTTTTCACTGGAGAAGTCAGACTGTGGAAATTCCAGTTTATAAGTGTTTCGTAAGATCAGATGTTATGTGGAACCAAATAGAAAGGAACAACATGGGCACAGAGATAAATGTTCATTCTTAGGCCATTAGCAAACTGCCCACTTACCTGGGTACATTTCCAGGGGATAGGTAGAAACTTTCCTTGGGCTTAGACAGGGAGAAGCTCACTCACTTAGTTGCACAAATGAGTTCTTGTGCTTTGAGTCAAAAATGTTTATATCCAATAGCTTGTGGAACTCAGAAGAGTGAATGTTTCACATTCTTGAAAAAAAATATATTTGCTTCTATTTTTTGTCTTTTACACAAAATGGCAATTTGAAATAATACCCATTTCTTTTTCTTAATAGGAGGTATCTTCACACTATTCCAGTAAGCCATTCGTGTTTTCAAGGTTAAGAGATAATTACTGTGTGTCAATTGTATTTAGTCTAGATATTTCCTACTAAATGTTGGAAAGCACTTAGAAGTAACACAGTTAAATCAATTCCTTGTTGACATTTTTGACACAGATGAATTGGCTCTTTTTATTAATGAAAAACATTTTCAGTTTAATTAAAATATTCTTGATGTTTATGAAGCATCTACAGGGTGTACAGGAAAAGTGTTAATGGCTTTCCAGAATCTTTCCAAAAACTTCAGGTAGGACCAAATGCTTTAGAGTTTTGTTTGTTTTATTTTTTCTTGTTTTTTTGTTTTGTTTTGTTTTGTTTTGTTTGTTTGCAAATAAGAGAACACCCGTCAACGTATACTTTTAAAATGAAATTAATAACCATGGAGCATTCTTCAGCCAAATGTTGCGTATAAACGTGTTTAACTTTTTTCTTCAGGGACATAGCTCCATTATTCCTATAGTTACCATTATGAAATAGGCAAAATCAATATTTTGTGATTTAGGCAAATTGTTAACAAGCCACCATCATTTTATTAATAGAGCATCTGCCATAAAGGGCTTGACGTCATGCCCTTGTTATTCTACTAATAAAGAAACTGACAAACAGGGAAACGAGAATCAGGGTACACCAAGGCCTTTCATTTACTCTGAACAACTTCTTAGATTTTCCAATACTCCTGTCCAGGTTTACTGTGACATGATATGAGGCAAAATTAAAACTAATTGAGAGAAGGAAGTTTTTTAAAAACTTTTGATATGACTAGGCCCTGCAATAAGTGGTATTATATTTCTTATAATTTAATTCTAAGAACAAGCTTTATGAAGTAGCGTCAATAGTCTCATTTTACAAATGAAGGAACTAAGGAGGAGTTAACAAATTTGGGCCCTGATTTGTTGGACTCTAAAGTTTATATATATATTTTTTTAAAGGTAATTTTCTCTTCTTGATATCTTTTCCCTGTGAATTTTTTTTTTTTTAGATTTTATTTATTTATTTGACAGAGAGAGAGACAGCCAGTGAGAGAGGGAACACAAGCAGGGGGAGTGGGAGAGGAAGAAGCAGGCTCCCAGCAGAGGAGCCTGATGCGGGCCTCGATCCCAGAACACCGGGATCACGCCCTGAGCCGAAGGCAGACGCTTAATGACTGAGCCACCCAGGCGCCCCTAAAGTTTATATTCTTTGTACCATTTTCGAAGGTGAGATATGCCATTATAAACTCAGGAGCTCTAAATTAAACAACAGTTACATTTAATCTATTCAGCAATTTTGTTTCACCCAACATTGGTAGATACATAACATCTCTAAATTTCTTTGCCTTTGGAGTGAGGTGGGAATGCCCTCTCCATGGTCACAAACTGTGCCGCTCAGAGCACTGTGAGTTTCATGGGGCTGCTTCAAGGAAGTTAGTGTGCAGTTGTGGTGTCCCCAGCCTTTAAATGGAATGGCTCCTCTTTGATTTGCTTTACCTATGGGATTGCTGGGAAAAAAGTATTTTACTGATTTAAAGAAAAAAAATTTAAAACTATGAGACTAGGTTTTTTCTAAAATGCCCTCCTTTATAATATGAACAAATATATATGTGTAACATATGGCCGCTGACTTTAAGAACCTTATAGTTTAGCTGTAGAAATAAAAGACAAAAAAAAAAAAAAAAAAAGGTCCTTAAAGGCAGTACATGACTGAGTGCCAACTAAATGCTTATGGTGGCTGGGACACCAGCTCCCCCACTCTGCTTGAGTCTTATCTGGCATACTGCAGGTGGCTCTGTTCAGGGGAATGTGGGAGATTCTCTTCACCTTTATTGCCAGCAAAGTGCATACTCTGCACTTTACTTGCTCTAAAGAGATTGTTAGAGCCCAATGTTCTGACATTTAAAACTTAATAAATGTAGATATAGAGTATGATTTTTGCATAATTTAAATCTCCATCTCATTAAAAATAAAATTTTAAATAGAGAGGGGAAAGGAAAGATACACTCAACCACCTATAAGATAATAATGAGAGAAATAAAATGAACTATTGGCTACCTTTTCTCAGAAATTACTTTTCTGATATAAAATCATCTTTATGAAAAGGATCTGGGGACCCTTAAATCATCTTTCACTTTCTATATTATGAGTTATTTAGATTTGAGGGGCTAATAAATAATACTCCACATTAGGAACCGAGGCAAGATGGGCATAGGAGTCAGGCAAGTAGAGATAAACCATCAGTTTATTACTAACAGAGTTGTTGAGTTCTGTGTCTTTAGGCTTGTTAGCCAAATGGGCCAGCAGAGAGTTTACTCTTTAATTAGACTTTCATTTCCAGACCCATTCATTGGCAGGTTAGAACATTCCCCTTCCCTACTGCCTTATCCCACAAAAATTGTTTGATTCTGCAAAACTTACTGCATGGTCTTGAGCAGCAGAGTTACTTTTTTTTTTTTTTTTTTTTTTTAAGCAATATGATCTTTCTCCCAAACTCACCCATCAGAAATATCTCTCCTTTATTTTAGAAGAAGGAGGGAGAAGGCCACAAGCAAGGACTGGTTAACATCAGCTGGTCAAGTCACTTTGTCTACTTGGTTTTTCAGTACCTCTTCCATTGTGGATGCTTTTTGGTGGGTATTATATGTATACAAAGATTTTCCTAGTTTATGTCCACTCCCATTTTACCCATTGACTTTCTTCTATCCCACACTTCCTTATCTTCAGTCTTCCAGTCCTTTTCTTCCAGGGCCCTGAATAGCTAACAAGGGTATCTACTCCTGTGCAGGAATCCATAGTATTCTCACCTCTAGTCACCTTCCTTCCAGAGGCGTGGACGAGAACCATTTGCAGCTTTTCTCACTGGGAGATTTTGCCCTGTTCTATTCTTTTTCAAGGCCATTTCTGAATATTAATGTAATGCAGCCACCACCCATTTCCGTGCTGTCATGGACTGCTAGTGATCTGTCTGTCTTTATGACATAGCAAGGCCATCCCAAAACGGGCTTCCAGATAATCCCTTAGTATCTCATGGTCATATGTTCCATCTCTACTGGGGCCTAGTCAAAGGGCAGAACCTGTTCTCAAAATGAAATAATTCTGTTAAAACTGGCATGTCCCTGTTTCTGACCTCCAGGGGCCTGGGTTGGGATTCTTTTGCTGCAGACTGCTATAAACTCCACACTACATGTCTTCCCACCATTGGTACCTCCAACAATATTGATTTACGAGATCATGAGGCCCAAGTGACAGGGCTGCTTACACCACAGCCTGAATCTGCTTCAGACTGCTCCCTACTCAAAGCAGGCCGCCTTTTGTGTCTCCTAGTGTATGGGTCTGATCACAATGTTTAGGTATATAATGTATTCCTTTTGAAGCCAAAGTGGCCAGCTAGGCTTCAGTCTTTAGAGCCTTGTACGTGAGATTCAGAAATTTAAAGTTCACTTTGAAGGGGATGTCTCAGGACACTCCTGACCACTGCATTCTTACAAACTTTACTGTGGGTTTACCTACCACTTGTGGAGCACAAGTGTCAAACCAATGCCTCTAATTTACTAGCCACCTCTTGCTCATCCTGCCCCATCTACATGGTATCTTTCATGTATTACATGAATGTGATTTTCTGTGGGATGTCCAAATAGTCCAGTTCTCTTTGGACAATATTATGATGGAAGGTGGGAGCATGAACATGGCTCTGACAATAAACTGTTAATGAATATTATCTGTTCCATGTGAATAGAAACTGTTTCTCATCCTCTTTTCTGATTAGAATAGAAAAGAAAACATTTGCCAAATCAGTGGCAGCAAAGCATGTTCCCAAGACCTGATTAATCTGTTTCAGCAATTACACTACATCCAGCATAGCATAATTGATTGAACTTGGGAAGGTCCGTGGTCATTCTCCAGGATTCATCCATTTTCTGCAGGGGTCTGAGTGGCAAAGGAAATTAATGTATGATATGATAAAAAACAAAAACAAAACAAAAAAAACCCCACCATCCTTTTATCCTTTAGGTCTTTAATGGTGGCACTAATCCATACCAACCCCATTTGGTTCTGATATTGCTTTCTTACTAGCTTTTATTCACACGCCAATGACCCAGTGTGGGAGTTACTTTAACTACCAAACATGTCAATCCTGATTATACACTTAGGACCTGAAAAGGACCTTGAGATGTATTCATACACCCAGTGGACCACTAAGAGATTGACTTCCACTAAAATTCCATTTATTGTCTGGCTTTGGTAGACCTCACTCTATCAGGGAGGGAATGATGATATTTTGGATCTTTGAACGTCAATGTCAGCCCATCTCTATGAGCAATAGTCCTTGAAATGTCTGGGTATTTCACTTTCCTCAGTGTATAGTCACCTGAGTCAAATTCTTCAGGCCCATTGGTTTAGCACTGATGGAATTCTTAGAGTGGATACTTGCCATGGTGTTGTAGGGTCATTCCTCATAGGGACTTAACCACCTCCTCAGTCAGTAGTTTCCAGATATGAATACTGGTTTAGGAGCTGGACCTAAACAAGGAAATCACAACTTTTTAAAAAATTTATTTATTTATTTGAGAGAGGGAGAGAGACAGAGGGAATGAAGGGAGGGGCAGAGGGAGAAGGAGGAAGCTGACTCCCTTTGGAGCCGACGCGGGGTTCGATCTCACTACCCTGAGATCATGACCTGAGCCAAAATCAAGAGTCAGACACTTAATCAACTGAGCCGCACAGGCACCCTGGATCACAACTTTTTATTAGGATAATTTCCCTCATCCTCCTGCTTCTCCATCCTTACCTTCTTCTAATTATAGATGTTAAATAGGACCCTAAGTGGCTTGCTAATGGCATGCACTTGGGGATACCATGTTCTATTAACCATCTTCACAACTGCTGGCAGGTCAATCTCCCTTGGCTCTCCCTCTGACTTTTCTACTTCCTGTGATAATGTGGTCCCCAGTGTGTGTCAATTAAACTCAGTCATCTGGCTTTTATTACTTTGGGGCCAGGTCCCTGTGGCACTTACCAGCCCAACTTGTAACCACCTATCCTACTGTCAGCCCTAGCCAGAGAGGGGAGCCATAAAAGAATAGCTTTGTGATGCTGGCACCCTCTCATGAGCACATTCTTCATGGCTTTGGTAAATGGTGTGTTTCTGGTGGCCTTTTCAGGAAACAATCTGTGGTGGGTTTTCTGGGCTCACAGAATACATTCAAACCAGCATAAACACTTTTCTCAATCCTTTTATTCCTTCCTCTTCCGTATGCCAAGCTTTCCATGGTTTCTCCAGGCTTTTAAGAGCCACCCTAGTAGCCCATTGTCCAATCCTCTATGGTTCCTGCTAGGTTATTATATCCTATGTCCCAAAACCCTGATCAAGGTCCGCCAATATCAAATCCTAGGCATATCACTATAGTTCCTGTAGGTACATGCCAGCTGATTCTTGCAGCTTCTTTTCTCCCTTACTAGTCCCTATATGTTCCCATTATGCTGGGATTTAATGCTAGGTATTGGCTTGACTTTACGATTAGGTAGCTAGCTAGCTAGCTCGCTAGATAAAACAGTTCCTGGATCAGAAACGTGTTGCCCTGGGGCGCCTGGGTGGCACAGCGGTTAAAGCGTCTGCCTTCGGCTCAGGGTGTGATCCCGGCGTTCTGGGATCGAGCCCCACATCAGGCTCCTCCGCTATGAGCCTGCTTCTTCCTCTCCCACTCCCCCTGCTTGTGTTCCCTCTCTCGCTGGCTGTCTCTATCTCTGTCAAATAAATAAATAAAATATTAAAAAAAAAAAAAAGAAAGAAACGTGTTGCCTTGAGAGAGAGGTTGCTCGTATGTCTTCTCACATTCTAGGTCATACTAACAAGTAGTGGGACAGCTCTACCAGTTTTGAGAGTTCAGAGGGGGCATGCAGAACCCAAAATGCAGTGCACACAACCAAATGGCCATACCTGCTTTGGCATAACACTCCTGCCTTAGCTAAGCATTTACTAAGTTCTGTGACCCCAGTTATCAGCTCTCACATTTCTCTTCAGCTGTGTCTCCCTCTTCCACTATAGGAAATAAGGGTCTTTTTGTCATCCAAAGAAGTCCTTACCCCTCAGACTTAGCCTTTGATTCTTGTTAATGATTCTCAGTTTCTCATTATCCCTTGGCCTAGTGTCAGTACAACTTAGTAATAAAAAGCCAATTTCACTGTCTTTTTTTTTTCTTTTCACTGTCTTTTTAGACATTGCTTCCCCCTAAGGGCACCAGAATATACCACAAGAAGATGTGCCTTTTGGCATATGGACTATTTTACCAAAGGCCACTGAGAATTGGCAGATATAGGAAAACCTATAAAAACAGGGACATGTTTTCCTTTTATAAAGGAAATTTACATTTATAAAGGAAATTTACATTTGTAAAGGCATCTCCCTCTATAGTACCAGGAAGAGGAGGATCCTTATAACTTTTATCAGTGGAGAAGGCACTGAATTAACATAACAAACCTTACTAAACAACTCCGGATTTGGAAGAGTTAAGATGGCTAGGTAGTAGGGGGACTTTATGCTTGCCTCATCTCTCAAACACAGCTAGGTAATTATCAAATCATTCTAAACACTTAGGAAATCAATCTGAGGACTGAGAGAACAAACTGCACAACTAGAGGGAGAAAAGAGGCCACATCATGGGAGGTAGGAGGTGTGAAGGCATGATGTGGGGAAGAAAAGAATCATGGGTGCTGTGAAGGGGAGGGAGCCTTGATCACAGAGAGAAGAGAGGGAGAGAAAGAGATAAAGCAGCACACAAGAGATTGCACAAGAAAACACTTCCCCAAAACCATTGACTGGGAAAACAAGAAGGGCTGATTATTACAAGTTTTTACAAGCAGTGGAGCTGAAATGTCTAAAAGTTCGGAAGTTCATGCCATTGGGTTGAGCCTGGTGGGCATTGTGCTCCTGTTGAGAAGGAGGGCAGAGGCCCAGGAACAGACAGCATGGTCTGAGGATCCCCTGGATCACACTGGATCCGCTGGATCATACAGTTCCCCCTCTTGGAGTACCTTTGTGAGAGGTGGCACTACCTCTCTGGAGACAAAAGAGCCCATGGGTGCCATTGAGCTGCCCCTGCTCATATATGAGCAGAGATGTATGCTGAGCGCAGCTAACCTGGATGCTGGTTTTTTGCTGTGCTTTACCGTAAACTCCAAGCCCCTGCCTGGTCATGCGACTACTTTTCTGGGACAAACCTGTATGAGCCACAGTGCAGCAAGACCCTCCCCCAGAGAATCAGTGCAGTTCTGTGTTACACCAGGTCCCTGAAATTTGGAGTTTTGAACCCAGCTGGTGCACCTGAGATAAAACACAGGAGCTCTGTACTGCCTCTCAGAAAGCAAATGGTGTGGAAACAGACAGGGTGAAGGCAGGAATAGATGGAAGCCTGGGACACAGAGGGGAGATTGTTTGCCTTTCTGTGAGGGCTTCCTAAACAGCGGAGGGCCAGAACTCTCTTCCCTGGAGAAGAGAGTGGGCCAATGCCATTTTCACCCCTCCCATCAGCATGGATGGACCTCAGCGAGCAGCCCAGCACACACTTGAGCTTCTTACACCAAGCCCCACCCCTCTAGGCTCTACAGGTGCCTTTTTTAATAGGGCAAGTATGACTGAGAGCCAAAGCAGCAGCAGGCCTCTCCCCCAGAAGGCCAGCACAACCTCCCCCTCCCCTCACACATACATCAGGTCTACTGATCATAGAATGCTGCAAAGTTTTAGCTCTCATGGAAATAGGACCAGACACAGGCTTTCCTAACACAGAGAAGACGGAGACCTAGACAAAATGCCAAGATGTAGGAATTCATACCAAAAGAAAGAACAAGAAGAGATTATGGCCAGGGAGCTAATCAAAACAGATATAAGTAATATGCCTGAACCAGAATTTAAAACGACAATCATAAGGATACTAGATGGGCTTGAGAAAAGCATAGAAGAAACCAAAGAGACCCTTACCAAAGAGATAAAAGACTAAAAACTAGTCAGGCCAAAATAAAAAATGCTATAACCAAGATGCAAAACTGACTGCATATAATGACCAGGATGGAAGAACAAATAAGCAATATAGAAGATAAAATTATGGAAAATAATGAAGCTGAGAAAAGGGAAATAAAAGTACTGGATCACAAATGTACACCATGAGAACTCAGTGACTCCATAAAGCATAATAACATTTGTATCAGGAGTCCCAGAAGAATAGAGGGGGAAAAAAGGGCAGAGGGTTTATTTGAGCAAATTATAACTGCAAACTTCCCTGATTTGGGGAAAAAAATAGGCATCTAAATCCTGGAGGCACAGAGAACTCCCATCAAAATCAACAAAAGCCAACCAACATCAGGATGCATTGCAGTAACATTTGCAAAATAAAGAGATAAGGAAAGAAAGCAAGGGAAAAGTAATCCCTAACCTACAAGGGAAGACAAAACAGGTTAGCAGCAGATCTCTCCACAGAAATCTGGCAGGCCAGAATAAGGGGCATGATATATTCAACATGCCAAATGGGAAAAATATGCAGCCAAGGATCCTTTATCCAGCAAAGCTGTTATTCTAGGAGCTCCTATTCTAGGAGAGATAAAGAGTTTCCCAGGCAAACAAAAAATAAAGGAATTTGTGACCACAAAACCAGCACTGCAAGAAATATTAAAGGGGACTCTTTGAATGGAAATGAAGGACCAAAAGCAACAAAAACTAGAAACGGACAGAAAAGGAAAATCTCCAGAAACAATGACTTTAGAAGTAATACAATGGCACTAAATTCATATTTATGAAGAATCACTCTGAATGTAAATGGATTAAATGCTCCAATCAGAAGACATAGAGGGGACATCTCTGTGGCTCAGTAAGTCAAGTGTCTGTCTTGGCTCAGGTCATGATCCCAGGATCCTGGGATCGAGCCCTGCTTCGGGCTCACTGCTCAGTAGTGAGTTTGCTTCTTCCTCTCCCTCTGCCCCTCCCCCTGCTTGTGCTGTCTTTCACTTGCTCTCTCTTTCAAATAAATAAATAAAATATTAATAAAAAGGACATAGAGTATCAGAATAGATTAAAAAAAAAACAAGACCTATCTATATGCTGCCTGTGAGACTCATTTTAGACCTAAAGACACCTCCAGATTGAAAGTGAAGGGATAGAGAACCATCTATCATACTAATGGATGTCAAAAGAAAGCCAGAATAGCCATACTTATATCAGACAAACTAGATTTTAAACCAAAGATTGTAACAAGAGATGAAGAAGGGCACTGTATTATAATAAAGGGGTGTATCCAACAAGACCTAACAATTGCAAATACTTATGCCCCCAACTTGGGAGCACCCAGATATATAAAACAATAACAAACATAAAATAAGAATATTGATAATAATACAATAATAGTAGGGGACTTTAGCACCCCCTTACGACAATGAACAGGTCATCTAAGCAGCTCAACAAGGAAACAACAGCTTTGAATGACACATTGGACCAGATGGACTTAACAGATATATTCAGAACATTTCATCTAAAATCAGCAGAATACACATTCTTTTTGAGTGCACATGGAACATTTTCCAGAATACATCACATAAGGGATCACAAATCAGGCCTCAACCAGTACGAAAAGACTGAGATCATACCATGCATATTTTCAGACCACAATGCTATGATACTTGAAGTCAACCACAAGAAAAAATTTGGAAAGAACATGAGTAAATGGAGGTTAAAGAACATCTTACTAAAAAATGAATGTGTTAATCAGGAAATTAAAGAAAAAATTTAAAAATACATGGAAGCAAATGAAGACGAAACATGACAGTCCAGATCCTTTGGAATATAGCAAAGGTGGTAATAAGATGGAAGTATATAGCAATACAGGCTTATCTCAAGAAGCAAGAAAAGTCTAAAATATACAACCTAACTTAAACCTAAAGGAGCAGAAAAGGAGCAGCAAATAAAGCCTGAAGCCAGCAGAAGGGAAATAATAAAGATTAGAGCAGAAATAAATGATATAGAAATGACAACAACAATACAACAAGCCAGTAGAACAAATCAATGAAACTAAGAGCTGGGTTTTTTTTAAATAATTAATAAAATAGATAAACCCCTAGGCAGACTTATCAAAAAGAAAAGAGAAAGGACCCAAATAAAATCATGAATGAAAGAGGAGAGATCACAACCAACACCAAAGAAATACAATTGTAGCAGAATACTGTGAAAAATTATATGCCAACAAATTGGGCAATTTTGAAGAAATGGATAAATTCCTAGAAACAAAGAAACTACCAAAACTGAAACAGGAAGAAATAGAAAATTTGAACAGACCCATATCCAGCAAAGAAATTAAATCAGTAATCAAAAATCTCCCAACAAACAAAACTCTTGGGCCAGATGGCTTCCAAGGGGAATTCTACCAGACATTTAAAGAAGAGTTAATACCTATTCTTCTCAAACTGTTCCAAAAAACAGAAACAGAAGGAAAATTTCCAAAGTCATTGTATGAAGCCAGCATTACCTTGATTCCAAACCAAAGACCCCACTAAAAAGGTGAATTACAGGCCAATCTCCCTGATGAACATGGATGCAAAAGTTATCAACAAGATACTAGCAAATCAAATACTACACTATATTAAAAGAATTACTCAACATGATCAAGTGGGATTTATTCCTGGGCTGTAGGGGTGGTTCAATATTCACAAATCAATCAATGTGATACACCACATTAATAAAAGAAAGGATGAGAACCGTATGATCCTCTCAATAGATGCAGAAAAAGCATTTGACAAAATACAGCATCCATTCTTGATAAAAAACCTCAACAAAGTAGGGATAGAGGGAGCATCCCTAAACATCATAAAGGCCATATACGAAAGACCCACAGCTAATATCATCCTCAATGGGGAAAAACTGAGAGCTTTTCCACTATGGTCAGGAAGAAGACAGGGATGTCCAATCTCACCATTTTTATTTAACACAGTACTGGAAGTCCTAGCCTCAGCAGTCAGACAACAAAAAGACATAAAAGACATCCAAATCAGCAAGGAAGAAGTCAAACTTTTACTTTTTTCAGACAACATGATACTCTATGTAGAAAACCCAAAAGACTCCACCAAAAAATTGCTAGAACTTACAACAAGTTCAGCAAAGTCACAGGATACAAAATCAATGTATGGAAATCTGTTGCATTTGTATACACCCATAATGAAGCAGCAGAAGATCAAGGAATCAATCCCATTTACAACTGCGCTAAAAACCATAAGATACCTAGGAATAAACCTAACTGAAGAGGTAAAAGATCTGTACTCTGAAAATTATGGAACGCTCGTGAAAGAAATTGAGGAAGACAGAAAGAAATGGAAAAACATTTCATGCTCATAGATTGGAAGAGCAAATATTGTTAAAATGTCTATACCATCCAAAGCAATCTACCCATTTAATGTAATCCCAACCAAAATACCACTAGCATTTTTCACAGCTACAACAAACAATCCTTAAATTTGTATGAGACCACAAAAGACCCTGAATAGCCAAAGCAATCTTGAAAAAGAAATCAAAGCTGGAGGCATCACGATTCCAGACTTCAAGTTATATTACAAAGCTGTAGGCATCAAGACAGTATGTTACTGGCACAAAAACAGACAGATCAATGGAACAGAATAGAAAACCCAGAAATGGACCCATGACTATATGGTCAACTAATCTTTGACAAAGTAAGAAAGAATATCTGATGGAAAAAAAGACAGTCTCTTCAACAAATGTTGGAAATACTGGGCAGAAACATGCAGAAGAATGAAACTGAACCGCTTTCTTACACCACAAACACAAATAAATTCAAATGGATGAAAGACCTAAATGTGAGACAGGAAATCATCACTATCCTAGAGGAGAACACAAGCAGAAACCTCTTTGACATCAGCTGTAGCAACTTCTTACTAGATATTGTCTGGAGGCAAGGGGAACAAAAGCAAAAATGAACTATTGGGATTTCATCAAGATAAAAACCATCTGCACAACAAAGGAAACAATGAATAAAACTAAAAGGCAGCCTATGAAATGGGAGAAGATATTTTCAAATGATATATTTGATAAAGGGTTAGTATCAGAAATCTATAAAGAACTTACCAAACTCAACACCCAAAAAACAAATAAGCCAGTTAAGAAATGGGCAGAAGAACATTAGTCTACCTGGAGACCCTTGAACATCTTGGGGGTTATGGGCCTTCACCCCTTCCCCCACAGTTACAAATCCACTTATAAATTTTGACTCCCCCAAAGATGGAAGAACAGCAGACAGGAAGTCAGGAGAATTGTGCTTTGGTTATTATCAGTTGTCCAAGTCACTCAGCTTCTCTGAAGCTCCGTTTTTCCAGTCAATTAAATGAGGATAATAGTATTGAAAATCCCTTATTTAAAGCTAGGATACTGGCCATTAAAAAAAATTACTTAAGGGGAAAAAAGTTTTAATGATTTATTTACTTATGTCCTATATATTTTGTATTTATGTAAAAGAAACATGCAATTACGGTCTTTGAACTAAGGGCCATATGTTTGCATTTGTATTTGCTAATTAGAATTCTGCTTTTTTTTAATTTTTGCAATCTGAGCTCAGAATCTATCTAACTTTTAATTCAATTTCACCTAATCTCTTATAGTTATTTTCCTACAACCTGACTTGACAGCAGTGCTTTTGCAGGTCAGCTTTACTTAAAATATCCCAGAAATTCAAGGAATTTTCAAAGAAACTAATACTGCTTTTCTTTTGCAACCATATATTATTTACATATGTAATTCTTAATTAAACAGGCTTAGGACCAATTCTTAGTAAAATACACCTCAAATCATTAGTTATTAATACATTGGCACTACATCTATTAAGATCGACTATGCTCATTGACATGGAATAGAGCTTAGAGATATGAGATTATATACAGTAGTTTACATGAAGATGGATTAAGAAAACTACCAATCTCAAAGGGCTTTTGATTCTAAATGCATTAATCTACAGTGGGGACCCTTGAACAACTTGGGGGTTATGGGCATTGGCCCCCTTCTCCCGCACAGTTGCAAATCCACTTGTAACTTCTGACTCCTCCAAAACATAACTACTGATAATAGCCTGCTGTTGACCAGAGCCTCACTAATAACATAGATAGTTGATTAACACATATTTTGTATGTTGTATGTATTATATATTGTATTCTTACAATAAAGTAAGCTAGAGAAAAGAAAATGTCAAGAAAATCAGAAGGAAGAGAAAATAAATTTATAGCATTATACCATATTGGGGAAAAAACACATATAAGTGGACTTGCACAGTTAAAACCCATGTTTTTTAAAGATAAACTATATATTGGATTAATTAATAAACTAATAATCCACAAGTACCAATCATCTGATTGTTTTTTAAAGTTTTATACTCTGAACATCTATTTTGGTTGTCTTTTGTCTCCTCTCTGCCAAGACGTGGTTTCTACAAAAACTCCATTTTAGAATCTTTCTTTATAAAAATTCTCACATGCACTGGGTATTTTCTGGGAAGCCACAGGTAATGCTGCTTCTAGAAGGACACTCACCTCCTAGCCCTCTCTTACTTGGTATCATCAGTGATCTGTTTGGCTTTGTAATGCTAATTCTTACTTTCTCCCTTTTCATCATATACCATTCTAACTGGAAATTATTAGCCTAAATGGTCTAAATTACAGTTTAGACCAGTCTACAATTAATACAGATTCAAATTAGCTGTCTACACAGTACCAATTTGACCTTCTTTATTCAGTTGAACTCTTTAAGGGATTTTTTCCCAGATGAGTTGAGGACCTTTAGCAGTTTGTAACTTTTATATTGCTAGATTTAGACACACTTTAAATTCTTCTAGCCAAAAGTGAGTTTGACTCTGTAAGTTTAGACTATATTGACTGACCATTACTTTTTATCCAGAGATTTGAAAAGAACAGTCCAGGAAAATTGGCCAGCAGGTAGACGTAATCCTGCTTCATCTAAGATTTTCAGGTCCCCTTTTTTTACTTCAAGTAATTTTGTGCATTTTCTCATATCCTTTATATTACAAGGTTAGAGCCAAGCACCTAAACTATTGAATAGTCTTCTTTTTAGCTACTTCAGTGCAAGTATTTCTTGATTTTTTATTTCGTGTTAGATATTATGGAAAAAATGAAAATATTCATAAAGTACAGTCCCTAATCTAATGAAGCTGACAATGAATGGGTAATTTTAAACAAGTAATTACATCATGAGGCAGAAAATCTATTGATTTGAACAAATTATATTGATTATAAAACAAAGTAACATGACACATGATGTAGTAGGAACTTGAGAAAGGAGGGTAGGATGTAGGTATGTGGACTCAGATTTAACGAATGAAAAAGAGTCATCAGAAAAAAAAAAGAAAAGAGAAAAAGAAAAGATTTTGAGAAGGGAATTCAGGAAAGAATGATCGGGAAGCATGCAGTCCCTGAGACAGAAATAAACCTGTTATATTTGAGAAATAGAATTAAGTCTGCAGTTGTTAAAGTATGAGTTCAGGGGATTGTAGCCTGAGGTAAGGTCAGAAAACAGAGGCAGACCACAAGATGTCTTATCTAGTTTTGGTGCGAAGTCTTTTCGCCATTTAGTGGAATGCCTGAAGAGGGTTTTAAGCAAGGGAGTTACGTTTTATGCTTTGTGCTCATTACATTCTATGGTTCTATGATACAATTTCTTATATATATGTATACAGTGTATTATATATTATGACTGTATGTTATGTATTATATCTTTTTTTTTTAAGATTTTATTTATTTATTCGACAGAGAGAGAGACAGCCAGCGAGAGAGGGAACACAAGCAGGGGGAGTGGGAGAGGAAGAAGCAGGCTCCCAGCAGAGGAGCCTGATGTGGGGCTTGATCCCAGAACGCTGGGATCACGCCCTGAGCCGAAGGCAGACGCTTAACCGCTGTGCCACCCAGGCGCCCCGTTATGTATTATATCTTATGTATACATATACATAAGTAATTAATTATAAATAAACATACTATTCCTTATTTGTGGCTACAGAGATAGAATCTAATATTATGAATATTTTTCTCTTTTGGGTTTCCCCCAATATGATTGTTTTGTGGTTCTATTTATTTATCCCTTACTTTTGTAGGACTTTGAATATAGGCTCCATCTCATGATGTTTGACATCAAAAGTTAGTGAAGAGACATATTCTAATATGATCCACAGATGTGCTAGAGATGCGTGCTGCTCACCAAAGTCTCCAGGTGTCTCCAACAGTTTCTGGGTCTTCTTGCAGTAATGTGGAGGCCAATGGATTATGCGTAAGAATTAGGAGTATGACTCCTGGGCTGAGACAGTTAAGAGCCAGTTAAGACCTTTGGCTTAGAGGCTGTGTATTGAGACGGTTGTCTCATGGCCAGGTGAATCCTGTTTTCTAAGTCAAAATGCTCCCAGCAACCCGCAACACATTTTGTAAAGAGAAGTAAACTTTTGTGCTAAGCCATTAGGATCTCTGAAGACTTTTTTATTATGATTGCTTGGTGTTCATTACTTTGACTAATAAATAGGCAATGTAGCTTCCAGTGAGCAGAAGAAAATAGCCTAAAGAAGGTTTCATATCCTTAGAAATGAAAGTACTTCTCAATCCTGTCACTACTCTAGAACTCACCAGGAGGACCTAGTAATCCTTTACATTTGCTTAACAGTCTAAAATTTACTTATGGCAAACAATGAAAGACAAAATCACAAGCAGCAAAATAAAATACATGCACTTATTTGGGGGCTTAGGGATTGCAACTCAGGAGAAATTGAAACTGTGTTCTGGAGAGACAAAGGAGGTTAGAGTTTTTAAAGAGGAAGGAGGGAATTTACATAAATTGATTTGAACGAAATGTGATTGGTGCCAGTATAGCTACAGTTACACTCATCTATATGTGATTGGTTGCTAGGGCTAGTGTTAGGTGGAAAGTCCACTTATGTCCATTTTAACATACAGCAGATGCCTTGGCTTTTAACTGAATTCAGCAAAAATTCCAAGAATTTGAGACAGATGATATGCATAAACCCCACTTTCTCAAAGTCCTCCTGGCTCCATTTTAAATAACCCTCTTAGCAATGCCAACTTTATTTTATTCTCTTCATTATCATAAACAACAGTCATACATATTCATATATACGTTCATTCAAACAAGATCTATTGTGATCTTCGTTAGAAAGCCGGGTGAGAATCATATTCCCTTTTAATCAATAAGGAAACTGATTAATGAACTTAAATACCCTGTTCAATGCGCCTAACTACCAAGAGAGAATTCTTTATTCCACTATAACCCTATGTATGTGTGTGTGCATGTAAAATACATATGTGTGTAACACACATATACATAGATGTTCAAGTGTAAGTGGTCCTGAGCACAGCAGATAGTTAAATCCTGATTTCTTTTTTTCCTGATTTCTAAATCTGTCATCTAGGGTACCAGTGAACAATGTTAGCAATTTATTTTCTCCAACCCACAAAACGGCTGAAGGTTAGGAAAGCTGAGGTGTTATGAAAAAAAACGGGGGTCTGAGAGTCATGTCTTAGCTGTAAACATGCCAGTTGTACGTCCTTGACCTAGTCAATTACTGTCTGAGGGTCTCAGTTTCCTTGTCTGTGAAATAAAGGTGCTGGAATAAATAATCCGTAATAACTTTTATGGTTTTAAATGTTATACTTTTATATTGAAGCCACCAGATGATAATCTCAGCAATAGGAGAACTTTACTCCCCATTTCAAGAGCAGTCAAAGGTGATTATTATAGTTAATATGGTTTTAGAGAAGCATTGTTATAATTTAAGGAGTTGAATCAGAAGACTCAAGATATGTTTTAAATGGATTTAGAGATTATTTTAAGTCATAGTGTCTTTCAGTAAAAACCACTTGAAAAAATTCACTGTTTGAGCTTTAATTTTAAAGGTTATTTTCAAGGGCCATAAGGTGAAGTGCAGTACAAAGACCTAGATTTTCATTGTTCCTTCCTTATCAACTTCCTTCCTCATTCTGAGCAAGTAAATTGGTTCCTATATTCCTCGGTAGGGGGAAAAAAACTGACTAGAATAATACTTGGCTACTGCAAGAAATCATTATAAGTTCTTAGGGGAAGAAATGTAAGCACACGTTTATAGTCTCTTGCTCATGACGATTTGAATAATAATAATTACGTAGTAAGTTTCATTGAGAATCTAAGTGCTCAGTACTTTCCTTCACTTGGAGGGTTTGGAAGAATTAATCTTCCTAGCCTATTCTGCACTCTAGCTGTGGCATAATGGTCAAATGAAGGATTCATTGCCAAAAGTCAGTGACTTTTCATTAGTATCGTCCCTAGAAAAAAATATGGAATAGGTAAAATTCATCTTCCTCCTTCTTGAGTTTCTCTCCCTTGACTCTTAGCTCTTCTTGTATCTGCTGTGGATGCCTCACCAGTCCTGCTGGCTTCCAAGTCTCCGATCACGGGGAGCCAGGCTTTCTCTGACACTCTGCTCTCCCCCATGCTCACCTCCAAACAGTCTTTTTTGGTGAAAGACCGACAAACGTGTTTCTTCAACTATGTGTATAATTGATATCACTTAATGATTTATTAAGGGAATATAGTGGATCAAATCATAAGAAAAAATGTAAGTTAAATCTGTATCTCTAAGTAGGTGAAACGTCAGGTTTTAAATCTGGTTGGGCGGGAACAGTTCTGATACATATTGAACGCACAGTGTGAGCCTGACGCCGTGAAAGTGGATTTCACGTTTATTATCTTCTTTTATCTGTACAGTAACCTCATGGTTACATATTATGCTTTTTTTATATAGAGATGGAGAATTGTGTTTGGGAAAGATTAAGCAATTTACTGAAGGTTACAAAGTCAGTAAGTAGCAGAACTGGGATTCAGATCTAGGTCTGTGTGACCGCAAAATCCACACTTTTCTTCTCAATGACACTGCATCTTCAAGATTCTGAAATGATGTTTTGAAAAGGGCTGTAAGGCCCTGAGGCCAGCCCTGTTTAAAGCTTTATTGAAGCAGACTTTTAACTTTTGTTAATTGCCAAGTAATGCTAGGTTTTAAAACATCTCTCACTGTTCGAAACACTTTTCCCCAATATGAGTCTCATGTAGACAAAAATGCTCTGAAAAAAAGAAGAAAAAGGAAAGAAAAATGGAGTTTATAACACCTACAAACAGGAATAGTTGGTTACTTTAAACTCCATTTAAACCAACTGTATTTACTACCCTTCCATCTTTTATTGCTTTAGAATATCTTTTTCCTTAGCTTGAAATATTGGAAGTCTGAAGGAAGAACAGAAAACTTAGTGGTGAGTTTAACAGCATATATGCAAATATAGAGAACTTCCCAGGGTTTGTGTTTTGTTTTGTTTTGTTTTGTTTTTTGCCCAGACAGTACTAATCAACACCACAACAAGGGAAAGGAAACAAAACAATGTCACTGATGAGCATAGAAGCAACAACCCTAAATAAAATGTTAGCTAGCAGAATCCACCATGACATTAAAACTAATACTCTATCATAACCAAATGAGCTTATTTTCCCGAATATGAAGATAGTTTAAAATGTAAAAATCTAGTCAGAACTTTTCACATCAACTAGTGTGAGTGAGTTAATGTTAAATAGTTAAAGTCATTTCAGTAGGTGCTAAGAAATGCAGAAAACAAATACAAATACATTTGGAAGTTTTTTTATAATTTAGGCCACAACAGCTACAAAGCATTGTTAATTCTCCACAATGTCATTTAAATTCTTCACCTCAAAATGATCCTAAAGATGACCTAGAAGTCTGAATTTTTAATCACAGTTAATAAAAAATTGAAGACAATATCATTGCAGAAAAATGCATTCTTCGAGATTAAGATATATAGTACATAAAATATCATGATATTGTTAAAGAAACAAGCATTTTCATGCGATAGAAAAGAGACTGCCAGAATAGAATATTTATGAGAATTTAGTACTTTGAATTAGTGGTTATTCAGTATGTTATTTTGTGACAAATATTGGGGCAAAAAGGCCAAAAGTTGGACTGTTGTAACACTCCGGATGGGATCAACTAACTAAATATAAAAACAAATCCACGTAGGGGCGCCTGGGTGGCTCAGTCAATTAAGCGTCTGCTTTCAGCTCAGGTCATGATCCCAGGGTCCTGGCATTGAGCTTCCCCCCCAACCCCCCCCCCCCCCAGCTCAGTGAGGAGTCTGCTTTTCCCTCTGCCCATCCCCCTGCTCATGCTGTCTTTCTCTCTCTCTCTGTCTCAAATAAATAAAATCTTTAAAAAAATAAATCAATCCACATAGCTACTAGAGGAAATTTAGTTGATTATTTCTACAACATTGTAGTAGGAAATGATTTTTAAAGAATTCATTAAAATCTATAAGTTATCAAACATATACTAAATAAAAATATATTAAGAGTGAAAATGTCTATGGAGCAATTTGACTCCACATGATGTACATGACATGTTTTAAATGAAAAAGTAATTTAACAGAGCAGCGTATATTATAATAGTATTCCACTCACATGAGTGGGTATGTTTGAACGTGGGTAAATCTCAGTGTGGCTACCTATGTCTATAGAAAAAGGACTGGAAGTCGATTCAGCAAAATGCTAGCAGTTATTATCTTGGGGCAGTAGAATCATGGGTAGTTTTTATTTCCTTTCTGTATTGTCTGACTCTAATACCGTGATTATATATTATGTTTACATATTTTTTTTACAAAGCTATTTCAATTCTTGAGAAGGATTACCTTTTTGTTACTTGAGATAATATGTCTACACTTTGTAATTTTGATTCACTTATGGATGAAAACAGGAGTAAAATGTATTTTCTTGAACATGTCAGGAAAAAAAGTTAAATATTGTCTTAAAATACGTAGAAGACTGGGTAATCTAATCAAAGTTTCTACTCAGAATTAAGGTCTATAGTTAGATCTGTAGCCTCCGACTCCAAAATCCAAAGTCTGAGTCTTTTCTCTCAACTTAAGAAGAAAGTTTTCCATTCTTGCTTGTGAAGTCATCCCCAGCTTCAACCTGCGCATTTCCTACACAGGCAATTACAACTCCAAGTGTATCTGTTACAGAAGCACATTCCAAAGTGCAGAAGTGCCTCCAAATGTTGGGTAGACTGACAACTGTCACAATTGGAAAACAAAATAAATAGTGTTTTCTGTCAAGCCACAGCTCCAATTAGTATTACTTTATACAATACATAATATAAAATCTTCCATCTTATGTTATATTAATGTAAAATGATTTCATATTAATGCAAAGATATTTAGGCCCTCCTCTGTGAAACCACACCTTATTACCACCTCCACCCACCACCCAGTTTAGCTTATTCTGTGCATCCAAGTTTTTTCCATTATATTTAGTCTAACCCTTACTGTTGTTCCCAATCACATCATACCCTACATTTCTCTATTAAATTTTAAGCTGCTTGTAAGTACATAGTATACATCTTTGCCATGCTGATAGTTTCTAGTACATAACATACTATACAATGTAGGTGTTGAATAGCTGTTTATTAAATTGAATTGAGTAACAAAAATATTAACTTTACATAGTGTCTATCTATATTTACATCTATCTATCTATCTATCTATCTGTCTACCTACTATAACCAATATTGGGCGAAGGCCATTTCCAGGGAAAACTGAAATATTAAAAAAAAGTTAGCATATGTAGTCCTATCATGAGGGTTAATTTATCAATGACCTTTTAATTTTAAATAATTTCTTTATTATTTATTTTAAATAATGACAATTTAAAATAGTGACACCCTCAAAGCCAGTATCATTATTTAAAATGTTTAGTATAACCAGAACCCTCCTGAGAAATGTAAGATTATGAAATTCATACAGAATTTTGTAGATTTTCCAATTTAATTCATTCATCAAATATTAATTGAACATCTAAAATATTCCAGGTACAGTATTAAGCCCTGGGGACTTAAAAATTAATACAGCATGATACCTAACCTTAAGAAGCTTACAGCTTTTGGGGCAAGACACAACATTCATCAGATCACTGAACAAGGTATGGAGATTAAGTTAGAGATTAATGCAATGCCATGGGGTGCTTACGAGGAGTGTGAATCTAGCCTGGAGGCCTTCCTGGAATGGAGTGGTGTAAACATGTGAAAGTGGGCGTACATGCTTTGCAAACTATGAATACTATGCAAATATAGGCAAGTATTATTTATATATGTTCTTACCGAAGAGCTCAGCCTGTAGGAAAAGACAGTTATAACTAACAGTCTGAAGTAAACAGTGATTACTCAATTTCGCTAAGAATCATACTGCTCTTACCATCAGTGGAACTGCTAAAATACTACCTAATGTCAAGTATTAAGGGAATGTCCAGAAAAAAACAAAAACGGGAAAAATTACTGGTGCATTTAACACAGAATTTAACTTTTAAATCATGTGGCTCAGTGCTACACATTGTAGATATTAAATAATGCATATTCAGTGACAGTCACAAACTTGGTCATTACTTCCAAATAGTATTAAGACTTTAATTCCATGCACAATAGAGCAAAGTTCAATTGATATAGCCTTAAAGCTATGTGTACCTAGTTTAATGCATGGACTTATCAAATTATAAAAAACAAAATTACAAGTTAAAGTCAACAACATCCATATGTTGTAATTGTTGGTCCTGTTCTGTTTAAAGTAAATAGTTGATACTGGCTTTATTGTAGAAAAGTAGAGCTTCAGGTCTAGTTCCACGCTTAAGCAATATCTACACTTTGACTTCACAAAACTAACGTTGAGAATGGCTATTCATAAAAGTTCATTACCATGTGGTGTGAATGACTTCAACCAGGATTCATCTTTGGTCAGAAATCTGCCAGTGAGCTGCAGAATACTGGTTTAAATGTGATGTTAACTGATGAATCTTGAAACCTAACTTGTTCACCTAAACGTAAGGTTAACATGACTGCATTATTGAAATATGCATTACAAATACATTTATGTCAATAACTGATGTGATTTGGAACATAAAGACTCTTAGTTTTCTATTAACAATTCCACTAACTAACAAATAAGCATTGAGTGTGTTTTCCTCTAGCAGAACTTTAACTTCTTAGTTTGCTGTGTTGGTATCATCCTTGTATGATCGCCCAATTTTTTAGCACGTTTTCTTTCTTAAAACTACCTTGAAATATTTGATTTTTACACTGTTTCCTGAGCTCATGCACCCTTCTTTTGGTGCAAATAGGATGATTAAAGAAATCAAGCCTAAGAGCACCTGACTGGCTCAGTCGGTAGAGTGGATGACTCTTGATCTTGGGGTCGTGAGTTTGAGCTCACATTGGGAGTAGAGATTACTTACCAAAAAAGGAAAAAAAATTAAATAAAAGTCAAGCCCCAATATACACATAGAAATTGTGGGGCATGCTTAGATATACCATGTTCAAGAAATATATGCTGCTATTAATATTTTTAATTGAACATCAAAATGAGAACTCAGATATAAAATTTATCATAAGCAACTCATCAGTGTTTGAGGATGTTCAACAGAAAGGCATATACTTCCATTTGGGAATAAGTAATTGAAAATAAAAGTTTATAAACTGTTTTTTTACCTCCTGGAAATACCACTGAAGCCCATTTTGATCTGGGTGTCCCAAGTACAAACAGATGCCACCGTCCCAAGCCACATGCATTAGTTTCCATACAAACGTTCTCTAGAGCATAAAAGTGGAAGGACATGAAAAATATGAAACACTGTGAACAGCAACCTCATTCTTCATTATGAATCCTTTTCATGTAGTGCATATAGTCCGCACAAACTGCTATGGATTGTAAAACTCCATATGTTTCAGACCATATAGAGGAAGGTGTTCACATCAATCATAGAATCAATAGTTTGAAAATAGAATTGATTTGAATTTAAAGCAGTAGTTCTGGCTCACTTTTAGGCTAGAGATAAGCTAGATTTTAACCACACCAGCAAAGCACTGCTCTGCGACACTAGCATCACTGGACAAAAATAAAAGAAAGCTATTAATCAGGTGATCAGCAGAATCACAGGCTGTTGGACATTCGCAATTTAGGCACATGTGATGTGTATTGATATGGTGTGAGTGAGTATAGTGACAGAACAAGCACCAAAATTATTTTACTGAGTCACCTTGCCTCATCGTGGTAATATGAAATATTTGAAAATCTATGGATTCAGTATTAAGTGATTCTATTAGATCTCTAACGTGAGTCCAAATTCCTCTTAAAATTCACTTGGGAAATTTTTTCTTTAGATATGCAAAAGTTTTTTCCACACTTATTCTCTATAAGTGCCCTTTGGCTTTGTTTTTGAAATTATTTAAATTTATAATAAAATGTTTAGACATACAAATAGGAAAAAAAGAATGTGATAAATATCTATGTAACTACCATATGGCTTAAGAATAAATTATTTACAGATTTGAAACCCATAGAGCATCACTTCCTGAGTATATTCTCTGTCATTCTTACCAGAAGAAATCATGATCTTGTTTCTTATCATCCCTCCTAATCCCTTCATAATTGTATTATGTATATATGCTTCAGTGTTAGCATGTGTGTATATGTATACATATATATGTATGTATGTATGGGTATGTGTGTGCACTCCAGAACCATATAATGAATAGTCTATTCTTTTCCCATTACATTTTTTTCATGTTTTTATCATGTCTATATTTAAGTAATTCCATATCTGCACTTTGTTTCTTCCATTGGCTAACGTTTTTATTCTTGAACCAATACTAGACTACCTTAATAAAGCTTTTACATAGGTCTTGCTATCTATAAGGTGTTTCCACATAGTGATGTTAGCTACTCTGTTCTCTTTATACTAAGTGTAAATTATAGAATCAGCATCTTAAGTTCCATAAAAAAAGCAAACAAATAAACATAAAACTCTGTTGAGGCTTTGAAGAACTTTATAGATTAATTTGTGGAGAATTTATATTTTTACCATGTCAGCTCTTCCTTTTTCATGAATATTTATTTATTTAGGTCTCCTCCATTTATTTAGGTCTTGTATAGTGTCTCTCAAAGCAGTTTTATCATTTTTATCACGAGAATTTTGCATATATTTTGTTAGATTTTGTATGTTTGGGATTTTGTTGCTATTGAACATATATTTTGGAATTAGAAGTTTTAAACTGAACTTCTTTCCCAAACCAAAAATGTAAAACTTTTAAAAGAAAACATAAAAATGGTGGACTTTGAGTAAAGCAGATGGCC
This sequence comes from Ursus maritimus, assembly GCF_017311325.1. NCBI lineage: Eukaryota > Metazoa > Chordata > Mammalia > Carnivora > Ursidae > Ursus > Ursus maritimus. Next base: position 54,675,842 of record NW_024426552.1, read on the forward strand.
CTCCATAATGTGAGTGGGCCTCATCCAAACAGTTGAAGGTCTTAATAGCACAAAAACTGACCTCCTCCAACCAAGGCGGAATTCTGCCAGCTGACGGCCTTTGAACTTGAACTGCTTTTTCTTGGGTCTCTGGCCTGACGGCCCACCTGCAGATTTTGGATTTGCTAGTCTTCATAATTTCATGATCCAATTCCTTAAAATAAATCTCTCTTTCTGTCTATATATACATATCATATTAGTTCTGTTTCTCCAGAGAACCCTGACTAATACTATGCTAGACCAAAAGCATGATCCATAAAAGAAAAAAAGATAAATTAGACTGTACCAAAATTAAAAACTTTTGCCCTGCAAAAGACACTGCCAGGAGAATGAGAAGACAAATCACAGAATGGGAGAATGTATTTGTAACTTATTTATCTGATAAGAATTTTATCTAGAACATGTAAATAGTTCTCAGAATTCAACAATAAAATAACAGAATTCAAAAAAATGGGCAAAATATGTGAATAGGCATTTCATCAAAGGACATAAATAGATGGCAACTTGAAAAGATGCACAACATTGCTATTAATTAGGGAAATTTAAGTTAGTACTGCAAAGAGTTACCACTGCATACCTGTTAGAATGTTGCAGGGGGGAATATGTGACAATACCAAGTGCTGTCAAAGATCTAGAACGACTTTAACTCTTGTACATTGCTGGTTAAAATTCAAAATGGTGCAACCACCTTAGAAAACAGTATGGAAGTTTCTTTTATAGTTAACTGTGCACTTATGTCACCTAGCCATTTGACTTCTAGGTAACTGCCCAAAAGAAATGAAAACTTAAGTTCACATAAAAACCTGTATGTGAATGTTGATAGCAGCTTTGTTTGAAATTGCTGAAAACTGGAAATAACCCAAAAGTCCTTCAACCAGTGAATGGAAAAATAAATTGTGGTAAAGCCTTATAAAGTAATAGAAAGGAATCAAGTATTGATGCATGCGACAACATGAACGACTCTCAACTGCTTTTTGGTAAGTAAATGTTGTCAGAACTAAAAGTCTGCAGAAGACTGGGTTAGGGAATGAAGGAAGGCCCAGTTAGCAGCAGCCCCTGGGGGCAGAGCTCAGAAACACATGCAAGTCAAAGGCAGAGCCTTTCAGACAGGCCTGAGTCCAAATCTCGCAAAAGTTAAAGGGTACCCTGAGTAGTCCGGAATGAAGTAGCCACTTCATTAGCCAGAGCCACGAAAGCTGAAAGGGAGGCCAGGGAATAGTCCCACCAGGCATTCGCACCAAAGAAATAATAGTTGGGGGTGACCTCAGAATAGACTTCCTAATGCATCTCCCACTAGGCAGGACACTGTTGCTGAGCAAAATAATCCAAAACTCAAGTATGGAAGGAGGCAGGGAGCATTGGTTGGCTAGGGAGAGACATCTACATGGCGAGAGAAGAGGCAAATCTAGATAGTTTACTGTGATTGTTCAGAAATTGGTACTTGTGATTTTGAATTGAGAATTTGGTGTGATTGTCTTCATTTAGACTTGGAGGTTCTCATTTTGTTTTGCCTTCTCTTTTTGGCCATATGAACGAGAGAGGATAATCTACCTGACCCAGAGTCAAATTTAAAACAACAGAAGAGCACCCATTAACTGGGTTTGATTTCCTTGAAACAGTGCTAGTTTTCATCCTTGCTTTATGTTAACTGAATCCCTTACCTTTACTCTAAAGCCAGTTAAGTGTAAGCAAGAGAGACTATTGGGATATTAATGTGTGTGTGTCCTTGATTTCCTCTCCTCCCATTTAAGCAGGTAGCCAGGCCTACATATTCATTGCCTTAGATAATTTCGCAGGAAAGAAATCAGATAATAGCTTAATTTTCTTTGTTCAGTAAAGGCCACACCTAGTGAGGAGACTATGGATAGAGAGTGAAAAAGGAGAGAATGTTTAGAAATCATGAATAAACAAAAGTCAGTTGGCCCTGCTATATGTGGGCACATGTGATCTGCTCTGTGAAGAAGGCAAAGCCCCTGTGGAGAAAGCAAAACCTCAGAGGGGATAGAAGCACAATGCATGTGGCAGGAAGGCTGGACCCTGGACAGCCACCAGCCTTTGCAGAGATGCCCGTGTTCCCAGGATTAGCTCAGAGGGTATAGGTGTGTATATGGGGATAGCAGCAGCCATTATAATGCAGGTAGAGACTGCCCATATTTCAGAAGTTATGGAATCTGCCCAGTTTCTGGGGCTGTCTTGTTGAAAGGAAGGGCCCCAACACCGATTAAAATAGAATCTTGTTTCAGAGGGTAGAAGAGTAAACAAGGAAGAGGTCTGGAAGCAGTTTTATGTTGACTTAAAGAGATCTTAAAGTGTTTTCATTTCTTGCTCTCCAGAGATTGCAGATTAATATTCTTTCATGCTATTGTTTGATAATAATACTTTACATATGAAATCAACAGGGCTAAATTGACAAAGAATTTCAAGGATCCCACATAGAACTACTATTCTTATTTAGATTGAATTGTTATTTTCAAACACATTGGAATATAATGGTCTTTAGTGTATTTATAGACTCGTAGAATTGGGGGAGGGGCCATTTAAGCCAAACTAATTTTTTTTTTCAGGTTAAAAAGAATCTGAAATCCAAAGTCATAAAATGACCTTTAAGATCACACTGGTTGAGAGGTGGAGTTGGGAACAGAGTTCAGATCTCCTAGCACACAGCCCCAGAGCTACCTGGCTTCCCCCATTTTGTTCATAAAGCACCCAAGCCAGTCTGGCTCTGCTTCCAAAAATGATAAATTGAGAGGAGGAGACTTCTGCCTTCATTTAGGACATATTTATCTGGTGACTCCGGCTGCATTCTGAAAATAATGTTCTCTGGATAACTTGTCTACAGAATGGTATTATTCTTCACAGCAAGCCCCTAAGGGTTTCAGATCTATGGTGGTGACTTGTCATCTAGCCCTGCTCTCATCAATCCCTGTGTTGGGTCTGAGGGGAAAAATTCTGGCATGAAAAAGAGGGAATGAGTTGTTTTCACTGAGAGCCCCGGAAGGAGCACAAGTTAGTCTTATTTCTGGGTCCAGGCAGCAGAGCGGACAGCACGATGCTGAGAGAAAGGGCTTGTCCCCACCCCACCCATGACTCTGTGCAGTGTGATCTGGAGAGGCCAGTGGTGGGCGTCTGGCCTTGGAGACACTCCCTGTCTCAGCAGCGGTGGGAATGGGGTGGGGCCCTGTGAGATGGGGGCGGAGCTCTCCTGAAGAGACAGCGCTACCTGAGACGGGGCTCCGGCTCCGGTCCGCCTGGAGGGAAAGCAGAAGGGGAGGTTTCTTCATCCTTGCTGCAGGGAGCAGAAAGTCATAGGCACTCTGTGGGAGCAGAGGGCGCTCAGCAAGCCCATGAGGACCCTCAGAGGTAACGGTGGGAAGCCCAGTGTGCAATGTGCACAAGGCTGAAAGCCCAGCGATTTCTCTGATGGAGGGCTAGACCTGCGGAAACAGAACAGCAACAACAAAACCGCTCCAGTTTTGACCCATGGGCTGCTGTGGCTTAGAGACTGTTAAAATAAAATTGAGACCAGGCTTGAAAATCCTCCAAGCAGACAAAACCATTTAAACCACTTAAGCAAAACTAAATCTAGTTTTGAATATAAGTGAATATAAAATACCCAATTATAATGAATATAAGTGAATATTCATGAATATAAGTGAAACTTCACTTAGGTTATTTCTTGTAAATCCCTCTGATAATCATAGAAGAAACTTAAGTCATCCTCTTAAACTGGTATAAAATAATGACTTTTACCCAATCCCTTGCTGCCTAGAAACCCTCACTGTAAAGACCCATCATGAAGGTTGAACCGCTTCCTCATTTTCACCCCCTAAGCCGCCCTGTTATGAAAGGCGTCTGACCGTCATATCGGTTTTGGATTGGAAGTCTCCCAGTTTTGTTTGTTTGTGTGCACAGTAAGATGCTTAGTGAACACTGTTTTACTGATGGGGTTTTAATTGTCTCTGGATTTTTGACAAGACACAGGGTGTATCCTAGAGCAATCATTTCATATTTGCCATGTTTCTTTCACCTGCATCGCTCTCCCCCTCCTCCTCTTTCACCCTCCTGCCCACCTGTCTACACTTCCTTTTCCCAAATTTAATATGAATTTTTTGTCAACTCTGACAACGCTTTTGAACTGCACGCTCCGCTGTCTGATCCTCAATGACATTTCTAATCTCTACCGCCTAGTTCTAATTTATCCTATGCTATGTTGTTTTACTGGTCATCATTTCATGGGTACCTGATTTCCCCCTCCAGGTTGTAACCTTTGATTTTCATTTCTGAGTAACTACCAAACACTCAGTAGAGCACTTTAAACCTTGTAAAGTTTTTTTTTAAAAAATGTTTATTGATGGGTTTATTGACATTAAATTTAAGGGTCAGTTAAACATTCTGCATCTAATTTTAAAAAGAACAAAGTAATAACAACTCTGCAAAGTAGCTGTTTCCCCTCTGGCAGGTTACAGAAACAGAAAAATTCAGAGTCCTTTTGAAGGGCAATTAAGAGGTTTTCTGCTGTATTATTATTATTATTATTTTTAATTTGAGGTGGGGGTTAGGGGAAGAGGGAGAAGGAAAGAGAGAGGCTTTAAGCAGACTCCTTGCTAAGTGTGGGGCCCCATGAGGGGCTCAAGGCAAGGCTGGATCTCAAGATCATGACCTGAGCTGAAACCAAGAGTGAAACTGACTTAGCCACCCAGGCATCCCTCTGCTGTATTATTTTTAACATTGTTTCTTTGAATTAACTCCTTTGGAAACACCATTAGTTTCAGTTCTCCGAGCTATTCTAGGTAGAAAGAGCGTGGAAGGCAAAATTATAACTGGGTATTTTTAAGAATTTGTTAAACATTGTATGGCCTTTGTTTTTAATTTTATTCCATTTCTTCTGTGAGTTGGACTCTGGTTGTGTCTTAGTTTGAATTACCCTAGTCTGGTTTAGTTTGGGTAGATTTTTTTGTTTGGTTCAATTTTGCTATTGGGCCTTAGTTATTAAAATCTATTAGTAAAAAAGTAAATTGTTACCCAGAATATCTAATATATTTATGACCCATGTATACATACTAGCATTTTACATCTGTGGCAAATCCAAGAAAGGCAAAAGTCCTTGTTAGCTGTTAGCTATGATTTTAAAATAAGTCTTAGAAATAAATGCATCCTCTTTTATTTTCAGATTAGATTTCATAGAATATTTTAGGGCTAAAATAGTGAAATTCAGGAGTATCATCTTGAATTAGGTGTTGTCCTTTTGACTCTAAAAAGGGATACTTTTGTTTTTTGTTTTTGGTGGCTTTTTTTAGCAATTACTATGTACCAGGCACTGGTATTTACCATTTCTAAGTATTATTTAATTTAATTCTTACAGCAAACTTAATGTAAGTACTATTATTTTAAGAAATTAAATACCTTGACCAAAGTTTCATAGTTACTAAAAGTAATGAAGCTAAGCCTTCATCTTGGGTTGATCTGACCAGGAAGTTGCGGTCTTAGCTATGAAGTTAGCCAGTACTTTATTCTTATTCTGCTAAACATTTCTATTAAAACGAGCACTCTTAACAGAAATTCAGTGCATTTAAAATCTTCATTACCCATGCTTGCTCCCTCGCCTTTCTCTTCCTTTTCTTCTCACTTTCTTTTCTTTAAAATTTCTGTGAAGGGGCGCCTGGGTGGCACAGCGGTTAAGCGTCTGCCTTTGGCTCAGGGCGTGATCCCGGCATTATGGGATCAAGCCCCACATCAGGCTCCTCCGCTATGAGCCTGCTTCTTCCTCTCCCACTCCCCCTGCTTGTGTTCCCTCTCTTGCTGGCTGTCTCTATCTCTGTCGAATAAATAAATAAAATCTTTAAAAAATAAAATAAATAAAAAATAAAATAAAATTTCTATGAAAAACACGGCCATTAACCAGTATATTTATATTCTCAATGATGCATTTGCATTATGTTTCTAATTTAATGTATTTCCATTTAAATCAATGCACTTTAGTAAAATCAAGCAAACATTTTCAAAGAATTTTTTACATACAATATTTATGTAATTTAACAGATTAAAGAAGATTTAAGAGAATAAAATTAGCTACAATATCTGTAAATTCAAATTTCTTTTTAGCTCAACAACCATCCTTGAACACCTTCAACATTTGGCAAAGGAATTCAGCAAAATGATTATTGTATCTTGAGTTGAATTACTTGTAAGCAAATCAAAACTGAAGAAAATTAAATTCATGTGCTGCGTAGACCTCAATGCAAATCTTGCAATAATTGTGTTTAAGTTTGAATTCTTGCATAACTTAACAGTTGCATCCCTGTGAGAATTACTGGGAGAATTGTGAGGAGAAAAATACATATTCAATTTCTAAACAAAAGGAAGTTATTTAAAAAGTTTTAGACAATAGTTGCATATCGAAACCCAGCATTGTTTACAGTTAATAAATGAAAGCCAATTGAGTTAAACAGGTAGTCTCAAAATTGACTCTTTATACTACATCCCTTAGATTTGAGCTCAAGACTTGATGCTCAACAGGGAACAGAAGTTGCAGGTGGGATGAGGGTGGAGGAAGAAGAGGACTGCAGAGCATGGTTTCTGAGAGCTGTCAGGAAATAACCTAAAGAATTCCATACCATCCCCAAATTCTTTCCTCTTGCTGACTTGAATCAAAAAATAATAATAATTTAGTAATAGAATTATGATTTGATTGACAATGAAAAAAATTCAGCTGAAACTGTATGAGCTTATACATCATAATACAAGCTATTAAATTAGAAGCTATTAGTCTAGAACCCAGACTACCCTTGAGTTCTCACTGGAGGTTTACACAGTCCCTCTTTTAGCCCCACAGTTTTTGTAAATGTGGTCCATATACTAGGGTTTACTAAAAATATAGATTCCTGGGACTACTGGGCTACTGAGTCAAAATACCCATGGGAGGGCCCAGAAATGTCTATTTTAGCAAGTACCCCAAGCAATTTTTAAAACTGTACCATAACAGTAAAGTACAGAAATTCTTCAATGTGCATCTGGATGAATATTTACATGTGAATATTCCCATGTAACTGCCATTCAGAATCAAGATATAGCAAGTTTCCATTACCCTGAAAAGATATTTCATGCTGCTTTTTAGGTAATAACACACCCAGAGGAAAAATGCCACAATTCGCCTTATCTTAAACTATATAAAGTGGAATAAATGGTATTTTTTTTGTAACTGTTAGACTTCTTTCAACATTGTATATTTTAGATTCATCCATGTTATTGAGCATATGAATATTCTGTTTTAATTGTTTTGTGGTTGAATGATGTCTATTTGCATAGTTTTCCAGGTGATTCTTATGAACTAAAGTTGACTCTTGAACAAGGCAGGTTTGAATTGCTCAGGTCCACCTCTACGTGGAATTTTTTTCAATAAATAGAGTATAGTACTATAAGTGTATTTTCTCTTCCTTATGATTTTCTTATTAATATTTTATTTTCTCTAGCTTACTTTATTGAAAGAATATATAATACATATAACATACAAAATACATATTAATTGGCTGTTTGTGTTATCAGTAAGGCTTCCAGTCAACAGTAGGCGGTTAGTCAAGTTTTGGGGGAGTCGGTAGTTACATGTGGATTTTTGACTGTGTGGGGGGTTTGGTATCCCCAACCCCTGCATTGTTCCAGGAAGGATCAACTATATAACATTTAAAAATCTTTCACTTAGATCTTTGAAGAAGTATTCTGTGGTTGATGAGGGCAGCTGCACCAAACTAAGAACTTTCAAAAATGTTATCTCCTAACCATTTTACCATGGGGTTTCAGATCCGAATCACTTTCTTCGGTTAAAACATATTTACAGAGGTTGCATTTACATTTAAGTAAATGTTATCTGAGAGAACTTTAGATGCACAAACCACATAAAACACTTTATCACATCACCATGTATAGGTTTTTTTAGATTACTTGGATTAGGGAAGGTTGACAGGAACATACTAATATGTTCAAACCAATGAAGAAAAGGCTACCCTTTTTTATTTAGAGAAAAGAGGGATGAAGAAGTAGGGAATGAAGTGGATTGTAGGGCTGTGGAGCCCCTTTCTCAAATACATGGCATCTTCTTCCAGTCCCACTCATTTCTTCCCATGCCAGAGCCTGCTACCTGCCACCATTTCCTATTGATCTCATCCTGAGTAGGGCTGTGCACTTCACTCTCTTCCTGTGTGAGGAAAATGCCAGCATTCAATAGGCAGGATTGAGTCCTATGCTCTCTTTCCCCCAGTCCAGGCACCGAGACCCAGATTGTCAAGAAAACCCTCTGTGCAGTGGTTGTGGGGACCTCATCCAGCACTGCGTTAGGCATTATCTTCATCAGACAGTAAGTACAGAAAGATCCAGTGATGCTCTATGCATGTAGATGTTTCTCAGATTTTACCTTTCACTCAACGTGGTACTGGATCTAGGCTGAGGAAACTCAGGGAGTGGGATATTCATGAATTACAATCAAAACCACATGTGCATTTATTTGTCGAATAGTAGTCATATTTCTTATGTAATTTAACTGTAAACTTAGTGATTAAGCCTTCCATTTGACTTTAGAATTGGGTTCTTGTTAGGTCTCTGAGCATCCCACAAGAATAAGATGGAACCAGTAGTCAGTGAGGAAGCCTGGATTTATAGTAGCCGTCTAAAAGTTTTTACAGCATGTGAAATTATTATGTATGTTTACATGTATGTATAAATCACACACACATGTACACACAGAGATAGCTCCTGAACAGGTTCTCTGTAACATGCTAACCTAAGATTCCTAGTTATAGTTCAACTTAATACCTCAGGGTTGGAAGCTAATGTCAACACTAAATTCTGATAATTCTGTATTGTCAAAATTTGGTCAAAAGCTGAACATCTAGCATATCCCTCGATCACTTAATATTCACAAGAAGACTGTTCACTTTAGTGCCATCCCTAGCATATTACTCTGTATGGAACAATTGGCGAAACTTTTCCCCCTCATTTCTTAATTCCACTGCAGTAGCAACAGCCCTCTGTTGGGTATTTCTTTGCTTTTTTAAAACCATCTATCGTCATTCACATAATGACTTCTGAGAGCTGGAAATTTTTAGAGATTTAATGTTTTCCAAATAGTTCATGCTCAAGGATGAAGCAAGCCTTTGGGACTTCTACAAGGCCGGTCAGAATAGAGTTTTTATTTACTTTAGAGAAACTGGGCAGCTGAGGCAAGAAGAAATAATGGATTCATTTGAGTGAATGAAGAAGAGGCTCTGGCCATAAACCTTCCTAAAGTTAGAACTTTACCTGCGTTTCCTCACAAGTTTATGCCAGAAAGAGAATAGCTAATTCCAGAAGGCTCTTGCTCAATCTTAGGAACTTCAGAGTTCAGTATCACTGAAGTAAGGAAATTACACGTCAAAACTGAAAGTTTGTCTTTGTATAGGAATACACTTTTCAAGGCTAATTTCTAGAGTGCTTTTGTCTTTTATCGTGGAAATACACACCATTGATATTTTTATCATAAGGATGGTGAAAATGGTCTTCTTTCAGCTATTTAACATCCACTTATTTGTCTCAAACACTCTAAAATACACCTGGATGCTTGTCTCCCTCACTTACATACATACAGGTCATACAAGCACAATTCACTCTCTGTTCTCGGCATGCATTCTAAGTCAGCTTATATTCCTTTGCCAGAACCTTCAATGGCTTTTTTTTTCCCACTCAGAAAAACATACAAAATCTAAAAAATGCAAAAACAAAACAAAAAAAACCCACACCAAATTCCTTACATTGACCAGGAAGATTGTGGATGATCTGTTATCGCCCTAACTTTAAATCCTACCCTTCTCTTCCACGCTTCTTTACCCTGTCGCAGCCATGTTGGCTTTCTTATCGTTCCTTTATACAAGAAACACACACCCAGCTAAAGTTTTTGCATCCACTGAGCATTTGGCCTGCGATGCTCTTTCCAGAGCTATTCCATTGTCTTATTCCTTCACTTACTTTTTCTTATCTACTTACATGACATTTGATCAGGTAGGGCTCTTTTTGACTATGCCATATAAAAAAGCAACCTTTTTTCCATCTTGTTACTCCCTGGCCCTTAGACACTATCTACTCACTTTTCAAAATTTTGTTCCCTATTTCTCCCAACTAGAAGTTGAGCTCCACGAGGTCTCACCTCCTTTGCTCCTACTGTTTTCCCAAGAATGGAGAAGAGCATGTAGTGGATGCGCAAAATATGTTTTTAGTAAATGAAGGAATAGGGAGTGATAATAGAGTAAAACTTAAGTGGTGAAACAGCTGAGTTTGGGCTTGACTCTGTTCATCTTTTATTAGCAAAGACATTACTGTAAAGACACTACAGCTGGACTAACAGGTGCCAACACAAATGTCGGGAGCTCACAGATAAAAGGTTTTGGGGTGGCGTGTGTGTGTCAAAGAGAAGTATATTTATGTTTCATTTCGGTAGAACTGATGTCTCTGCAGCATGCCCTGAAAGGTCACACAGACATAAATCATGAATCTCACTCAGTGCAACAGGTGTGACCTGAGACCCTTAGCCTCCATTTGGAGCTTCAATAGTCAAATAAATTACCACGTGCCAATAAAAAGTACAGATTCAAAACTGGTTTTGAGATTCTGTTACTTTTCAGTTCTATATTGTAATCCATTTCCTCCTTTCTTTTTGACTTCCCAATTCATTTTCACTTCACCCCCATCATCTTTTCTACCTTCCTGAAAGGTGTCAAACTTTCCAGTTATAGAAAATCTTCACTAACTGTATCGCTTTTATCTACATGCCGTTTGGTGAGGCAGGAGCCCTTAGCTTGCCTCTCGATTTCTCAGACAAGCTCTGTCCAACACCGACGTGGTCGCTCTGTTCTCAAGAAGAGGCAAGCGGTCTGTCAGAGGCTTCGAATCAGTGTCAGCAAGGACCAAGCTTTTCTTCTGGTACAAGTTTAAGTTTACAAGACTTGGTCACATACCACACACATTTTTCACCAATAAGACATACATGCTATCTAGACAACTTTATGACAGCTTTGGCTGCATGGTGATCAAGTTATGGCAAAACTAAGATTTAGTGATAATAGTCATTAATTTGGCTTAGAAACGTAACACACACACCAAAACCAACTGTTAAGGCAAATCTTTGGTGGTGTGTTAAATGCATGTTTCAGCATGAAGAGAGAAAAACACTCAGTTTAATGCCGTGCTCTGCATCTCACCTGGAAATTCCCTCTAGAAGTGCATGCCCTAAACCTGGCAGTGAGAAAGATGGAGGAGTCCTGGATGAAGGGAGTCGGAAACATCTTACTGACTGACAGTAGCAACAGGAATAACACTCAGCTCATCTAGTTTTTCTAACGACCGTTAAGGTGCGTTCCATAATGTGATGAAAAGTGAGCAGAAAGTCGTCACTAATATATATTTAAAAACTACAATTACCGTCTTGTAAAAACCCAATGGATCCGGGAACATAGAAACAGTTACTATATTTGGGTTGGGAGATGGTAGGTAATTTTTTTCCAATTTTGAATTTTCTTGTTTTTATGTTATTAGGAAGATGCATTAAAAATCATTTAAAAATTGGGAACAAGGTTGATACTTGTGGATTCGTTGGTACTAAATCTAGGGATTGTAAGTCAGTTCTTAGAGGATGCCTAACGATACTCATAAATAGATTTCCCTATGCATCCAGCAAATAGCCATACATCAACATATGGAAGAATTAGTATTTGCAGGTGGTTATGACCCCCACCTTGCAAATCGAATACTAAAGACAGTTTCACCATAACGTGGAAGTCCAAACAGGAAGGGAAATAATATTTCCTGAGCACCTAACACGTGGCAGGTATTTCTCAGGTTAACTTATTCACCCCCACGACAATCCTGGGGGGTTGTATTACCCCATTTTAGAGAGAAGCAAATGGAGTTTTAGAGTGATTAAGTAACATCCCAAACCACAGAGCCAGAGTCCGATTCAAACACAGGATTGCCTGTGCTTGGGATGGGAGCATGTGAAAATGAATATTCACTTGGCCCTCAGGATTTAATGATTTTTATATTGACAGAGTGTTTTTGTGTCCACATTTAAATAATCCAGAGTCTCTAGGCAGCTGGATTCTGGGGAAGCTAATATTATTACACTCTAATTTTGATGAATCTTCAGAAAGCAATAAATATAGTATGGATATTTATATATGCATGTTTAATAGAAAGTATCCTAAAGTACCTCCACTTCATTTACCTGCCAAATATAAGTAAAAGTTGGCTTAATTGGTGACATTCTCCATTCCTTGTACACTATCTTCCTCCTGAGAGCCGCAGCGCAGTGAATACAATAGCCAATAGGCCAGGGTTCCCGGTACCTCAACTAAGTTAAGTGCATACTAGTCATCTATGTTTGTTTCCACACCTATTTATGCCAGCTTCATGTGTTACTAAAAATAAATAACTGAACTAAATGATATAAACTGCTGAAATTACAGTAGGGAAAAATGTTGGATTAATGAAAATTAAGTTGCACACTTTCAAAAAACTAAATAAATGTAAATCTTTAAATGATTGCTGTGGAACGAGGTGTGATCCAGACAACTGAAAAGTTGGAAGGCAGGGATGGGGGAAGCATTCACAACATTTAAAATAATTCTGTAATCAGACTATTACACAACTGCCTGTAAGGTCTTGCTCCACTTGGAAGAACACAAAACTAGAAAAATATAGAGGGAGCATGATAAGTGTGATTTATATAGAAAAACAATTGAAATTTTAATTGAAGAATCCATCTATCCTATGGCAAAAATCAGAAAATGAATAAGCATATATTTAGTTAAAAAATTTATATTCGTCAATATCACTCGTCATGATTTTCTGCTTTAAATAAAAGTTCTGATTAATACAATTAACCATCTTCATAGAAATTAACCAACTCAACTTGATTGTCTCATTGCATTCATTTTCTATTAGCAGTTTAAAACAACACATTTATTATTTCAGCTTCTATAGGCCAAAGTCTGGGTGTGGTGTGGCTGGATTCTCTACTCAGTGTCTCAAGGAGCTGAAATCAATGTGTCAGTCATATAGGGCTTGAAATCCCTTCCAAGCTCACTGGTTGTTGGCAGAATCCATTTCCTTGCAGTTCTAGGATGGAGGTCCCCATTTTCCTGCTGACGGTTTCCTGGGGACCACTCCCACATCCTAGAAACTGCCTGCAGTTCCTTGCCATGCAGCCTCCGTAAGGAGTTCACGGCAGGGATGTTGTCTTTTCCCTGATCAGTGAGAATGTGTCTCTGACTTCTTTTCTGTGACCAGCTGAAGAAAATGTTCTGCTTTTAAAGGGCTTATGTAATTAAGTTGGGCTTGTGTGGATAATCTCGCTTTATCTTAAGGTAAACTCTGCTACATTGCATAGCCTAATCACCACAGTGAAATGAATCATAGTCACAGTCCCTGGAGTTAGGACATGAGCACTAGAGGGCTCAGAATCTTAGGGGGCATCTTAGATTTCTGACCACAACCACATAAAAGACTGATGTGTGACCACCAGGGGCTCCAGTGTCCCGCAGCCCACATTACATAAGCAAAGCTCAACTGGAACCAAAGGGCAGCCTGTAACCTCTAGCTTGTGCTTTCATCCCTTCTTCACCTACTGTCCCTTCCAAAGCAGTCCAAATGTTTACAAGATAATAAGAGGCTCGTGATAATTTTAGCAATGAGTGGTTTCTGTATCTAGAGAAAGAAAAATTCTGACTTTATTAACAAAACCACTTTGGGCAAAATTCTCGGACAGCGTCGTATTCTCTGACACCCACATCCTTTCTCTTTTAAAATAAGTCTGACTTAAAAAAAGAAAATGCGTTCATTTGGAATATTAGTTTGAGTTGGTGAGAAATTGTGATTCCTAAAATAATCGTTTGTTCTAAGAGGAAAATATTTCACAATAATACAATAATAACAAATTAAAACAATAGCAACAACAGTCTGATGCAGGATCTGAAAACTGGGGAGTGGGCTGTGACCAACTGGCAATCGATGTAGTGGGAGGTCCAAGTCAGTGAGACGCTGCTGATGACCGCACACCGAGGAACCTCAGAGAAGAAGGCATCCTGGTGGCTGTGGCATTATGATTTTTAGGTGCAGACACTGTGGTGCTTTCCGTCTGTATTAACCTGTGCTTTCTACCTTGAAAGACATTAAACAGCCTCCCCTTCCTGAGCCCCAGTACCAGGTAGCAAGTGTGCCTTTTGCCATTATGCACATTCTCTGTGTTCTCTTTTGTCGTGGGATAGAAAAGGAAGCATGACTGATACGAGTGAGAAAAGAATAGCAAAGCTTATTTCCATCCAATAAACACATATACCATAGACCTTCTCTGTGCCCAATGAAGCAGATCCTTCCATTTTTGAGGGTAAACAACTGGAGAAGATGGTTTAGAGGAAATTTCAGCCTCAGATGAAAGTTTTAACTGGATGTTTTTAAAGCTCTTCCTTACTCTACCATTATATGCACCTATAAATAGAAAATATGTCATAAAATGTTTAGACAATTTTAGGGGTCAACCAAAGTGGATATGAGTGACTCACTAGTTGTGAGTCGTCATATTCTTATTCTGTCTACTAAACCAAAAAAAATTTTTTAAATAAAACATTAAGTGGACCCTTTTTCAACCTACTCATACCTTATTTCCTGCGTAAACATTCTCTCATACAAAACATAAACATATGATTATTTATCTTCCCAAGCACACGTTTTTAAAATACTTCAACAGAGCTGTCTGAAATGTTATTAGCCAAGTTCCCCTGCAAATAGTTCAGATTTAAATAATGTTTCCAAATCAAACTTCATTGTAAGAATACCATTGAATTTCAACACATAAAATTGGAAACAAAATTTTCCTACTTTCAATACCCAACCTCTTATTGTCATTCGGTGCCTGCCATTTTAATATAGAACTGCGATTTGAATTTCTAAAATAACTACCAACCTACTAGGTAGGAATGAACTAGACTAGAAATTTCACACCAACTTTCGTAATTTAACTGAGGAACATTTTACAGTGGAATTATCTGGACATTCTAGAAATATGAAGAAATACCTAAAATCTCTCAGCCAGCAGAGACCAGTTGCACTTTAACAAAACTTTGAGTCACGAATAGAACAAACTAAGGACAGATAGCTGAATTTCTCTAAATCAGACTACAGAAAAGTAGACTCTGATTTCTCTCATCTCTTTTTACCGTACCCATTTCTACTAAATCTATAGCAGCATTTCGTGCTGTATACTTCTGTCTGTTACCAGGATTTTGACCAAAAAAATAAAAAATTAAAAATATTTATGGTCACAAATCCTCATGCCCCTGTGGGAGTGTAAAATGGTACTGCCAATTTGGATAACGAATTTGCAGTTTTGTAAAAAGTTAGACGTGTATTTATCCTATGACCCATCAAATCCACTCCTAAGGATTCATCCTGAAGAAAGGAAACCATATGTCCACAGAAAGCTTGTACAAGAACTCTCGTAACAGGTTTATTTATAATGGCCAAAAAGTGGAAATAATCTTTGTTCACATCAAGAGAAGAATTAATAAACAAACTGAGATATACAATGAAATACTGTTGAGAAATAGAAAAGATTGAACTATTGAAATATAAAAAATGACAATCTCAAAAACACTGTGCTGATCAGAAGAAGCTAGACAGAGACTGTATATGTATATTCCATTAATATGAAAAAGGCAAAAATAATACAATGGCAGAACACGGATTCATGGATTCATCAGGGCTTGCAAAGATTGGGAAGGAACATGAGGAAATTTCTGCAGTGATGAAGTGTTTTCTATTTTGATATGGAAATGTGGATAACATAGAGGTTTGCATTTGTCAAAGCCAGACAAGCTAACCTGAGATTAATGCACTACACTGTATAAAAATAATACTTTCATAGGAAACATTTTTTAAAATATTATAAAAATTTATCTTGGTCAGAATGTTTGAAAAACAGGGCGAAACAAAATAGGATTTCTTTAATAGTACTAATGTGCACCGTTAATCTCCAAGAACTGTAGTAAGTGAACTTTTTGCCATAGAACAGTTTAAGGACCACCTTTAGAGACTAAGCCTCTTCAGAACACAACACAAAGGTAGGATTTTTATCATAGTACATTCAAAAAATACAAAGAAAAATTGTGTGTGTGTGTGTGTGTGTGTGCGTGTTGTATGTTAGCAGCCATAATAATAGGAGAGAGAACAAATTAAGAAGACATCTATGTCCATGGCATAATGACATGTGTATCTTTGGTACCACCTGTTCATAAAGTCAGGAAAAAATGGAAATTGTTACTGAGCCTGCAGAAAAGATTAGAGGAGACAGCTGAAGAGAATAGCAAAGGGAGATACCGGGATAGTAAAAGAACAGGGTATTGAGACTGATTCAGAGAGGCAAGGCAGTTGTATGGGAAGAGTCAGGAGTTTTATTTTCAGCGCTGTTGCAGACTTAATCGGGGGCCCCTGGGCAATTCACATATGCAATTTATGACACTCTGGTTGGCTTAGTATATCTGACCTGAGAGTTTGTAATTATCTGTGACTGGTGGCAGCTGTCACTGAAGTACAGTAAGCAAGGTGATTCTCCCTGTGCCCCATGCTCTGGGAGACACCAAAGCTATGATAAAAAACCTGCTAGTGGAGAAAATGAAATAGTCAAGGAATTAAAATATTCAGATCAAGCATTTTGTAAATACTGTTTATGGATTATAATCCTCACTTTGAGAGTGCCCAGATGTTTCAGAGCTTTCAGAGAACTTCAAAATGCACTCCCAGGGCCAGAGGTGGGGAGTGGGGTGGGTAACTCAGGTGGAAGTCTGATACCCAGAGAATACTTAAGTGAATCTACATAATCATGATCATCGAAACCAGTGGGTGGGAGAACTTTGAATCTTTCACATCAATCCTTTGTGCCACATATTTACATTTTACAAATAATCTTCCCTTTCAAGACAATGTTTATTGGTTATTATAAACAGAAAGTATGCATATAAACAAACCCAGTAACGATGTGCCTTTTGTTCTCCTATGTGGAACTTAATTCAGGTTTTCAGTGACGTCTTTTCAATTAACTGTGGATTTGTCTGGGGACTCATGAGTCTTGGTACTCATGTTTCCCATGCCAGGTCCAAGTACTTCCAGAATAGTACATATACCTACTCAACACATACCAAATGTATTGTGGATAAAAGGATGGCATGAAGGAAGAATAAGTGGATGGATGGGTGACACAATTCAATATCGCCTGTCAACCGAATGCACTAATATTATATAAGAAACATGAATGCCACAACTTCTGATTCTGGCCAGGATGAGATGGCCTACTTCATGCTAGACTTCCCTCACACAACCAGAAAATCCTGAACCTAATACAATGAGCAAACATAAAAAGATTCTGAAAGGTAAAGGAAGAAGGTAAACTGGATAGGGATCATAGGACTTTTAGAACAATGTGGACATGAGGGTGGTGAGTTCCTAGGGTTTTCTTTTTGCCTTTCCTATATCCTGGATGGGACACTGGAGAAATCTACAATCCAGAACTGCCAACAGACACAGACAAGAAAGTAATCCCCAAGAAAAGCCTGCATCCTCTAACCGAAGGACAGAGAAAGAGTAACCCAGAAGTACAGAAAACCTTTTTAACAATATACACCATAACCCAGCAAAATACCAAAGGAGAAATTGTCCCCGCCCTGCAAAATCAGTTGGGACTGTTGGGGAACTGAAGTTCTGGCCTCATATCCAAGATGGGCAAAGTCAGGCAAGTCAACCTCTTACTTTCCCTCACCCGGTTAGTGCCAGTGGTACCAAAGGCAAAACCAAAGTTCTACCCACACACAGCAGAAACAGGTGGACTGAGATGGCCCAGGGTTATGCTAGTGGTCATTATGCTTCCCTCACCATGGTACTATCAGTGGGTTATAGAATGGTGAACTGAGCTTTCATCCCTCCCAGACCTTCACTTTGCACATAAACAGTAAACAGAGTGGCTTCTTGCCAAAAGATAAAAAGATAAAATAAGATTCAGGGTCTCACAAAACAAAACCCAAAATGCCCGAGGTTAGAATAAAAAATCTCTCATCATACTAAGAAACAGGAAAATCTCAACTTTCATGAGGCAGGTTGATCAACAGACACCAACACCAACATAACACTCATGTTAAAATATCTGATGAGGGTTTTAAGACAGCAATCATAAAACCAGTTTGTTAAGTAGTTTCAAAAGTGCTTGTAACAGAGGAAGAAAAATAGAAAATTTCAACAAAGAAATAGAAGATATGAAGAAGAATCAAATGAAAATTTTAGAAATAAAGAATAAATGAATCAAAATAAAGAGTTCAACGATGGACCCAACAGCAGAATGGAAGGGAGAGAGAAAAGAATCCATAAACTCAAATGTAGAATGATAGGAACTACTCAGTGTAAACAATTGAGGTGTAATAGACTGGAAAAAATAAAGAACAGGGCCTCAGGGACCTATGGGACTATAACAAAAAACCTTATATTTGTGTTATCAGAGTACCAGAATGAAAGGAGAAAGTGGGGCTTAGAAATTACTAAGTTCCCTCAATTTTGCTGAAACTGTTAAAAAAGTAAAGTCTTAATTTAAAAAAGTATTCAAAGTTTGTTGAATTCAAACTTCATCAAAAAGACATAAACTTACACATTCAAAAAGCTGAGCAAACCCTAAACAGGGTAAACCCCAATAAATCCATAGTCAAACTTCTGAAAATAAAGAAAGTATCTTGAAACTACCCAAAAAGAAATGATGCATTATCTTTAGAGGAACAACATTCTGAATAACAGCAAGTTTCTCACCAGAAACCAGGGAAGCCAGAGGAAATAGAACAACATTTTCGTTACTGAAAGAAAAGAACAGTCAACCAGAATTCTCTAACCAGCAAAAGTATTTTTCAGAAATAAAGGTGAAATCAAGACATTCTCAGATGAAGGAAATCTAAGAAGATTTGACATCAGTAGGCCTACCCTAAAGTAATGTTTAAAAGAAGTTCCTCCACAGGAATAAAATCATAAAGAAGGGAAATGTGGAACATCAGATATGAAGAAGGAGCAATGGACAGAGTAGAAATATAGGTAAATATAATATACTATTTTCCCCTCCTCGGTTTTCTAAATTATGTTAATGGGTGAAGCAAAAATTATACTATTGTCTGGATGTGGTTGCTAGTGTACATAGAGGAACTATTTAAGGCAATTGTAGGATGAAGGGGAAAAGTAAATGGCTGAAAAGCATGATAAGGTCTCTATGCTTTACTTGAACTGATAAAATATTGACAGTAATATATATCATTGGCCACTGTGAAAATGAAAATTGAAACTATGATGAGATATATCACTCCATATATATTAGAACAGTTAAAATGTTAAAAGAGTGACAATACCTAAAGTTGGTGAGGATATAAAGAAACTGCATCTCACATATATTCCTGGTGGGAACGTAAAATGATACCACCACTCTGGAAGATTGTTTGGGGGCTTTTTAAAGACGAAACAATCATAGGCCCACAAATTACACTCCTGGGAATATATCCCAGAGAAGTTAAAAATTAAGTACGCACAAATATTTTACACAGAATGGTGGACTCCAAATGTCGCACCCCTCAAATCTGAACAATTAGAGGAATAATCCCTTTTTCCAGGCTTGTGATCAGGAGTCTAATCTCTACAAAACTTCACTCTGAAAGGTTCTGGAATGAGGAACACTAGGTGTAGTGAACAGCTGGGCTGAAGTATTGGAAGAAAACAGAGGAATTAAGTGAAAGTTGATATATTGAACTATGCGGCTGTCAGACTTTTTTCCCCATTCAAGGGCAAGCTTTTAACACACATCATCCTACTACCCTACTACCTGACTACTTCCCATCGCTGGTGAGGATTAGAAGATTCTTCTCTGGATAAACTAATTAATCTGAGAGAAAAAGTTCCTAAGGCCCTTGGATACTGACACAGGAAAAAAATGTGTGTTCCTCTTCCTCTAGATGCTGGTTATACCTAATGCTATTAAATACAGCTGTGACCATAACCAAAGATACCAAAATTGTAAGAGGGCAGATGGCCAAAATCTGTATCCATGATGATGTCACTGAGCCATTGGATTAACCAGACATGGAGTCAGACTACTATAGGACTTCTTGTTACATGAGATTTTATACAGTCTTTTAAATTCTGTATCTCCTAGGGTATTCTGGGTAGCAACGAGTAGGAAACTAAACTCAAATGAAGATAATAAAAAATAAAGGGTAGTTTGCACAAACAAAGGCAAACATCAGCCAATAATGAAGAAGAGAAATCGATTTGGATAGTTCAGAAAGAAACATGAAATACCAGGAAAGAAAAGTTGAGATCCAGGTGACAAGAGATTGCACACTGGTGTTTAGCAAATGGAATTCCAGAATGAAAAAAAAAGGTAACTGCTGAGTGGCAGCAGGCCTAAGGAACAAGCGTCTCACTGACAAAAAAGACAGGAAGGACTGGGGGCAGTAAATCATAAACAATACTGATGGGCAGGCATTAAATAGCGATACTGAAGTATTTGGGAAAACGTTAATCACAGTTACATTACCAGCCAGGCCAATGGAGAAGGTAGTCATTAATTTAAGAAAAATTAACTCATACGGGGGGAAAAAAAAGTGTGGTGCCGTCTGTTAGCTATAGAATGTTATGGCATAGTCAAAATACTGTAAAAACTGACAATCCGCGTGACCAAATATTCTAATATTACTGTGCTAGGAGCCAAGGGAGGACAAGGGGCCAAGGGAGGATGAGGCAACAGTATAGTAGAGAGCCAATGACTCACAGTGGTGAGAATCAATAGAACATGTCTAATATCAGCAAATCATACTGAATATCTATGTAGAAAAACACCAGGGGAGCATGAATAATTGAAGGTTCCTTGAATCACCTGCCATACTTCTGCCTCAGCGCCTTTGCATTTGTTGTCCAGAAACCTCTGCCTCTAGATACTCTCTTGACTAACCCTCTGACTTCCGTAAAGCAACAGAGGTCGCTTCTCAATGAAGCTTTCCCTGTACAATCTATCTAATATTTCACCCACCTCCATATATTTCATATTTTCTTTTCAGCTTTGTTTTTTTTTTTTTAGTGCTTACCATCATCCAATAGATACTATATTTTATACTTATTATTCATGAATTTGTTGGTTTGTTGTCTTCTCCTCCACCAGAATGTACACCGTATTAGAAAGGACATGTAAGTGCTTCCTCACTGCCTATGCATAGCACTTAGAACGGTGCTGACACATGGTAGGCCTTCATTAGCTATTTGCTGAGTAAATAAATAAATCTATGTTGAATATTAATCTCTGAGGAGCAAGATGAGAGCTGTGGAGAGGTAACATAAAGGCCTGTTTTTTTTCCATTATTAGACTTGTACTATAACTATTTTTTTTAAGTCAACATGTACTCACTCTCATTGAAAAATACATTTTTTATAAAAAGATAAGCTAGGTCAAATATAAGGAAGACAAATTTCTTTTTTTTAATATTTTTTTATTATATTATGTTAGTCACCATACAGAAGATAAATTTCTAAACTAATATTGAGTGTGAAAAATAGTTGAGTAGTTCCTTGGAGGTTTCTGGAGGTATGACAGTTTAACCTACCCTGATACCTGATTTGGAGGCATAAGTACTAAATAATGAGGAAGTTGGGAAGATGAGCTATGGGAATGCTATTGAGATAAGATTGAATGCTTCATGAAAGAGTTACTGGCCACAGTATTTTAAAGACAGGAGCAAAACAGATAAACAGGTAGAGAAAATGACAGGGTTATCTTTTACTTTTATAGTAATTAAGCCTGCGAAAGAAAATTGTTTTTTTTTTTCTTTTAACAAAAAGGGATATACTTCATTGTATAACATATATAAAATCAGAATTGGCAAAAAGAAGACAAATTGTGGAAAGAGC
The DNA here is from genome assembly GCF_017311325.1 of Ursus maritimus. NCBI lineage: Eukaryota > Metazoa > Chordata > Mammalia > Carnivora > Ursidae > Ursus > Ursus maritimus. Next base: position 54,697,865 of record NW_024426552.1, read on the forward strand.
TGAGATGTTCTTCAACAGATGGATGGATAAAGAATATGTGGTTTACATATACAATGGAATATTACTCAGCCGTCAGAAAGGTGGAATACCTATCATTTACACTGACATGGATGGCACTGGAGGGTATTATGCTAAGTGAAATAAATCAATCAGAGAAAGACAATTATCTTATGATTTCACTCACATGTAGAATATAAGAAATAACACAGAGGATCATAGGGCTTCGAAGGCGGGGAAGGGAGGGAAAACTGGGAAGAAATGAGAGAGGAACCAAAACCATGAGAGACTCTTGACTCTGGGAAACAAACTGAGGGGAGGTGGGTGGGGGAATGGGGTAACTGGGAGATGGGCATTAAGGAGGGCACATGATGTGATGAGCAGTGGGTGTTGTATGCAACTGATGAGTCATTGAACACTACATCTGAAACTAATGATGTACTATATGTAGGCTAGTTGAATTTAAGTTAAAAAAAATAAAGTTAAGGAGCTTAAAAAAAAAGAGATTTAACATCACCCATAATCCTCCTGCTCAGGAACACTTTTAATATACCTGCAAACATTCTTCCAATTCTATCCCTAGTGGTGTGAATGTGTGTGTTTTGTGTGTATGTGTGCTTGAATACGTGTGCTTGTGTATGTGTGTAACTCCCCTCCTATTTTCAAATTGGGATTTGTGATACAAACACTTTCAAAGAGCAAGGTTGGGACACCTCCTTCTTTCTCCTAGCAAACCGGCCAGCATTTGTACTCTGATGATTTCCTAGCCACTAATGACTAAGGGTAGACTGGAGCTGTTGACCATGAGGTTAAAGTTTCCATGCCGCCTGTTACTAATCTCCTGAGACAGTTTGTCCCCAGACAGTGTTTCTTTTGGGCATGTTTTTGTCTACGTTCCTTCTCACAATAACCCTCTAAGAATCTATCAGTCTGAGAATGGTGAAAGCTAATCCTTGGAAAACCATACCGTGCTTTTTGAAGTACATTTTGAACTTTGATCTTGTAGAAATTTCATGGTTGGTATAAAGTGCCCTACAAGAAATTTTTCCCTCTGCTGTTGATAAGGAAGAACTGTTCAGATAAGAACATTTTTTTTTTTTCAGATAACTGTGGGGGTTCCAAACACATAGGACCTCACTAAGCAATAGCTCTTCAAAACAAATCCATTTTTTCCCCACATATTGTTCTCCATTTTTGTAAATGATCGAGTAGCATTTTCTCCCTTTTTTCCCCTTCATTTGTTCTCTTGGATCCTGATCTCATCACAATAGAGTCAAAGAGTCACTCACTTCCAAGGCTAAGCATAAATAGAGGAAATAAAAACACAGTATTTAGCTTAAATATATAATTTTTCTGTATTCATCCATGAATATGAAATGGATACCAAACTAAAGCCAGGAAGAGGCAAATTCTCTATGACATAACTGAGATTGAAATACCGGAGTGGATTCCCACTGGCCATAGACTAGCATTAAACTACTGCTGCCTGTAAGATCTTTATATTACAAATGTCTGTGTTAGTCTAACAGAAAGAAAACTCCTTCACCACTGCTTTGCTGCCATTTCAGCACAATCCTTAGTATATAGGAAAACACAAACCTTTGAGTATCAATTGACTTTTTTACTTGCAACTGAGTTTGTTTAAATTGCTACTTTAGAAAACCTGATCCTCTAATTCCTTAAAATATCTACAGGCTAAAATCCAGTTAAGCGTTAAACTAATTGCATGCTCATAAACGCTCAGTGCCAACATTTTTATTGTCCAAATTATTGGCATTTGTTTGTTGCAATGACATTTTTTTCTTTGTGCATTTCTAATTGGATGACAAATGTACACATTGGAATTGGACTGGAAATCTATTCTTAATAAAAGGAGGTGAAACCACCCTTCTGTCTTTCTGATATAGTATTTCTTAACATAGCTTAGATCTAAATATATAAAGTTCCAATTTTTAAATGGTGGGAAAAAATGGTTCTCTCTCCCTCATCTCTTAAAAAGCATGTCAAAAAGAACCAAATAAAAAACCAGAAATAAAAGTCGTATCTTAAGAGAAATGAAAGATATTTATAACTTAAACTATAACATGTGAGAAACTATGTAGTAGAGGTAAAATCAGTATGAAAAGATGATTAGAGGGGAGCCTGGGTGGCTCAGTGGGTTAAGCGTCTGCCTTCAGCTCAGATCATGATCGCGGGTCCTGGGATCAAGTCCCACGTTAGGCTTCCTGCTCAGCAGGGAGCCTGTCTCTCCTCCTGCTGCCCCTCCCCACTGCTCATGCTTGCATGCTCTCTCTCTCACACCATCTTCCTCTCTCAAATAAGTAAATAAAATCTTAATAAAAAAAAAAGATGATTAGAGCAAATGATTTCAAGATCTCAAGCCATCAGTGCATAGCTGGCCATGGGAGAAGGCACACCTTGAGGAAAAAACCCAGAATCCACATCAGGAGCAATGAAAACATTGCACAGGAACAGGCAACGGGTTTTCCCCTGGGCTTTGAAGTGGCACCCAGAGCAATAAGGGAGGCAAGGGTGAAAGCTTGCTCTCGCACAGGGCAGAGATTTGCACATACTGTTCGGGAAGAGATTCTGCATCACGTAGCTGCAAAACCCACTAGCTGAAGAAAAGAGAGAAATGGTTCATGAAGCTCAAACAGCTCTCTGTCACCAGGAACTTCCATGTGAATCGGGGAGAATTCGTGCTCTCTGGGAACTCTGCACGGCTCACTTTTCAATGACTATTCTGCAATAAAATTGTTTTGTTAAAGCTCATCACATTCAGAGATGAGGAATAATAAAACAACTTTTTTAAAGGAACTGGAAACCATTGGAAAATACAATAAGGGAAAGAACAGGAAAAATAAACCACAGACAGAGAAAAATATTGCCACAGTATAGCATGCTTCCATGAATTTAAATAACTTAACAAACCGAGAAAAGTCACAGCAGAGATACAATAACTCAGATGAAACAGGAGGACATGAAATATGTGCAAACAAGCTTCCATAGAAGAAGGAGAAAAGAAAGGAAAGTCCCAACATAAATAAGGCAACATTTATGTCGATATGGATGAAAACAAAGAATTAAGAACAGTAAGCAAAATAAAGATGTAAAGGTTTATAAAGAAAGTCTGAGATCTGGAGGACAGTCAAAAAGAGATACTACATGAATATAACTATCCTGAAGAAGAAAATCAAATTTCCAAGAGAAGAAAACATACTTAAAGCATAAATTTGGAAATTTCCTAGTTTGCAAATTGAAGGAACATACCATGCCTCAGGAAAGAATATTTTATGTAGAACGATGAGCACCAACATGTATCCTAGTAAAATTGCTGGATTTTGAAAATATATAAAAAATAAAGAATTTTCTGAGCATCCATGCAAAAACAAAAACAAAACCAACAACAACAACAACAAAACCAAACAAACCCACACAAAAACAACAAAAAAACCTGAGTCACCCAGAGAAAAAAATTCAGATTGTCCTCAAACACACTGTCGGCAACATCATTCTACAGTGGAGCAATACCCAAAAGTCTCAAGGGGAAAGAAACGTCAAGATACAGTAAGAATATTCCACCCAGCAGATGGTCCGGCTCTTGGGCCAACAGTGCTCTTGGACCAAGCACAACGTCTGGAAAATAGTAAATGGATGGATCAATGAAAGACCTTAGTGTTGGCATATGGGTTTGATTCTCCATTGGACATCCGTCAGAGGGTAGCTGGCAAACTTAGAGGTATGACAGTAGAGCCCAGGAGGAAGGAGGTCACATTTGTGAATCATGATAAATTAGATAAAAGCATTAAGACTGGAAGGAGATACAACACTCAAGGGGAAAAAAACAACTTTAAAGAATAATATTTTTTCAGAACTAAACTCCATTTAATACAGTAACACAAACTACAGTGAGATGATACTTACTATTTGCCAGGCATGGTCATAAGTCCTCTACATGAATCAACTCATTTAACTCCCATGAGAACTTTGTAAGTAGCCATTATTATTATTATTGTTATTATTATGACTACTACTTCGTCCATTTTACAGAGGAAGAATCTGAGGCACACATTGTTAAGGAACTTGCCCAGGCATGTGGGTATTTGAACAATGTGGCTCCACACGGGCGATTGCTTCCGTTAGAGAAGGGGCCGCTGGAAGCCTATAGTGGAGGGAGAGAGCCTGTCAAGGCGATCCCACTGACAACACTGCCAGACACCGGGGAGGGGTTGAGGGGTGTTTGGCAGTGAGGTGGGCTTCTGTGATGTTGAGAAAACTATCTTGGCAAGTGTTGAAGGCGGGACCCAGATTAGGGTGAAACGAGCAAGTGTAAACAAGAAAAATAAAACAATACGTGTAGATAAATATTTAGAAAACTTCTGTAGGGAAGGGAACACATGGGTATCTCCTAGAGCTTTCTGGATGGTTCTGTCTTTTCTCTGCAAGGGAAGTTTAAACTTGAGACCATTACTTTTGCCTCATTTGAGAACCACATCTCAATAACATACATAGATGAGGCATTTAAATATTATCTCCCTGTCTTAAATATTGTTACGTTGACTTGTAGGCCACACAGCAAACAGGGGAGGGCTGTAAAAATGGGGAATTGGAACATAAGCAATGAGAGTTGTAGACAATATCAATAGCTATCTGGTTTCACCTGACTCTGTCTTGCTACGAGGCAAACCCATTTATAGGACTTCTCTGCAGCCTCATTTAAAGCTTCAGGGATTTTGTTCTTGTCGGTGCTATAGTTCATGGTATTGTTTACTTAGAACAGTGATCTCAGTAACCAATTAGCTAAGAAAACAACTTTTGACAAATATCATGCAATCCAAGTAACAAGCTGTAGAACAATTAGTGGTGTGTTTTTACCTAATCGGAGAAGGAGTTTTGAACTCTGTCACCTTCTCTTTGGTTACCTAGTGATATTGCCCAGTAACGGTCTCTCTCTCCAAGCTGAGTCAAAGAAAGCAGGTATTCATAAGCTGCAGATTTTAAAATTGCAAATTTACACTGCAGAGTAGGCCACTCGGGGCCCAAGGTCACGTATTAATAGTGATGACACACATGTTTGAGGATACCTCTCCAATAGTACAAAGGGAGCTTCTTTTTTTAATCACAAAAATAGTTGGCCAGCTGTTGCAGCATTTCCCCGACTAGTTTCAAAATTTTCCTTTGATGGAGACAGCCAGCTACCTTTCCCCAGCCTCTTTTAAGCCTCACAGCATCTGGGAGTTAAGGAAGGAGAGATTTTGTGTTTGTGTTGTTACAAAACAGTCTGTCACTACTCGGAAGCAGCAGAAAATATGTACATAAAGCATTACGTATAAAAGGAGGCTGTCCTACAGTTGGCAGGAGGAAGATGTGTGAACAGACACAAACAAGACTGTGTTACTCATGCTAGTGCTGTAAGCTGTGTGGCTCCTTGTAGAATCGAGCTATAAGCACAGATCCATGCCACATTAACTGGTAGCAGAGATTCGACACTGAAACAAAACCCATACCGACATGGGGCTCTTAGTAGTATGGCTTTCACCCATGCAGTCCATTTAAATACAGCTGACCCTTGAATAATGCAGGGGTGAGGGGCACCGACCCCCCCGCATAGTTGAGAATCCACAAATAACTTTTGACTCCCCCCAGAACTTAACTACTAATCACCTACTGTTGACCGGAAGCCTTACCGATCACATAAACAGCTGGTTAACACATATTTTGTATGTTCTGTGTATTGCAGACTGTGTTCTTACAACAAAGTAAGCTAGAGAAAAGAAAACGTTATTAAGAAAATCATAAGGAAAAGAAAATACATTTGCCGTACGGTTCTGTATTGAAAAAATTTGCATGTAATTGAGTTTTCTACAAGAGCTAAAATAGCTAACTAGAATTTCTGGAAAGTAAGAATCCGATCTTAAGCATTCTTTTTTTTTTTTTTTTTTAATCTCCAGCATATCACACAGTCTGGCATGTAATATGTATTCAATAAACAGAGCTAAGCGTCCCTCAGCTCCCTCTGCTACTATATATGCACTTAGTGTTAATTGTCTTTTAATTGCACCAAAAGTAATGTCTCTTTTGTGCTCATGACTGACCTGATCTTTAGAGAAGCCCCAAACGTGTTAGAAGGCATACATTTATAAGCTGCTTCCCATTAGGACCTTTATGCTTTATAAATATAAAATCCACCTCCTTTTTCCAGCTACCTACCGGCTACCACTCTCACCTTATAGTCATTCTGTCCACTCGCCTCCCATTTCCTTCCCAAAATGGTACAGAAACTCAAGCATCTGGCGGTGCCTGGGTGGCTCAGTCATTGAGCGTCTGCCTTTGGCTCAGGTCATGACCCCAGGGTCCTGGGATCGAGCCCCGCATCGGGCTCCCTGCTCAACAGGAAGCCTGCTTCTCCCTCTCCCACTCCCCCTGCTGGTGTTCCCTCTCTCGCTGTGTCTCTCTCTGCCCAATAAATAAAAATTATCTTTAAAAAAAAAAGAAACTCAAGCATCTGTTTGATCATCTCATCCTGAAGGTACCATCAGAAACTGTTAGTTTCTGCAAAGCTCTCTCGCCTGTCCTCTAAGCTGCAAGAGAGGGTCAGATTTGGGGGCTAAGACAGCTGAGAAGGGGCACCACTGGGACCAGTCCTGAGTAGAGGAATCAACACCCGCTGTTTTGAGGTCCTGGTCCTTCCTTCTCTCACCCTTACAGGGATTCATTAGAGTTGCTGCCTGTGCTACTTGGGAAGATGAATTTCAGTGTAAAGAAATAGAGTTTAATGTAGGCCTAATAGTACCAGCATCTGCCTGTCAACTATAAATATCAAAAAAAATCACCACAAACTTCACAGACTGACAGCAACTTTAGCCTAGAAGAAAATCGAGGATTTTCTCTCTCTCGCTCTCTCTCTTTTTTTCCCTTTGTAGTGGTTGAGTTATGGGTCGGGTTCCCGTATTGTTCCTTTCCTGCAGCCCTAAACTCAGCTATTGGAACTGCATCATAAGATGGCGGTCACATTACACATTTGTACATCATACTACAATTTTTTTTCATGTGTTACTTTGTTTGAACTCAGTATCGCATAGAATGATATTATTGAATTGTTTTCTTTTATAGAAAAAAATCAGAATTTTACCTGGCAGAACTTGCACATGTAAAAAGTTATGGGGATTTTAAACTTGACATTCAAAAGTTATGTGGCTCTCTAAGCTTCATTTTTCTGTTCTGTAAAAGAGGTATGGCAGCAAGACTGGCCGCAGAAGGTTATTTGGAGATTAAAGAAGTGAATACGTGAATGTTGATTTGAGTTTTGTCTGGCACATGGAAATGTTAGCTATTATTGTTTTGTAGCCCTGGTACTGTTCTTAATGCTATTATTTTCAAAGGAATCCTAGAGAATTACTATTGCTTTGACTTACAAACACAGACTTTTATGTGGGTATCTCTATGGAGTTTTTATAGTGGATTTGGATTTTAAACCCAAGTTGAAGCGAGAATAAATAGAATATTTCTTTGTGCTTTTGCTGCTATCTGAAGGGGGTTATTTTTAAAACACTTTCTTTTATAGGCAGGTGGATAAAATCTAAAAATCCCAGGTGTTTCTGTCACCAGACGGGGCTAGTTATTATTGAGTTGCAGACTTTTAACATTTTCTTCATCTCATTCTCAGGTATGACTCATTCTATTTTAAGATTTACCGGAGTCATTTAAATATTGTGATTACTTAGGGCCAAGTGTATCCTAGTGGTAGGAAGTGTGCTCAGTTTTATATCCTTTCTCTTCATAATTTAACACATAATTACTAGTGAAAGAATGTGGTGCAGATTACATGTCAAAGATGGTATTACACCACAAGAGAACATTCAAATTTAAATTTTATATGTTTAATTCCAAAGGATTGCATCTCCACTAATAGATTAAATCTGGGACAAAAGATCGCATTTTTAGGCTTTGTTAGGACATTGTATTCTACAAAAGTTGATGTCCTGTCCCTAGCAGGAAAAAGGCAGTCACAAGTCCCTCATCCCAGCTAACCCTAGCTCTGCCCACTAAACTCTTCACAAGAGGAAGACAGAGCTGATTTAAGCCAACCTGTGATGTGGGAAAAGGATGTCTTCCATGCCCTTTAGGTGATTTTTGGACAAACTCTCCATTTACCTTTATAAATTTGCAACTGTGACTGTTCGGTCCTCAGCTCTAGGCCAAGAATCACAGACACTCACAGTTATGTCAAATCCTCATCGACAGCTCCTGGTGGAGCACCTGCCCATATGTCCTCCCCTTGGAGTCTGCCCTGCCTTCCTGGGCTGGGCACTGCTCCCACGGGCTCCCAGGCCTGTCCTACTCTGTGCCCATGTCTGAATCATTCCCACCTTCTCTGGTGGTAATGGACACTGTCTCTCAAGGTGCCAAGCTGTGGGGGTTGTCCGAGCCTGTCAGTCTCCTTGAACATGTTTATGTCAGCTTTCCTTTATGCACCACCCACATCGGATAGACAGGCACTTCTCAGGCAGCCTTCTCCAGCCAAACTCTGAAGGTGCAGACTTCCCAGGTCTTTAAACCCTCCAGACTGTCAACAGAGTAGTTACAGTTTCTTATCCTTAAACTTACCAGATGTGAGTCAGACACTAGTTTACCAAGCTTCAGGGGATGCATATGATACTCCCTAGGTAGGGCGCTTGGGGATAGAGACAATTCAAAGCATACTGACAGTGGTCTTGGAAAATCCTCTCCTAACAGCCAACCTGACATTTAGGAATCCATAAGCTGTAGATGAGGAATGATTCACTACCTCTTGGGCCTTGCCTGATGGCCTCTCACCTAATTTTGGAATTTTTAGAGGGCTCCAACAAAACTGAGAAAAAAAGAATTCTATTTCAAAATAATATTACCAATGTGTGAAATAGTACAGAAGCACCAGTAAGAGGAGATTTCACTTTTTCTAGATGAAACTCAAAACATCACTGGCCAAATTGAAGATCTCACAATAGAGACTCTGTTAACCTTCAGGAATTCATACATTTTAAATGAAGAGGAGAAGGTGGTGACTAATACAATATGAAATAAATAATTTTAGGCTTTCCAAACATCAGTTGAGAGCATTATCTAAAAGGAGACCTTAAAGGGAGCTGTGCTCAGATTTCTCCACATTCTCATGCTTGTAATAAGGAAAGTACAGAATCCCATTTATTAGCAAGAGAGGGCTCAGTCCATACTTCTTTGGTTTTTGATTACCATTTCCATACACTGAAACTTTTCCTAAGATAGAGATTCAAAAAAACCATACAAAATTCTTAGAGCTTGAACAAAACATGGAAGCTTCAGTCTGTTCTGAGCAGTGCTCTCTTCCTTTAGCCACATGGATCCTCCCCACTACGGAAGAGACATTGGTTGGTCTCCATTTATGTGAGTGTTTCCCACTACAGCTTAAGAGCTGTGTTTAAACTCTTTTCACGAAGGTTCTTTTTGTCTTTCCTTCTTTCCTTCCTCCCTTCTTTCCTTCCCTCCCTCCCTCCTTCTTTTTTTAAAATCAAAATCTCTCTCCTCTCATCATTCCATGAATTCTCATCCTTTCTGTTCAACTCTTTGCAGTTTTTAGGTGGTTCACTGAATTGAGCCCTACAGATAATCCTAGGGATCCAAACTTCCTCCTCTCCTTGTTTTTCTCCTGGGATATAACCAACTGCAGTATGGGGTTTTATACAAGCAGTTTGGGCAAAACTGGAACACTGACACCTAGTAAAGACTCATCAAGAAATTGCCACAGCTATGACAGACTAGGCCCTGCTATTTGTTTTAAAAAGAAAGAAAGAAAAAATAGATTTCTCCTTATTTCTGGTAACATTCAACAGTCTACTTTTTTCCATTTTCTGACAAACTTTATACCACATCATCTTATGCATCATATTAGAAAAATAATTTTATATTGGGCACCATCTGCAGAAAGCATAAAAATGTGCAGGCTATCCTTGAGCTGGTGAGTAATCTATGGCGAAATTGTCTAATAAAATCAATCTTCAGTAGTTCAGCCTGTCATTAATTCTGGAATGACTGTGGCCTAAAATTGAATTTTACTCATCTCTCATCAAGTTTAGGTCAGTGTTACTTATATGCACAAAATCCCGTACTTTTTGTGATTTCACAAGTAAGAAAAGTAATAACTATTTAATTTTAATAATAATAATGAGATTGCAAGCTTAAGAATAGGATTTTATGTACTAAAACTAAATAATCACGCTGCATGCAAAATAGGAATAAAAAATGCAAATAGAATTACTACTGAAAGGAGCAATTTAAATCATGACCTTGGTCCACAGCAATTACAAGTAATTAGGAAAGAATTAATAAATATAGAGCCTACTTTTATTTTTTTAATTTTATTTCAAAACCAAGCAACCTATTATGTTAGTCACATTATAGTACATCCCTAGTTTTTGATGTAAAGTTCCATAATTCATTACTTGCTTATAACACCCAGTGCACCATGCAATACGTGCCCTCCTTAATATCCATCACCGGCCTATCCCAATCTCCCACCCCCTTCCCCTCTGAAGCCCTCAGTTTGTTTCCCAGAGTCCAAAGTCTCTCATGGTTCATTCCCTCTTCTGTTTACCCCCCCTTTTTTCTTCCCTTTCTTCTCCTACCGATCTGCCTACTTCTTATGTTCAATAAATGAGTGAAACCATATGATAATTCTTTCTCTGCTTGACTTATTTTGCTTAGCATTATCTCCTCCAGAGCCTACTTTTAAAGATTATTTATTTATTTATTTGATGGAGAGAGAGACAATGAGAGAGAGAACACAAGCAGGGCGAGTGAGAGAGGGAGAAGCAGGCTTCCCGCTGAGCAGGGAGCCCGATGGTGGTGGGGGCTCAGTCCCAGGATCCTGGGATCATGACCTGACTGAAGGCAGATGCTTAACAACTGAGCCACCCAGGTGCCCCTAGCCTACTTTTAAATGAATTAGAAATATAATCATTATCAAAAAGTCCTTGTTAGGCTTTCTAGGATGAAAGTTAATACAAACTTTTGCAGGGCTTTGAAAAAAATGAATCAGTACTCAAGATTATCAAAGATTCCTAAATCATATTTGAGGATGTTCAAGATTTTAGTATTTATAATAGAAAAAAGCTAGAAACAATGCCTATGTCCAATATTGGTTCAAATTGGTTTAAATAATTTACATTGTACACTTAAGAAAGAATATCATACACATTTCACAAATCATGTTTTCAAAGAATATTTAATAATATTGAAAAATGCTCTGAAGTGAAGGAAAGCTAACATACATTTTTTAGAAGAATGATCAAACATATGGATAGCTCGATTTGGAGACAGAATGCAAGGGAGCGAGCAAACACACCACGTGTCTAAGAGTGGTCATTTTTGGTGATGGATGTATGATAACTTTTGTTTACATTCTTCAGTAAGTATGTATTACTTTTATGATAAGAAAGGAAGGGAAATTCATTTTAAAAGCAGTCACAATGATGTCGATAAAGGTGGGGAAAACAGAATTAATTGGATCATAAATGGAATGAATGGAGAGGGAGAGGGAGAGGAAGGGGGAAGTGAAGGTGGGGAGAAAGAGGAAGTGGAAAGATGGGAGAAGGAAGAGAAGAAGGGGACAGGTGGGAGGAAGCAAACATTGGATATGCTCAGTAGAAGCTCCAGAACTTCCATCTAGGAAAGGCTTAGGAACAGCAGTCTGCCTCAAAAAGGTGAACTTAATTCTCTAATTGTTAGATACAACTATGACGATAGTGTATTTGAACTTTCTGTCACTCCTAGGTTTATCAATAGACTTTTTGAATATTATCGAAAACAAGGAAAGAGTACTGCCATTTTCATACCCCATTACCTTATCTTAAACTGGTTGTTTTTAATGACTTAGGTATTAACAGAGATAATTCTTCTCAAGTCAACAAGGATTATTAGTGAGAAGAAATTTTCATCCTTTCCTGAGAAAAGGACATTTATTGATTTTATACCATATGACAGTTGTGACTAGGTGCACTGTAACCACCATGCAATGAGGGGATTATTGTCCCCATTTTATAGCTTATTAAACTGAGATTCAGAGAATTTAACTCATTTTCTCAGAATCATACAATTTGGAATTCCTGAGCCATAATATAGCCCCAATTTCTTCGACTAATTCTCTTCACCATTATATCTTTCCATAAGAAGCTCACTTAATGATGATTCTCTCTCCTGGTCCATAGGCATCCTCCACATGTGCTCTTACCAAGTCGTTACAAACAGTTAAAGGTTTGGCTTAATCAGGAACATTTCTGTTTTCTATGTTGTTATCTCCACCCCATCACCAAAACAACTATCTTTGTTTACTGTGAAAGTTATCAAGCAACCAAAATAATTGCAGTGGATCCCATGACATACCACCCGTACAGATCTGAAACTCTTGTTCTCTAGCTGCTCAGAGAGTTGGTGGCTAAGAATTCTCAGGTGAGTGTATCTTCAGGACTTACCCAAAGTCATGCTTCATTTCCAGGAGCAGTGCACATCCAGTGACTGGTTAATAACTGGAATATAAACCTTTCACCAATCTCAGACAACTTTTAAGGGTCATCCCAACAAGAGGGCTTCCGGTAGGATTGGCTAAAGCCTCTTGCATAAATCTATTGCAGTTAAATCTCTCCCTCTACTTTCTTTGCTCCCTTCCTTTTTAGGTGTTGACTCTGGGAGAACTTCCCAGTAAGTGTCCTGCATACAAATGTTCATCTCAGAGGCTGCTTCCCGGGGAACTCAATCTGAAACAGTTGGTGCTGGAGTGGTCTGAGAAAGCAACCCTAAAGTGGGATTTTGAAGCTGATGGTTGGCTGGCAAGGACAACCTATCACCCATGGCCAGTGTACAGATATAGCTCCTTTGCATGTGGTGGTAGTACAGTTGCTAAAACTGTGATCAGTTTTGAATTGAAATAGTGTACTGAAGGAAGAAAGGCACCGGTAGTGCAATGTATAGGGTAATTAAGAAATACAGGGGAATCAAATTGTGATTATAAGGACTATGGAGTTTGATGGCTATTGTTGGGGCAATGGATGATTTTTAAAAAGACAGTGAAAGGCTGATGGTGATTAACCACCAACTAAGGATTAAATATGAAAAATAGATGGCCTCGAGGGCCGCCTATAAAGAGACTCTTCATTTGTTTCAGCTAGAGAGCTTTCTGGGCCTTCAGTATACTTGCCACTTCTCGCTCCTCCACTTCAATTAACATTATGTCATGGCTGTAGTAAATAAGTGTGATGTTCTATGAGATGTCCTCATAGTCCTAGTAAGCCTCAGGCTACAGCTGTCTGAGTTCCTTCAGACTCCATGTGCTAAGAGACCAAGAGGCAAGAATGAGGAGTCAACATTTTTGCAGATTTAATTGACCCTAATCATAAGAAGGAGTTGCGGATGCTGTAATACAAGTAGGACATGAATAATATGTTTGGTACCAAGTGATCTTGCACAAATTAATTAACCTCTATGACTTCATTTCCTCATCTGTAAAATGGAGAGAGTAATTGTGGTGGGGATTTTCTACTTTATGATTAGCAATTCTTCCCATACCATGTCTGTCTGAAACCTGCATCTGATCGTTTATAGTATTGCTAGCCTAAATATTAAGCAAACACTATTTCCTAGAGCAGTAGATCTCAAGTGGTATGTATAAGAATCCTAAGAAAATGTTACTAAGTTAACAACATCTCTTCCCCCAGTTCACCCCATTTTATATGATAACCATTCCCACATTGGGGCAGGTGAGAATGTTAGATGTGGATGACTGGAAAACCCCCCAGGAAATTCTAACAACTCCTCATGGCTAGCATCCAGTCCTCATGGATTAAAAACTCTGGGCCAGCTCCTTTTCTTCCATTCTGTACTTAATTCTGTTCCCAGAAAAGTTATTCAAACTCGTTAAGCTTACTACCACTGTATAGCTTGTCTTCCACATTTCTTGAGGTTTTTCTCTTTACATAGGAGGCAGTATGATCTCCTGCTATCTGTGTTTCAAATTTGGCTATTTCTCAAGATCTTGCCTCCAAACTTTCCATTTTATCATCCCCAGACGGTCTTTTTCTGACAAACAAAAAATTACTTGCTCTTTTTTCTATCCCTCAATAGAACTTTATTCAAAAAGGCATTGAAATATATAGATAGTTGACCACCGCTTTGTCATTTTCATGTATTTCCTGAAGACAGAGCTCTGCCTTATTCAGTTATGTGTCTCCTGCATTTATGCTAATGCCTGGAACATAGCAAAGGCTTACTATATATTTTTCCCTTTGCCTTTGTGAAGTCAACATAATAGAGTGTGGTAATTCTTGCCCTTTCCTGTGTATAAGACTCACCAGGGAAATTTATTGAATAAGTAAATTCCCAGCCTCTTCCAGAAGAGAACTTTATTCAATGGATCAGGGAAGGTGTTAAGTCATCTGCCTTTTCAACAGCAATCCCAGGTGATTCTAATAATGATGTCCATTAGAATAGTTGAAGAAACAACAGTCCAGAGTCTAGTCCATAGCTTTACAGTCCCGGAAACTTGATTTTGCCAGTAAACCCAAATTGATCAGGATCAGAGCAACAAATTCACAATAAACTTGACCATAATGACAATATATTGCCTTAAAATGAAAAATAGAACTACAGAGAGACCAATCAGCTAGTTAGTTAATTTTCTCCCATAAGGAAATGAACATGAACTATTATCAAGTTATAAACAGAAAATTACTTTGTGAACCAGGCCAGTTATGTGGGTGATGTTCCAATCAGTGGCAATGGCCTATTGGAATTTGCTTTAGAAATAAAAAAGTGATATCATACAATATAGTTGCAATTATTTTTATAAATTTCCTTCTAGCAAGGAAGTGTAAAGGGTAAAGTCCTTTAGGCAAATAAGTTCTAATTTTGCTACAGAATTTGATAGTTTGTTTCTGTTAAGTTGTAATATCTGGGAGGGGTAGAGTGCATTTGCACTTGGAAGATGAAGGCATTTTACATGCATATGTACACACTTCGTAAAAACCAGGCCAAAGTTTAGAAAAGATGAAGCAGGATGCCTTTACACATTGCAGGGAGAAATTCAGAAATACAGAAAAGAGGCTGTCTGTCTGGCACCATCATCATCAGGAGCTGAATGGACAATTCTAAACAAATATTCACTAGCAATTGATCAAAAGAACAGTGAGTTTCTGTCTATGAACAAAATAAGAAGCTTCCAGAACTACCAAAATTGGCACAATATACCCAGAAGAAAAGTTAAGAAAAAAACCTGATTTGTGTAAGAAGAAAAACTGAGTAGAAACCTGGGAGGAAGTCCAAAGAAGGCAGCTTCATTCTCCAGAGGTTCACACAAACAAGCTTGGAAAACACCTTTTTGCCCATCCCCACCCCACCCCCCGCCCTCAAACCAGTTTAAATAAATGTATGGAGCCAAAGATGCTAACATTTCAAATTCTGCTTATTATATTGAAATGGATTTTCATGAGTGAAATATGTTAAATAGCCAAACCTTTGTGATACCGCCTTGACATTACAGGTTAATTTTCAGAAGACAAGGGTAAACAGCAATTCTGTGCTGTAGAATCAGTAGAACAAAATCTCTACAAAGAAAATTATATGTGCAGGAGCTTTTTGTAACATGTCTCTAGAACATCGGAGACTAAAACATTAGGAGATTTGGAGATGGAAAACATGACATTGAGAAAAGATTTCATTTGCAGAAGAGCTGCTAATGCATAAACAGGAATCTTTGAAATGTCATCCTGGTAGAATTTAACCTTCAGGGTATAGTATTCCCTCTAAAAGTGCTCAACAACTGCCTCTGCTGCTTAAAGGATTAAGGGGTTTATATAGAATTCCTCCTCCTTCTTTGTCACTAATTTACTGAAAGACCTTGGTAGCAAGTCACTTCACTGCTCCAAGCCTCAGTTTCTTCTTCATTTTCCAAACATAAATCAATCCTACAAATCTGGGACCTGACTTAAAATAGTGAATGGTTGATTAAAGATGTTACAGAATTTTTGCTATTCTTCCCATCGAGAAATAGAACCAAATTCCCTTCTACTTGAATGTTAGCTGGTCTTAGGAATTGCTTGGGTAGGGAAACCTAAGCTAGCCATGTGGTCACATGAGGAAAGAGCCAGCCAATTCTGACACCAACCCCAGGCCATGGGCCAGATCTGTGCTTGAAGAAAACTTCAGGTGACCTCAGCCCAACTACCATTTGACAGCAATCACATGAGAGATCCCCAGCAAGAACTACCTCCCTGACCCAGTCATTCAAAAAATGTGAGGAATAATAATACATTCTTGTTTTGAGCCATTAAGTTTTAGAGTGGTTTATTATGTAGCCATAGATAACTGGAAATGTGTAAAAGCTTTGCAACAGTCTGGTTTCCTAAAGCAGGTTTCTGCACTGGGTTCTGTAGAACTCTAGGGTACTATGAGATGTTGCGAGGGGTTCTACAATAGATGGTAATTTTTTTGAAAAGGCATAATTTTTTTTGAGCTTTGAAACTGTGCAGTGCTTGTGCTCACAGTAATGGATAGTGACCAGGAAGTTCTGCTATGAATTTCATTATTGACCCCATATGGAAGCAAACAGTAGAATTGTGTTTATTTGATAAATTCCATTCTCCATTTTTGGCATAAGAAGCTGTTGCCAATTAGTGTTTTCTGTATTGGAAGAAGGGGATGATGTTAGGTTAATGACAATAACCTCTTCTTCCCAAATTACCTTCCTCAATTTCCTATTATACATCACCAACTGACTTAGGGGCATGAACAAGCTCTATTAGTATAATGGAATTTGGAGGGAAATTTTCACTATAAAAAAGAAATTATGATGCACTCAGCTGCACTTACCTCTTTTCTGTTGCTGACCATGTTGTAATACAGAGATTGTATGAATTAGAAATTAATTGTAATGTGATGATTTTTTTTGCAATTTTCCCATGTAGTTATTTTTTATGCTCTTTGATTTTATATTTCATTAATATTTTCCAATTTACAAACATGTCTGAAGATTCAATATGGTGTTTTTGAAGAGGAGGTTTAAAGAAGAGAAGGAGAATTTTAGACCTACCCTAGCAGAATTCTGATAAGGCTCATGATGAAGAAATGTAAAAAAATTCCAATTACAAACTGCATAATAAGTCAATTTAGTGATGACATGTCACATGATATTAAAAAGGTTTTGTGTAATAAACTAGAAACTGATAGGTTCTCTAAGTAGGTTGAGATGTCAACAGATTTTATCAGTAAATGTTATATTTGAGCATTTGTGAAATTTGAAAATGATAGTGAAATTCGTTTTTTTTTTTTGTTTTGTTTTGTTTTTCTGTTGCAAAAAGCTATCCCCCAAAAGCAAAAGCCAAAGCCAAAATATTTTTTTTTCCTTCATTTTTGGAGAGGAGCTGTCTTGGTATCTCTACTGACGGCACTTCTTGATGGTTTTTGTCTCTTTCTTAGGAAAAAAAAATATCATGAATGCATTCACAATATACTACTTTCTTCATACCAGAAAGGTGCTAGTGTTGAATTTTATTGAAGATGAAATGAAAAATATCCTGGATGATGGTCAAAAAATGGCTAGTTTTAGTAAACAAAAACTATTTCACTTAATATTTCAGAAAACTATGCAAAGACATCTAAGCAAGGTGTTTAAAGGATAATTGCAGGAGTGCTGTCAAGAAATTGGCTAACCAGATTTGGTGGCAGCGCCTTGAAAATGAAGCTTGGCTGCACAACATTAGTCTATGAACTTGGCAGACATTTTCATCACACCAACTCTTTGTACATACCTCTTTTAGGTCCCAGAGAATATGTTTTGTCTTCAGATGACACCACTCTTGGATATATCATGTTGCAAAAGAAATTATAAAATGTTTTCTTTGGTGTTTGGGCCAGAGTAAGTAAAGAGATTAAAAAGTCCCAAGTCCTATTGCAGACTCTTGAAAGTATGGCAGAACCCTATTGAACAGTCTCTACAGATGACTGGATGAAGGAAGCTTTCCCTGAATATTCTTCTTCTCAGCCGAAGAACGTGAATTTGAGAGACAAGGATGAATTTTGTGAGCTGTATCTGATCATACACTGGAGAGGAAATTGACTGATCTCCTCTAGACAAGGTCTGGATTTCTGGGGGGGGGGGGGGGGGAGTATCCTATCATTATAAGAAAGCAATGAACATTTTGCTGTACTTTTCAATTCTTACATATTTATGTAAGCTTTTTCTGGTTGATCAAGCATCATAAGCAAAGGTAGAAATTGTCTCCTTTTAGCCAAAAGTGTTACCTGTGTGCCCTCATATCAGTTTTCAATCATAAGTTGAGCATTTGTGCAACAGAAACACAAAGCAAAACAAAAAACATGTTTTTCATTAAAAGGTAAAATTTTATTTTTTAAAATTTATTTTCTAGGGTCGCCTGGGTGGCTCAGTCGTTAAGCGTCTGCCTTCGGCTCAGGGCGTGATCCCGGCGTTATGGGATCGAGCCCCACATCAGGCTCCTCCGCTAGGAGCCTGCTTCTCCCTCTCCCACTCCCCCTGCTTGTGTTACCTCTCTCGCTGGCTGTCTCTATCTCTGTCAAATAAATAAATAAAATCTTTTTTTAAAAATTTATTTTCTAATCTTAACAGTTTTATGATATGTAGATACATAAATTAAATCAAGCAACCAACTCATGTGTATAACTGATATTTCTAAGTCTATATCTGAGTCTTATCATGTCACTTGTTAGAAAATGTATTTCCAAAATTTCTATGAAGTTTGTGTCCCATGCTATATTTTTACTCATAGTGCTTGGGTTATGGATTTATGGTTTGATTATTCTATATTGTCAATAGATTTTCATATGGAAAATATCATTAATTGTCAGTTTGCAGCTTGCATTTAAATCTACCAAGAGCACACTGAGAAGAAATAAATGTGATCTGGCTTGAGCCAGTTGTTTTACAGAAATTTATTATGTGTACCTTGTGTGTGTTTAAAGCTTACAGAACAGAAAGAAAAAGATTAAGAAAGATTAAGAAAAAGTGATTTGAGAGAAACCCAAAGCCACATCAAATCTAACCAAAATGGAGATACATTTATGTCTTATAAAGAAAGGAACTAGAGATCAGAGGACGTGTCCTTGGCATTTTAGGAACCAGGGAGAAGGAGAGGAGTGAGTCAGCCCAGAAGTGAGAAGATCCAAATGGCGGGGTGGCGGGGCAGGGGGCGATGTAGAGACATGTACATGCTGCTACTTCCTCAGAGAAACGAGTTCAGAGAAAAAATGAAAAAATAGGTGTGGGACAGTGGGAGAAAAAATAGGTGTGGGACAGAAGAAAGGAGAAGCTTTGAAGAAATGTCAGCTGGGGCTGAGATGAGCCAGCAAGGCCCGGGCTACAGAAGCTGCTGGCATGGTGACTCATCCCTGAGCTCTTGGGTAGACGGGGTGTCAAGGAGAGTCCCTGGAGAGCAATTGTAAGGAGTATTAAAGAGCCTCTAGACCACCTGAAGGATATTCTTATTTGAATGAAAAAGTTCAGTAATTTTAGCTCTTCCATCTTCGAAGAGCTAAGAAGCTCTTCCTGAGGCCATGGGCGAGGCAGAGACACAAAAGGTAAACCAGGAAGTGGAACTAGAGACCCTCTTCAAATCCAAATTAATGCCTAAAGTAAGGAGGTTTTTTCCCACCTCCCTCCCTAAAGTAAGGGGTTTAAATGAAGCAACAGGGCACATGTCATGAGTAGGAATATTTTTACTACTGTTGGTAGTAACTCTAACTGAAGGACTGGGCAGGTATGGGGCTAACGGAATCCTGTAGGTAGAGAGAACAAGAGGAAGGTGAAAATGGAACAGCCAAAGCCCCAAGACCATGGACTTGGGAGAATAAACTTACTTCTACTTCCTTTAGTGGCAGTATTCAGAGTGGCTCACTCAGGGAATGGGAGCTGACTCTGCTTGGCCCCGTTTTACCACGCCTTTCCTATGTATTTCTGTGGAGGGCCAACGTAGCCCTTTTTCTTTCTCTGTGGACACAAAGGCCAGCACAGTTCCTCGAATATAGGAGATTTCTGATAAATATTGAAATGAATGACTGGGGAACAATCCTACCCAATTGGTATTTGTTGCTGCTCTTTAATTTTGTTTGGGAGCAAAAACTCTTGTAATCGGAAGTTTGGTTTAAGATGGATTTAACATTAAATTCTAGCCACTCAAATGTATTCTATACCTATTTTTAAGGTCATAATCATATACTCATAAGAATATAAAAACTAGATTCCATTAATTCCCATGTGAAAAAAAATCTTTATAGTAAAATATCCAACAATAATATATTAAACGGATTGACTCCTTATGATGAGAATCGGCTGTACTTGGCTCTTCTTGTTTCTGTATATACTTCCATTTCTCTACTACAACATGATCATGGAATTTGAGCATTACAGCTTTCCAAAATAGCAAAATACCGTATTGATAGTTTATAAGTGCTCTCACTAGTTCTATTTTCTTAATTACTTCTAAGTTTATAATTTTAGAACTCTGGTAGTTCCTCTATTAACTTATATCTGATGACAACATGCTAGTGTTTTAAAAATCTTAAAAACATTCCTAAATGTGACAATATAAGCCACAGTGGACTAGAGAGTGTCTTCTCTAATTTTGTGTTCTGTCACTTCATTCTGTGTCACTTAGTTCCTCTGTCATTGCTCAGATTTGTGTAATATATACTTTCTGAGTTACCCTGGCAATCACCTTCTCTGAAGGGCCATGCCAGACCCTTTAATCTTCCCCAAAGCTTGCCTTTCCTCAGTCATAATTAAACGATAATTTTAAAACCCTACATGATCCCAGAGGTGGGTAATAAAATGAATTGTTTTTTTGCCTCTGGTAGCTGAACTTCTTGCTGGACTGCTTATAAATTAATCTAACATAAGAAGGGAAAAAAGTATTTTTTTGTAAATAAATTTATAAAATATAGTAATCCAGAACAAAATTTTTTATTATAATCACAGCTTTTCTACTGGTTTCTGAAGTTAAAATTCCATGGAGAAAAAACTTTTTTTTTTATTAAGAGACATATAATCTCTATGTATATGAATGACTCAGATTTTGCTTCTAGTAATTGTGACCCAGTGGTTCTGGGTTCTTTTTCTGAAGAATATTGGAGCAAGACTAAATATTTCTGGGGGTCCAGGCACATTCAAATTATCTAAATCTTCTTTACTCAGTTGAACACTCTATGACCAAAGGTCAAACAATACCATAAGGACAGTGTCATCACCCTTTGATGATGGTGTAAGTTTAGTAAGTATTGGTAAGTCCCTTGGGTTCTGAGGATTCTGACGGTATGACTTGGAAAAGAAAGTTAGACAGTGGAAATTGTGGGCTTCAGTAGGATCTGTTTGGATTTTCACAAGACTGTGGACTGTGGCACATGGCTGAGCTCTCCCAGTGCCTCCCAGACATTCCTTGAGGGTGACTCATCCAGTTTTGAGTATCACTGACTATACGCTTCACTGCTTCTTTTCACTTCTATACAGAAAGCCTATGGATCATTGGGGAAAAGTGAGAAATGAGTATCAAAGGAGGCTTTAACAAGCGAAGGGCATAGAGTTTGCACCATGGAGGAAGAAGAGCGATGGGGAGTAATTAAAGTGTGCAGAGGCTCATTGAACTTAGCAAGCTAAATAGAGCTATGGGTTGGGCTGTGTCATGGTCAGCATTATGCAGGAACACCACTATTTTCTGTCATTCTCTGGAAGTGAACTTGAATCATATTCTTCCAGTCACTTTGCAAAAGGTGGTGCTTGTGAGAAATTACATGTCACTGAGATATGGGACATTGTTATCGAGATGTGGGATTTGACTTGAAGTGAGGAACCCTCAGAGAGTTTTCATTTTTTTTTTTTTAAGATTTTATTTATTTATTTGACAGAGATAGAGACAGCCAGTGAGAGAGGGAACACAAGCAGGGGGAGTGGGAGAGGAAGAAGCAGGCTCCCAGCGGAGGAGCCTGATGTGGGGCTCGATCCCATATCGCCAGGATCACGCCCTGAGCCAAAGGCAGCCGCTTAACCGCTGTGCCACCCAGGCGCCCCAGCTCAGAGAGTTTTCTACCTGGATTATGACCTAGTCATTCTGACAGGGGAGTCTTAGAGGTTGTGTAATTGGAGATGAGATCTATTCCTCCTTTTGTTGGTCTGTTTATTGGCAAGGCAGTGCATGCTGAGCTTTGGTCAGAGTGTTCTTTACTCTGTGTTTATCTGGTCATATCTTTCAGTGTTTCCACTCCAGTCACTGGATAGAGTCCAAAGCCCTTAGTATGGCCCCACATGCCCTTCACAGCGTGGCTTCTGGTTCCTCCATTCAGCCTCATTTCTCACCCCTAGTGTAGACCCCAGGCTTTGTCATTCAGAGTATCTGTAGTTCCTGCAAGATTCTCATAGGCACACACCGGAAAGTGCATTCTCTCCCCTTTGTCCGCCTGGTCCCTTTCCTTCAACACATACCACAGGTTTTACCTTCTTTGTGAAGAAAACATTTCTCACATCTTATAAAGTTCTTCCTGTTCCCACAACTCCTACAGTTTTTTCCAGCACTGATCACATTTACACAGCCCTTCCTCTTGAGCAAGACCATAAGCTCCTGGCAGACAGGGACTGTGTCATATTTATCTTTCCATCCCTTAGAGCATAGCAGGGCCTGAAATAAGACAGGAGGTCCATTTATTTTTAAATTTGAAATGTTTAATGATTCTTCATTTTGCCTGTAAGGGAAATGTTGTGGGTAGGCTCTAAAATGGCTTCCGATAAACTTCTCTTCTGCGTTTATGCTCTTACATATTTCCCTCCCGTTGGACTGAATTTATTGACTCACTGTTAGTAAAGATAATGCGGCAGATGTAATGGGCTATCACTTCCAAGGTTAGGCTACAAAATGACTGTGACTCCCACCTTGGTCACTCTTCTCTCTCTCTGAGCAAAGCCATGCAATTTTGTGATTTTTGTGTATTTCTAGGGATTTAGCTCCTCATTATTGCATCTGGCTCTGAGTTGTTGCTTCTCTTCACTTCCTCATTTCAATTTCTTCTTTATTCCAACATTAATCTCTTCTCTATCTTCATTCTAACTCAGGTGTGGGATAACACAGTTTTTCCTAGATTTCACCAAATCCACTCATGCAATGCAATTGTGTGTGTAGAAGACTCTAAAAGCTTAGGTCAGGGAAGACGTTTACAGTCCAATAATATACATAATTAAAATTGAATGTTAGACCTTTCTTTTCTTAAGTCCTTAAGGAATGCCCACCCACAGATCTGTTCAGCAGCATTTTTTTCTGTCAAGTACAGCTCAAAACATGTTTTCTGATTCTTTCTCTATTTTTCAAACTCTTTTCCCAGTAAGGCTGTCTTTATCTCTGAGGAGTTTTTTATGTGCTTTTCTAAACAGAAGTACATCTACTCCGGATCTCAAACTTAAGTAGCCCAGAAAAATGGGTAGAGACTAGACATTCCCGTCTGTCTTTTCTCTATCTCCTGAAAGAGTCTGAAGTAAAAAAGATGAAGATATTTTTCCCCGCTGGTATGCCTTGTGTCATCCCTCAGAAGCAAAAAGCTATACTAGTTAACTTTCCTTTTAAATATAAATGCTTTCCCCTAAAATGCATATAAAAATTTTAGCACATAAAAGGCATTTAATTATTTTTTTTCTTTCTTTAATAACTATTAGTCAAATTATTTCATCTCCCTTGGCCTTGCCACCCATCTTGACAACAGTCAACATTTTTTGAGCCCACATTATGTACCAGGAAAAAAAATGATTAAATGATATATAAGGTAGCCTCTTCCCTCAAGCTATTTATTTCTGACTATAATACATATTGACTGGCCTTTCTATATACAGATATATACATGACTGTGTGTGTGTATGTGTGTGTGTTTATGTGTGCCTCTGTGTCTTTGTGTTTTCTGGAATATTCTCTCACACTAGTTCTGCTTCTGCATGCTCACACTCTCTCCATCTTCAAAGACTCAAGTCTATGATCGTTTCCCTCATAAAAAAGTCTCTAATTCTCCATTTTGAGGTTTTGTTCCTGAAATTCCATAGGACTTTGTACTTCTTTTATAAGGACTCCCACATCCAGCCATTGATTCCAAATCTATAAATGTCTCATATCTCCTTTTGATTATTGGCACTTTGATGGAAGTGTCCCCATTTAGTTCTTTTTTTTGTGTGTCCTTCAGTCTCTGCTGAAATGCTTGCCCCTTATAGATATGCAGTAGACATTGACATCTTATCATCAGCTTCCCCATTTGGAATCTAAGAATCTTCTTTGACTCTGTATCTATTATTTATTGCATAATTTGAAGCAAATTTTGTGTTTATTTTTTCATAGTATATTTACAATTCTACTTTTCCCCTCTTACATGAATAAAATAAAATCTTTAGTCCCTCCCTGTCGTATCTCGGTAAACTTGAAACAGTATTTTCTGGAAACTTACAGAGATTCTGTGGCCAAAATTTTCTCCTTTGCTCTCTTAAAAACTTCAGCTGCCTTCTTGAGATAAATCACTGCTTTCTTCTCAGTCTTTCCATTAAGAAAACGAAATTCCTTACCTAAGCTTCCTAGCCATCAGTCTCAGCTACAGAATTAGATACTGTTATTTATTCTTATTAATATAGATATAAGCCACACAGTAAAATATCTGTTTTGCTAATTACTTTTTAGATTAGTTTTATTTCTTTTATGTTTTGCTCTCTGAGCAGAGAGGGGAAAAGAAGGAAGAAGAAAATCTGAGGCTTTAAGATTATAATAGAGAGATAGAATACTATAACCATTACTTTTAAAACATGGCAGGAAGATTAACAGTATACACTGGATAATTATGATTTGCATATCTTTAGTTAATGTTAAATAGTTACAGAGTCCTCAGGATCATATTTTAGGATTTGAGTATATAAATATGTATGTGGTAAAGGTTCAAAATAGGTATGTGCTAGTTGATGGCATTTCTAAAATAAAAATAAAATAAAAAATGACATCATATAAATTTGATAAAGTACAAAGAAATATGGAACATGTCAGAAAATATTTCATGGTGAATAACTCCAAATTCTCTGGGTACTTTGGAATACCATGGAAATATTATGCTCTAATTGAAGAACAGCATTGGGGGTGGGAGGTAGTGACAAAACTAGCAAATAGCCTGAAATTACCTTCATAGGAGTGGTTTATAGCAATCAGTTCATGTGGTTCTATATTAGACCAAAAAAAAAAAAAAAAGAAGAAGTTCTAGACTCCCTTGCAGTCAATTAGAATCCCCAGGAACTTCTTAGATCATGCTTTTTCCCAGGGAAACAGAGTTTTCTATATTTTCCTGATATTGGAAGTAGAACAATCATATATCCTAAATGGTACAGGACCATATCTATTTTTAAAGACCTTTATATAGCTAGATCACGTATCAAAATATATATCCCAAAATATAATTCTGAAAAAAAAGGAACCCTAGAATTTTCAGAAACAGAATTTCAGAATTCTGGTGTTCTAGTTTTAGGTTTCCTCTTAGAGGCAATTCTCTCTTCTCTGAACACTGTATTAATTCTACTAACAACGTGGATTGGTTGGATAAATAGAACAAAACGGTTCTTTACGTTCAGCCATTGGACAGCCTAGAGCCTCAGGGCCAATCCATGAACTCAGGTATCAGATTCTGTCTCTCAAACACAAAGAGACCCTAGGACAACAGTTTGGGTACTTGAACTGAAACTGCATATAGGGTCAGATTGCTCCTTCTTTTTGACCACATGTACAATGATGAGAAGGAGACAAAGCTGGTCTCTTCTCTGGTCTGTTGAAGAATACAGCAGACATACCAAGAAAATCTGTCCTAAAGGCCTCCAGATTTTCAAACATCATCTCCAGTGGGGCCTGGCTGAGATTTGCTTCTTATTTTTCCATATAACCTTCTCTTTAAGCTAGCCTAACTGAGGTCCTTATTACCAAAGCACCTTGACTAAACACCAGTGTTTAAGCTGTAAGTTGCTATTACTGGGGAAGATACTACAGTTGAAGCAGGTTTCTGGGTCATCCCTATTGGAACACACTTTAGAGGGAGATATTCCATGGAAGGAAATTTTTTTTTCCCTTGACAATATAACTTCTCTTCCTTATCTACCTCAACCAGTATTTTAAGCAGAACTTTCCCTAAACATCATTCCCTCTAGAAAATTGATAAGAATCTTCAAATGACCATTATAACCAATTAGAGAGTGCAGGGAAACAGCCTGATTACCTTCTTTCATGCTAACTTTCAGCAAACTAGCTGCATGGCTATGGGCAAGTCACTTTCTCAGCGTCATAGTGGTAACCAGGGGTTCCCACATCTAACTTAGAGGTTAAATTAGATGCCATTGAAGATTTGTGCACACATGAAAAAACTATAGTTCTAAATTGATAAGAAGTGGTACCCAAGAAAAATTATAAATAGGCACAATTAGGTTTTTCCAAGTTTTCAATTATCTTGCTCAGCTGTGAGCATTGTGATAAGATTGCAATGTAATTGTGATTAATGTTGTCATCATTATGATAATTTTTATCATAACAAATCAGGAGGAGATATCCCACAGCCACAAAGGCAACAGTGCAGTACAGATTGCTGCTAAGAGTAACATGTCTTTCATTTACATAGAGTTTTACAGCTTAAGAAAATACTTTATATGTATTATCTCATTTGATCTCACACCTACTCTATGAAATGTGTTTTGATAACATAGGCTCACAGAAGTATGAAGGTAGAACCATGGAAGCTCACAGAAAGAGGACTTCCAACATAGAGGGGGAAATTGGTATGATTTATAATACAGATAAAACTGGGGCTTCCAACATTTTAAGTGGGTCTGTAGGTCAAAGACTACTTCAGAATTTGAAAAGAGACTTTGCCCCCAAAATGTACATGGCTACAACTATTGAAACTTAAAATGTATAAATCAAACCCCTATAAGCTCACAGATCCCTTGTAATTTACCTCTGATTCTAAATCTAGAATGTTGGACATTTTGGGGTGTCATCAAAAGGAATAGAAAAAAAAACTTCTCTGATGTCTATAAATGTAGGTAAAAGGAGGAAAGATATTTAATATTTGTTGAGTCAAATACTTTATATTCTTATCCCACTTAATTCTAATAATAGCTCTATATAGTAAGAATAATCTTCAATTTAGAGTTAAGTTTCAGAGAGGTCTAGAAATTGTCACACAATTAGAAAACAATAGGGGAATTTAAAGTTAAATGTCTCCGGTTTGCACTAAGGATGACTTTAAGCCTTAAAAGAATTTTAAATAATTTAAGATTGGGGTGCCTGGGTGGCTCAGTCAGTTAAGTGTCTGCCTTTGGCTCAGGTCATGATCCCAGGGTCCTCGGATCAATTCCCACATAGGGCTCCTTGCTCAGCAGGGAGCCTGCTTCTCCCTCTGTCCCTTGTTATGCATACTCTCTCTCTCTGTCTGTCAAATAAATAAAATCTTTTTTTAAAAAGTTTAAAAATTTAAGATTAAGTGTCTCTGGTCTGTGGAAAGGATGTATTCTTTCTACTACACCATACAAGCTAACATGTTAACATACTGTTCGGGAAAAGAAAATGACCACTTCTGCTTAACTCTTCTTGTAATAGTTGAGCTTAAGAATTTCGATGCCCATCTTTAAGAATTTAGATGAATTGGTTATTTTAGAATTACCTATATCCTTAAAGTTCTTTTTTTTTTTTTAAAGATTTTATTTATTTATTTGACAGAGATAGAGACAGCTAGCGAGAGAGGGAACACAAGCAGGGGGAGTGGGAGAGGAAGAAGCAGGCTCATAGCGGAGGAGCCTGATGTGGGGCTCGATCCCGTAACGCCGGGATCACGCCCTGAGCCAAAGGCAGACGCTTAACTGCTGTGCCACCCGGGCGCCCCTATATCCTTGAAGTTCTTAACAAGAGGTGAAGAGAGATGGCATAGTGCATTAAAGACGATGATGTTGTGTTACGTGTGAGAAATTGTTCATATTGTAAGGATACATTTGAGGTAGAGAAGACTAGGGACGTGGTAAGAGTTGGGTAAGCACATCTCAGGCCAGTCAGAAAAGATGCCTTATATGTGACATCAGAAGCAAGGAAGAGATATAAGCATTCCCCCCAGAGTAAAACATAGGACTGCCATGGAGGAAAAGATAGGGTCGTAGCTGTCACCTGTCTTTAGATATGTAGGCACTGCTTCAGGCCTAGAGCTGTCCCCAACACACTTGGAAAGATCACTTCCTAGTTATCCTTGGAGATATGCCCTTAACATGATCATACCTTACCAAGGGTATGATCCTTGGGCCACCCTACCATGCCTTTATTGGGTCGGTCCTGTAGTTCCTACCCTACCTCCTTTAATGAACTTCACATTAGCTTAGCACCTTTCAGGGTCATCAGTAATAGTCCATAAGTGAAAGTGAAGCTCTTTAGCTCTCTGTCCCTCGTTTCCCTTCAGCCCATCTGATTGCCAAAGGATGGAACCAGCACCCTAGCTTCTAACAGAAGGCTCCACCAGAACAATTCCCATGGGAGCTTCTCCTGGAAATTGGATGCTGTCATCACATGGGCAAAGAGAGGGTCATCTCTCCAGGGACTAAGCCCCTAGAACTCTCAGTTCTCTGCTTCTTTTTGTTTGTATGTAATATGCTTCCTTCACAATCTCCACAACAATGCCACATGATTCTCCAACTTGGCCAAGTGTCAGTATCATCTGTTAATTTCAGGACTCTATGCCTTGGGCTTCTAATTTGGTAAATCTGGGAGGGATCCAGAAATCTACCTGTTCATTCATCCATCTCTCTATCCATGCATCCATCCACTGTTTTTTGTTAACTCCCCAGACTACACTGATAATCAATTTGGAGTATCTCTGTAATATAGAACACACAGCGGCAGGTACACAGTTGAGATTTTTTTAACTTGGAATATCACCCAGAAACAAATATTCCAAAAAAAAAAAAAATCAAAGTCTGGAATATGTTATAATACATTTTAGGAGGCATGATAAGTTTTATTAGGGCAGCTCAGAATGAAGACTGCATGAATATTTGGTAAGATGTAAGTAAGTTCCCAGTCATGTGTTTTTCATCAACTTTGGTGCAAGTTGCATCTGCCGAAAAGTTACTGCTGCTTTCCCTTCTAGTGAACCCTCCTCCATGCTTGAGACTTCTTTCCCCGACCTCGGGCTGAGTCTTCCCTGTTGGCATCACAACATCCAGAGAGATCAAGGCATCTTTCTCCTGGAAACGCTGATTTATCATCTGAGCTTCATGTCCAAAACACTTCCTCAAAGTCACTTGAACTTCAACTCAACCAGATCTCTGCTTTAATCTCAATCCCAATGAACACATCTCAGGTTTACCTCTATTCTGAATTATCTTTTTCTATAATAACCTTAATATTTGCATCCATTTATAGCTCTTGTTTACCCAGGGGGTGCTACTGTAATAGGTTCTCTTTCCGGCTATACTTCCCCAGGATCGTGATTTCCTCCAGCTTCTCAGAATTACTCCATACATTTGTTTTTACCGCATAAAGCCTGTTAAGCAGGGATACCCTAACTAGATCTGGAAGAAGGAGTCGTTTCTGTAAGTCTATGGAGTACAAAGAAATCACTGGGCTTCTGAATTTAAAAGCAGCTGTATGACAAGCACCACCACAGGGCTTTCAAAACTCCAAATGAAAACTCAAGAATGAGGATTCTAGAACTTGCCATTTTAAGTTCTTCTTGAAGATGCAGGAGATAAGGCAAAGAAACAAAGGAAGTAAAAAAGTAAAATTGAGGAAGTAAAAATGTAAGGTCACTTATAGGATAAAAACTAAAAACAAAAAGAACGAATAATAGAATGCGAAAGATCCAGGCAGTGATTCCGTATCTTAATTCAGTTTAGTCTTCCCAGCAAATTTTTATGAGGTTTTGCCCATCTGGCTTCCTATAGATTACCACATGGAGCGTCTGCTGTTTTCCTTTGTGAGACCTGAAATCTGCTGTTTCCTGATCTCACTAACACATTTTCTTTACATTTCCCTGCAATTCCCAGCGATTTCAGCTTCAATTTAGTGTAGGCAGTAATTGACTCCTGGTTAATTCTGAGCTTCATTCACAGGAGAAAGATCGATATTGTGTACTGTAGTTTCTGAGAACCACTCTGACTGTGCTCAGAGGGAGCCAGCTCTTGTATCTTCAGGACAGAAGTCATGGGGTCTGGTGAACACAGTAAAGCAAGAATCACAAAACAGAAGTTGGAAGTTAAGTGCGGTTCTTTAGAGCCGGAGGCCAAGTCCACAGAAGCAGCATTTTTTGACCCCCTCCAAAAATCTGTAATAGAATTTTATACGTTTTTGTTTATTAAATAATTACAATTCATGCACAAGAGGGTACCTTTTTACAGTGATTCAGGACAGGGTATGGACTATTTTCTCAGATTTTATATGAAAAATAAACAACATTTTATATTGAAACGTAAAACAACATCCTATAACATTCTAAATAATTGTATATTGTTCAGTGTGTTTCCAAATACATTCCATTGTTTTACCTTCATGGCAGGAGACACATAGATTTGATCCACGATATTTTAAAGTGGAGAAGGCAATATGTAGAAAAACGAAAGGTCTTGCCACAAATCATTCAGCAGGGCCTCAGTGAAGACAGAATCGGAAATTAGACCTCATCGTTCTGAGTGCTTGGATCATGTCATTATCTACTCTAATCCCTAATTAATTTATAGCAGTATTTAAGATGTATTCTTAGATAAAAGCATCCCAGGACAAAATATACAGGCATACAAGCAGTATGTATATAAATATATATAAAATATGATCTCTGACATATGAAAATTTATTAAATTTGAGAGACAATAGAGTCCTGTG
Organism: Ursus maritimus; assembly: GCF_017311325.1. NCBI lineage: Eukaryota > Metazoa > Chordata > Mammalia > Carnivora > Ursidae > Ursus > Ursus maritimus. The sequence goes on from NW_024426552.1 coordinate 54,728,791, forward strand.
TAAGAACACAAACAGTAGTTTACAATCTGCAGTCCTGTGCGTTGCTTCTATTTCTTTGTCTATGAAATGGTTGTAATGACAGTATTTACCTAACAGAGTTACTGTGCGGATGGAGACTTAATACACATAAAACACAGAACAGCTTGTGCAATGGCATTTTGCTTATAAATGCCATTTGCATAAATGGTATTTGTATAAATATAAAATATAACAATGTGTTAATTAAAATTTAACTTTAAAATTTCAAACACAAACTATTTCAAGCACAGAAAATAATATAATGGATATCTATATGTCAAAAACTCAGATTTATCAAATGTTAACATTTTGCTATCTTTCTTCCAGATCACTCTTTGTGAAAAATATGAAAATAAAACATGTCAGATACAGCTATGACCCTGCTCCCCTTCCTTCTCACTCTCATCTCAGAGATAACTACTATTCTGATGTTGGTGTATATCAATTTCAACTATATATCTTTTGAATATGTATACTATCATTTATAGATTTTTAATTTATGTACACATCATCACACTGTAAAATATCTTTTTATCATTCAAACTGTGACTTATTTAGATAAGCATATATTTTACAGTATAAATCTCTGTTTCATTCATCTTATTTCCTATGCAATATTCCACTTTATCAATTAAAATGGTCCACTTGTTAATTTCCCTATTAAGGGATGATTAGGTAGGTTGTTTTATTTTCTTCTATTACAAAAATACTGCACATTTGGGAGCATTTTTCTAGAGTGGATGTCTGGATATCTGCTACTGTAGAAACCAAGTAGAAGCCATGGGCATCTTCAGCTCTACTGAATTCTGACAAATCGCTTTCCAAAGTTTTGGTAGCAATTCGCTCTCCTCCCAGCCAGGCTGTTTCCCTACACCCTTACCATATTATCAGACTCTAAATTTTACCAATAAAAGTGTGTGAAATGGTATCCAATTACTTTTCATTTGCACTGCTCTGATTACTAGAGAGATCAAGCATCTTTGTAATGTTTCCTTATTTTTACATTTTATATCTTTTTGTTGTTTTTTGAGGAGGTATGGGTGTGGGTAAAGGCACAAGAGAGCAGCTAGTAAGCTACTAAAATAAGTGGTCCCTACCTAGTTATAGCCTGGAGACTCACAGTAAGTGAATTGACCTCAACAGCGGCATTTATAAACAGAAAAGTAACCTGTAATCACTTCCATTGCCTCTGCCATATTTGTATGACAGTATCCATGCTCACAATTCTCATGCGTTTCCGCCCTTCTTAAAATAATTGGCAACTACAGAGGAAAACAAAATCATAAAATAAGAATAATTGGAAATAATGTGATATATTCCTCTCAAAATGGAGATGAATGAGTAAACTCCCAGATGCCTAGGTGGTATAAAATGACCCTTTGAATATTTAAGTGAGTTATGACTATCTGAAAAATTCAATCAATGAACAAGTGAAAAACAAAGAAAGGCCAACATGGCCAAAGTCTCTCAGCTATTTCTAAGACTAGCAGGACTATGAAATAGCTTCTTATTTTTAATTAAGTTTCTATCAATCATATGGAATTTTACCTGGGGCATCTTTCTAGAACAAATCATCCACTGTATCTCATGGAAAGTTGGAAATGAAAAATCTTCGGTTCTCCATCCACTGGAAATACATTTGCTATTAATTGCCATAGACGTGGCTACCTCGGGTGGGATGTTTCAAACAAGCACAATTACTACAACAGCTCTGCATTTTATGATGTTTCGTGTTTTTCCCTGATTTATGTGCTTTTAGGTTACCCATTAACATGCTTTGTTACATTCCATATAAAATGAAATGAGATCAATGCACATCTTAAACTCATTATGCTGATATTACAAATGCAAATTGCCTGCTACCTACAGAGTAGTTAAATATCATCCTGCAGTTTCCTGTTACTTATGAACAATTTAGAAATAACATCTGCAATTTTAAATATGTTTTCTTTGTCTACTCAACCTTGCAATGCTCCCAAATACACGCCCTATCTTGGAGAAAGCCTTGCAAAGTCAAACAGACTATGATCGCTTCACTTGCTAGATTATTGCGTTAAAAACAAAATGTGTTGTCACTTCAGATAGAATTTCAAGGAAATTCTGAATTGCTTTATTGTACATCTGACATTTCCATCTGTCTGTTGAAGTATCAACACAAACACCTTGCTGTCCACAGACGGGGGGCCACACTTTCAAGGAGGCAGCTTTCAGCCTTCATGATAACCTCTCATGATAACGTAGTAAGCCGGATGTCCCTGGGGACCCCAAAGCAATGCGCTGTGAAGCACGGCCCGTACGCAGCATCATGGAATGGTACTAATCAGGAAGTGACTACCCAGGTTGGGCTTCGTGGAAAACAGCATCTCGCAGGACAAGGTAGGCTTCAAAAGGACCAACTCTCATTTGCAAATGTCATGGGAGAAGTCTGTGCAATGAGTAGGAGGAACATATTCTGTTCTTAATCATCAGAAAAACAAGTTTACCTCTTTGCCTCCGTTGGGCCTCACCATTCCCAAAGACTAGGCTCGGGTTTCAGTTATGATCGCTCTTCACCTCTGCAGGTTTGGGACTGCCATTTGGTTTCTCAGTGAATGAGGGCGTATGCGTTTTTGTTTTTGTTTTGTTTTTTTTATAACTCCACTTCCTTATTTTCACCACTTGTTTATTTGTACACGTTTCCTCCTGGATCTCATTTTTTGCCTGTTTGTGAACTTTTCAGAGCAGCAGTTAGCTAATCTGATAAGCTCATCCATTCCTCTGCTCCAGTGGATGGAGAGTAAAGAAGTAAACATAGTCACTGAAGACATACATTATAAAGGTTGCTTTGTGTATTTCTTTCCAGTTATCCAAAGAGGTGACTTTAACTGAAAATTTCAAACCAGAAGGAAAGGATAGTTGGAGGAGTGGTTTGGAAGTCATATATTTGGAAGGTCATATATTTGGATAGATTGGGCCTCAAACACAGCATATGAAATAGCTCTTTAATTTAACTGCAGTCGATGGAAGGATGCTCCCCAGTATAATGATAATGCAAACTGCAGTATCCATTTGTTTCATCATAATGAAATTTTGTATTTAAATTTACATCATGAAATATTAATAAGGACATTGTGTTAGTTTTCTAGGGCTGCCATAACTAAATACCGCAGACTAGGTGGCTTAAATATTAGAAACTCATTTTCTCACGGTTCTGAAGGCTGCAAGTTCTAGATCAAGGTGTCAGCAGGTTTGGTTTCCCCTGAGGCCTCTCTCTGGCTTCTGTGTACAGTCCCTGATATCTCTTTGGTTTGTCCAAATTTCCTCTTCTTACAAGGACACCAGTCAGAGTGGATAAGGGAAAAGCCTGACAGCCTCATTTTAACTTAATTGCCTCTTTACAGGCCCCATCTCCAAACACAGTCATAGTTTAAGGTACTGGGGATTAGGGCTTCAACATATGAATTTGAGAGGACACAATTCCACCCATAAGAGATCTAAGAATCATTATCCTCCATTTTGAATGCTTAAAGCTCGAAATATGTTAGGAAACATTTTGACAAAATGGAGTGTATGCATAGAATCATGAGACAGTTTTGAATTCTGGTCATTCTTTCCAACAGAGTACATTAGGCCAGTTGGTAATGACAAATGCCTAGTGTAAGTATTATCACCTCCTGTCTCAGAAACCAGACTCTCGTTGGTCACCAGTTAGACAGCCCAAGCCCAGACGTGTTTGCTGGGCTTTTTTCACCACGTAAGCTATTGCTAATAGTAAGAGTTGGCAATAAAAAGAACTTTATTTGCCCTATCCAATCCATAACTTAAACTTCAGAACATAATTTAAAAACAATGTCATAGATGCATTTTAGTTAATATATTGGTGTTATTCTCTTTATACCTAGACACTATTCTATTACTATAACCTATGATTGCTCAGTGTTTTTTAAAGAAGGCATTATTGGCATGTTGCATAGAATAATTCTTCATCATACTGGACTGTCCTCTCCATTGTCTGCAATGTTCCCAGTATTGTGACAACCAAAATGTCCCTTTCCATTTCCGAATGTCTCTTGACGTAGGTTCTGCTATCAATTTTAAAACAAAGACAGTGGCTGAAGCAGCCATGTCACTTTAGTGGCATAATGTCATCTCAAATCCTTCAATAATTTTCAAAGATAGTGCTTCTTAACCTGCTGTGCTTGATCGGAGTCTGGTAGGTGTGCCTGTTAAATTTTATCTTGTTGACTTGGCAATATTGATTACAGTTTGAAGGAATTTACATTTGGCCTTGCATTTCTATTTCCAGAAATTTGAAGATATGTAGAGGCAAGTACATAGAGATAAGGAAACATGGATGTTTATCAGAACATTCTTTATAATGACAAGAAATGTGAAGCCACCAAATGTTAGCAAGAAAATATTGTTATTAAATATGGTGTATCTACCTATTGGAATACTATGTAGCCACCATCATGCTCAATGAGATAGAAATTTATTATTATGGAAAGATGACAATAAGAAAATAATACAGTAGAAACACTGGGTGTTTACCCCAAAGATACAGACGTAGTGAAGAGAAGGGCCATATGCACACCAATGTTCATAGCAGCAATGTCCACAATAGCTAAATCGTGGAAGGAGCCGAGATGCCCTGCAACAGATGACTGGATTAAGAAGTTGTGGTCCATATATACAATGGAATATTACTCAGCTATCAGAAAGAACGAGTTCTCAACATTTGCTACAACATGGACGGCACTGGAGGAGATAATGCTAAGTGAAATAAGTCAAGCAGAGAAAGACAACTATCATAGGGGGGGGGGGGGGGGGGGAATGGGATAGGCCGGTGATGGGTAGTAAGGAGGGCACATATTGCATGGTGCACTGGGTGTTATACACAACTAATTAATCATCGAGCCTTACATCGAAAACCGGGGATGTACTGTATGGTGACTAACATAATATAATAAAAAATCATTATAAAAAAATAAATAAATAAATAAATAAAGTTCATTATGAATGTAAAAAAAAAAAAGAAAAAGAAAATAATACAGTAGAAACAGTATTTTAATATGATCTCATTTTACAAAGTATTTGTATGTATGTAAATCCACATAAAAATTATAAGTATATACATCAAGTTTTACAAGTGGTTGTTTCAGGGTACTGGGATAAATTAGTACATATTTTAACTGTGTGTGTATGGCACCTGGCATATAACTTTTTTTGTGGCTGTAATATTTTTACAATGAGTATATATATATTTTATAATCAGGAACAGTTATTTTCAAAATTTATCTTATTACATTTAATCCATAATTCTGCCTGGTTCAATCACTTAATGTATTTTATATCATTTCTAGACCTGAAAAAGAAAATTTGCAAATTTTTAACCAGATTTTGGATAAAAGGCTCAACTACACAGGACTCAAGACAGAGTTTTAATTTAAGTCACTAGAAACATCATTTATTAGTCCATACCCTTTTGGGTAAATTAGTCATATGGTCCACAAGCACTTCCATAGAGATTTAGTGTGAGATGCCTTGTTGAAATCCTAAAATATATGTCAGCTCCATTGTCCTCATCCTTTTAGAGTAGGAGTCAGGAAATGTAATAAATAAATAAATAAATAAATAAATAAATAAATATTTAATTAATAAGTTGATTTGATTTGTTCTCTGTGAAACCATGCTGATATCTAATAATCCTTCAATGAACTGTTCTAGAATCTTTCCTGAACCCCTAAAATGCCTCTCAAATCTCTTTATTCCTTCAGACCTTGGCCTATCCTATCTTTTCCTTCTGGAAAGCTCTCTCTGCCCCTCCCCCATTTTGTCCTGCCCCCCACCCCCACCCAGCGCACACGCACACCACTTTACATCTTTTTTTTTTTTTTAAGATTTTATTTATTTATTTGACAGAGAGAGACACAGCCAGCGAGAGAGGGAACACAAGCAGGTGGAGTGGGAGAGGAAGAAGCAGGCTCCTAGCGGAGGAGCCTGATGTGGGGTTCGATCCCAGAGCACCGGGATCACGCCCTGAGCTAGAGGCAGATGCTTAATGACTGAGCCACCCAGGAGCCCCACACCCCTTCACATCTTAATCGCTTAGTGGACCTTCTGCTAAGAGATTAAAATCTTTCACTTCAGCCTCTTTTGAAATCCTTTTTGTGTTATTTGTATTAATTGCCTATTTACATTGTATGTAATCTCCACTAAATTATAAACTCTTTCAAGTTATGGACAGTTTCTGTTCATCTCTCTCTCCCCAGCACCAAATACCACATCTGGCACATCAGGGTTCAATAAATGACTGAATCAAAGAATTCGTCCATGTATTACCCATTGGTGGTCATCCATCACTAGCAGTCTTGAGTTTATGAAATCTTTCTACTTCCCCTTTGTGCATACCGCAGTGCCACTGCCTGTTTGCCAACTTCTGGAATATTTTCCAACCTCTGAAGAACGCTTCCAATTCCAAGCCAAGCCAGCAGCCTTAAATTTGTGTAAAGGGCCCAAAGGCTCTCCTATTTTGGGGGGAGGGGGAGGACTTCAGTTTCCTTTCATTAATATTACTTCATATATTTTTTTATTCTGTGTAAAATCCAATTTGGAATTCATATCTAATCAATCAAAATCATGAAAGTCATTGCTATAATTTCTACTCTTACAAAATGAATCCTTGATTTAAAATTTTTCAAGTGAAGTAATTTTTCCAAAATTAATAAGTACAAAGTCTTTGTGTATTAGCATCTTGGAAAACAAAAGAAATTTGGCAAGGAAATCTATCAACTAATTCCTGATAAGTATTAACCAGAAATAATTAAATGATAATAGTAATAATCAGAATCACAAAAGTAACCAAGGCTAGCTTCTCTTCTCACATTTACAGGCTTTCCACTGTAAAATTCATTATGGACTGTGAAATTACAATCGTTTCCTAGCAGAAGTGATCATTTGTGCTTGTGACCAATTTCTAATTTAAATACAATTTTAAAGATCTGCCTCTGATTCATGGTATATGGAGAAAAACAGACACACAAAACTGGAATGTTATTATGTGCATTTTTCTGGCTTGCAAACACTAGATTTTTCGCAAACAAGTTATTTAACATGTCAACATTGTGTAATAAGTATCAACCATTTTATTGCCCAGAGGTTATAAAGGGGCTTGTTTGACATTAGCTACATTTGCCCTCATGATTCCAAAGACTTTTTCAAAGGAGATAATCAGCATAGAGAGATGTTAGAAAGGAGCATGCAATGCAGAGGTGAATATGAGGTCACACTAATGACTTTCGAAAAAAATAGTAAGAGCAAAAGGAAAAAAAGATGACAAAAATTTTTAAAACGGTCTTTTAATACAGACCAAAAAAAAAAAATTTCCCTTCCAAAGACATGCTGCTTAACACTGCCTCGTTGGGAAGATCAAATACCTAAATCCTGGTCCATAAATCATAGTACATCCATCCTTATAATTTAAATATATAGTCCAGTTAGTTCTGAAACACAAATATGTAAAATTCCCTCAGAACGGACCTGAAGAGTAAATACTACTTTTGCTGACCTTGAAAAGGGCCCTGAGGGGTTTCTGTGAGCTGTAGAACGATACATCTGACTTTTATTTCCACACCAGGCAAGCCAGTAGAGTCCATAACAAAGAAAAACATTCTCAAAGCAACCAAACAAATATGAGTTTCATAGGATCACAATGCGATCATTTGTTCAGTCCTCTGAGGGATTTTGTGTAAAAGAATAACCAGTTGGGACTATGGGTGACTATAATTTCCTATTTTAAACTTTTCTCTCTTCTCCTAACTTCTCACAATTTCGATGTGTTATGTTTGCAAATGTAAAAACAGCAGTAACAATATTTTGCTGTGAGTGTTGAGGGTGGGATGACACAGCTTGGTGGGGGTATAAAAGGTTTGGATTAAATTACAAAAGATTGTTCAAAAATTGAGTCACAAGGAGATTGGAGAAAGAGAAATGCCATTGGTCAGGGGAAAAAAAGTGGCTCCTCCCCCCCCCAAATGTGGCTTTTAAAAAGCAAATTACTAGTTGAGATAATTGACTACTTCTAAGTGAGGCAAAGGTAAAGTGTGGGCTTCTTCATGAATAATTCTGGGATCATTTTTATCTGACATAAATGAGCTGAAGCAGAAGCGCAGAGTAAAATCTCAGCTTGGAGCACACACGTCCTTTTTTCTTTAAGGAACCTCTACACCCAACAGGGCGCTCGAACCCATGACCCCATCTTCAAGAGTCACATGCTCTACCGACTGAGCCAGCCAGGTGCCCCAAGGAGCACGTAAGTGAAGTGACAAGTGAATGAAGATAAGCAGTGGTAGATTCTTCAGAATCCATGCGAGCAGCTGGAGAGCCCCTTGAAGGCGAGACTGTAACTTCATTCATCTCTGCATCTCCAGCCCCAGTCAGAAGGTATGGACCCTATATTTTTGTGTAAGAAGAAGAAAAGTTTGTAAGGTGGACAACTGAAAAGTTAAGAAGTCAAATAGAACAAATCTAACAGGCATGTAAAAACTAGAAAAGTCAGCTGCTACTCACGACCCTGCAAAGGGATGTGGGAACGAGTGTAAGAAGTTGACTCAATACGCCCCTGGCAACAAAATCAATTCAGTTCAATTCTGCCAACATTATGGAACACGTAAAAAGAGCCAGGCACATGTAGACCTGAAGTAAAAGCAGGCAAAGAGGCCTGGATTAAATCATTCTACTCCTGATTTGAGCATAATTTAATTCATTACAACTTTAATTTTAGTTAGCCATTGGCTCTTGGTGTATAATCTGATAAATCCCTATACTTGTAGTAAAGCAACTTTACCCAAGACAATGACCTCGATGCGCATTGCTGCAGAGACATTAGAACAAGAGATAACGTTGAAAGAATAAAATTTCCAAGAAAGAAGCCCTGGAGGATTTGGGTGGTGTCACCAGAAGGGACAGTGGGATCAGACAGCCCCTGTGTCTCTGTCAGGAAGTGTTTAGCTGGTATTTTTAAATCCTCTATCATGTGCCCCGCACTGAGGATAAGGAAGTAGAAGTAATAAAGGATTACCAAAAATTCATCTAGTTAAAATTGCACCTGAAGTTTACATACAAACACATTTAATCCAATCCAGATGAGTCACCTGTGATGGGGATGGAAAGGGTAAAGGGCAAGAGAGAGGGGCTGGGGCACATTTCAGTGTTGCTTCTCATGCAGAGAGTATTCTTATAATTCTCTTTGGAAACTGACTTCTGAGGTGGTGGGCATTGTATTGACTATTTTCAGTTACGGCACAATCCCTTCATTTGATGACAGATATTTATTATTTAAACTTTTCGTGGAAAATTTCGAACATATACAAAAGACAAGAGAATCGCGTAATAAGTTACCATGTACCCATCAGTCAGCTGCAACAGTTATAAACCCATAGGTAATCTTGCTTGGTTTGCCCTTGACCTGTTTCTTCAACTTCAGATTACTTTGAACCCAATCCCACGAATCATATCATTTCATTTTTAATTTTTGCAATTTTTTGAATCACTAAAACATAAAGATTCTTTATAAAAATGTAACCACAATACCATATTAATGGCTTAAGTACTGCAATAATTTCTTAATATCATTAACTGTTTAATCAGTGCCTCTGATTCAATAAATGCCTCTGTTGTCTCATTTTTTGTTTTAATAGCTTGCTGATTCAAATCAGGAATCCAAAAGATCTATGCTTTGGAAATCGTTGGTATGTTTCCTAAGATTTTAAAAAGTTCTTTGATTTTTAGGCTTTATCACCATCACCTTTTATTTTTTCCTTGCAAATTATTTTTTGAGGGTTCAGATTTTTTTCTTTTGTTGTGAGACTTTCAGGCTGGATTTTGGGGCTTGCATTCCCATGGCAACATTTAACACATTTCTCTATCCCCTTGATTACCTGTAGGGTGAAAGAGGCTTCAGCAGATACTGGTTCAGTTTTTACAAAGGATCGTATTTGCAGATATATTTATTTTTAATAAACACTCAAATGTCTTTCAGAGTCCAGTGTGATGAGAAAGATGGAGTGTCTGTTTGAATAATATAATTTTAGGGATGTATCTTAGAAGAAATGTGACTCAAGAATAAAAAGTTGTTTACTCAGAATAAGACCCATAAATACAAAGAACAAACTGGTGGTTGAAGAGGGGAGAAGATGGGAAGATGGGCAAAATGGGTGAAGGGGAGTGCAGGTGCAGGCTTCCAGTTATAGAATGAGTAACTCATGGGGCTGAAAGGCACGGGGTAAGGAATATAGTCAATGATACTGTAATAGTGTCGTATGGGGATGGACGGTAGCTATACTTGTGGTGAGCACAGCGTAACCTATAGAGTTGTCAAATCAATATATTGCACACCTGAAGCTACTGTAACATTGTGTCAATTATACTTCATTTTAAAAAAGATTTCTTTACTCATTTTACTCAAAAATATTCTCTCCAAGCAATTCTGAGAATAGTTGCAAAGACTTTTGTTCAAGCAATAGCAATATCATTGAAATATATATAAAATGGTCCCAAGATAATGTTATCTTTTTGTGAGGTATCAAGTTCCCTGTATGTTTGAAAAATAGTCCTTGTTGCTGTTGTTTTAGTATGCTTTATTACCCTGACTTTCAAGAACTTAAAACCTAGTTCGCAACACATAGTAGATACAATAAAACAATCAAAGAATACAAACTCATGCATGAGAAGTTATTATAAAATGTATTTGGAAGAGAGGATTTTCAGCCCGCTCCCCCCAAAAAAAGTATTTTCTATATTTGGGAAATATAAAATTCTGTAAAGAGCTTGATAATGAAGCCATCTTGGGAAGTGTATAGTCAAGGGCAGGAAGTGATATTTAAGGATAGAGTCATTTGATGACTTTTAAAGAAACAAAATGATGGGGGAAAAACTATTGAAATAATTTGATTTCCCAAAATTCAAATGTTTAAACAAGTTACACCTGTGCTTGATTTTAGATTTCTATAGGACAGACTTCAGACAGGTGCAATCCCGTTCTGTTCTGTTGAATGTAGTAAAATTAATAGCAAATAAGTTTGCGTAGGCTGTGGATACACAGATTAGTTGTAATTTTAATAACTTAGGAAAATAGGAAGTAGTCGGTTAGGAAACGTCATTGTATGTTCACAGAATAATAGAGTCATATCCATTACAGAATCAGAGTGTGTGAAAATGTGTTTATAGGAAGTTATCAGTGGATTAAGCTGATCAAGAAAACATCAACAGAACTTCTCATCTAAAGACGTTTCTCTACTGAGATTTCTATTTAGGAATTTTCACATAACACATTCTGAAAATAATAAAATTTGCCTTAGCAAGACGCGTTGATCAGTGCAACCCCCTTTTATGCCTATATTCTGGCATGAAACTTGTCTGCTCACTTTTGATCTTGCCCAGAGTAACATCATTCTGGACGAGTGAGGAAAGAGATGAGTCAACAAGAAAATGAAGTTGGGAGCAGATCACCGGGGCTTTGAAGGCCTTGGTGAGAGCTTGGGATTTTACTGTGGGGGAGAAGGGAAGCTTTACGGTGTTTGAGTGGACGATACATTGTATGTCAGATGATGATAGCAGCTCTAAGAAATATAAAGTAGGGAAGTGGGGAGGAGGGAGTGCTGGGGAGAGACCAGTTGTAACATGACGCTAGCTATATCAGGAACGTCTGAAAACTCATGAGGGAGCAAGCTGTGTGGATGTCTGGGGGATTATTCCAGGGAGAAAAAAATAAGTATAAAGGCCCTGATTTATGAACATGGCTTACTTATTCGAAGGAATTTTAAGGACAATATTTCTTCAAACCAACCAGAAATCCAATCTTTTACCCCTGTAGAATGTCGGTTTCATTAGGTTACAGATCTTTTAAAAAAGTTCCACTTCTGTATCCTTAGATTCTAGAAAAATACCTCACATGATACACATGCAATAACAAATTGTTGAATAAATAATCAGAGAGCTCCAGAGTAAGGTGTAATTACATATACTAACCCAAACTTGAAAGTTATATTCAGGGGTCTGATTCCATAATTAATGAAGTACCAGTCCATAGCCCAGAATACCCTGGCTTTCCCATGGTGCTAGCTGAAGAGAACAGAGAATTGTCTGAAACACATAATGAAATCCTTCCCTGCCCCCCACCCCCGGCCTGGAGGAAGTGCCCTTTCTGTGCTATTACTCTACTCTCTATTACACTTAGTCTTAGCACTCATTATACTGAATGTACTTGTCCCTATTTCTGCTACTGAGATATTAGGGTTTAATAAATAAATTCTTCTTTGCCCAAGAAAGAAAGATAGACACAGGAATCAAACAGGTGAAGATTTAAAAACGTCAGTTTTATTACTGACTTCAAAAAAAGAAAAAAACACTGGAATGAAGGCTATGGTTAAGGTATGGGAGCAAATGGTCATGATATAATTCCCCACTGAGTCAGATATACGGCACTCGCTCTACTAGCTGTCACAGCTAGACAGTTATTGGCTCCTGCCTACATGGAAAATGTCCCTTTTACCACATGACAGAGAGCAGATCTGTATACTTGCTTTCTGTAAACAGAAAGATTATATTCTGGTGGTTCCGGAAGGGTAAGTCCATGCATGCCCAGTACCCAATCCTAAGCCCTCCATCAGATAAACCACTTACCCTCCTCTGGGGAAGATTGGTAAAAGGGTAGAATATATTCAAGATTGATCATTTTTCTCCTAGTTGAAAATATGAAAACTAGAAGAAAATTGGCCCATCTAACCTCTAATACCCACTGAACCATAAATCATAGATGCTTATCTGATCTGTTCTCCATTTAATCCTTAGTGCTTACGACAGAGCCTGGTATATAGAAAGTGAAAAAATAATAGATAAACTAAATTGTTGAAAGATCATGTTCAAGAATTTAATATTAGAGCCCTCCAAAAAATAAAATAAATCAATCAACCCAAATCAGCCAGAGGAGGCAGGTAGATAGAAAACATGCTTAAACTTCTTGCTTGGTTTCCAGTGAGCTCAGGAAAAATTACCAGAACTTACTTTTATGTCTAACTTCAAAATTAATGCTATTATAGAATTTCTTATCCATGCAGAATAACCACATACTGAAGACAATATCAGGACATACTCTCCTGTTTCGGACAAGGAGGAGCCAAAAACTGGCCAGAGGGTGTGAAATGGACCATTGGGGTGATCCAGTACGTCATAGACAAAAGAGATGCACCATCCAACGGAGGGGCCATCCTAAAGAAACCAGGCAGAGACTCAAATCCGATTTTCAGACAACAGTTTAAAAGCTAGGAATATTAGAACGCAACACAAGAGAGGAGGCAAGAAGAATAGGAGATGATGCCTGAAGAGAATCCCATTCAGATAATCCAGGAATTTATTGTTTGTGCTCTCGACCCTCTAGGTCCTTACAATCATAATTAGCGAAGATTTAAATCCCTAGTCACTTGCTCTCCACAAGGAGGAAAAGATCCAAGAAAAAGATCTTTCTTCAAAAGGTCTTTCTTTTCTTTCTTCAAGAAAAAGATCCACAAAGAAGGACGTGTTGTTTCAATTGAATGATTACTGACACACTGGGAATCATTTTACATGTTTATGCGTGACCTCCTTTCTGCCATATGGGGTCTTATTTATGACAGGACGGCAGGGGTTGAGCCTGAGCTTTTTTGAGTTTTCTTTTTAGTCCCCAGCATGTCTGCAACTAAGCATGTTAAGAAGTAATTAAGTAATCATCTCGTGGCATTCTTATCATTGCTATCCTGTGTGACATAGATTCTGCTTTCTTATCTAAGCAGTCTTGAGTTTTTCCCTTCATACTTTCATAATTCTGACTATGATGCATTTCAGTGCTTTTCCTTGAATTTATTCTGCTTGACGTCTCTGAGCTTCGTGGATAAGTGGGTCGCTGTTTTCTGTCAAAGATGGAAAAATCTTAGCTCAATATTCCTTTAAGCTGTGTTTCTCCCCATTGTATCACGCCTCTTCTGAAACTTGAATTACAGAAATGTTTCAACTCTTAAAACTGTCTCACAAATCACTGAGGTTCTGTTTATTTTTTTCCGTCTTTTTTTCCCCCATCTGTGTTTTAGTTTAAAGGAATGCTACTTCCTGTTTTCAAGTTTATTGATTCTTTTATCTGCTGCGTTCAATCTTCTTTTAATATCATTCAGTATACTTTAAAAGTTTCTGAGGGTGCATTTTTAGACCTCTGATTTGTTGGTTTGTTTTTTTTGTTTTTTTTTTTTTACGTTTTAAAAATATTTCCTGGAATGTTCCCTCAATTCACTCATTCTACGAGTCTTAGTTTAACATCTGACAGCTGTTTCAAATTCCTTGATTGATCGTTTCACCATCTGGGTTGTCTCTCAGTCTGTTTCCATTGACATTTTTCTGATTTTTGTATGTTTTTTTTATTTTTTAAAATTTGCTGCTTAGTAGTGTATCTAAAAGAACAATAAAGGTCTGGGCTATGACACACAGACTTCTAAGATGGTCCCCAATTATGTCTAATTTCTGGCATCCTCGCCCTTGTATAATGATCTCCTGTTGAGTATGGGCTTGACTTTGTGACTTCTAAGCAACAGAATTTCTGAAGGTAATGGGGTAGCACTTCCATCAGAGGAGTGTGACTTCCGTCTGGATAGCTGAATTTATCTAGTGACTTCTTGTCTTGCACACAGTGATGAAGCAAGTTATCATTTAGAAAAGGCTGTTTGAGAAAGGTGCATGCATGTGACAAGGAAATGAAGATTATTTTGGTGTTTGGCAATATTCTAGACTCAAATTCAGTATTCATCACACAGTTTCATCAACAGTTTGGGTGGTTTCTCCTTCTCTGAGCAAAGATAGTCCTCCCATTTCCTCTGGTCGCCCTCCTCCAACATGAAAAACTGGATCCAAACATAAAACCATCCGATGTTGCTTGCCTATTTAGGAAAGGCTTGCTCCTCTTGGAGTTTAGCTACTTTAGATTTATTTGTGCACATAATTCTTCCGTGAGATTTTTAAATGTAATTTTTTTTGGGTTTCTTTTTTTTATTTTCACTGTGTCCACAAGAATGAAGGTCTTTCATGTCTGTCTCCATTATATCCAAAAGCAAAACACTCTTGTATTCATTTCTGAAATTATAAGTTTATTAAAGTAAGTTGATTCTCTTTTATCTAATTAACTATGTACCTATGCAATCACTAATGGTGTAGATATTCAGAACGCTACATTAAAATCTTCAAACTAACATATTATCAGCTTGTGGGAATATGATCTAATGAGCTATTCTCACTCAACTTTGTATTATTTTAGCCTAAATAAGGATTGAATGAAATTTATTTTTCCATTTTTTAAAAAAGCTCTAGAGAATCCAGCAGAAGCTTGTGACTGGGCTTTAAATGTGGAGAAGGGTCATAAAATATCTTTTGCCTGATTAATTAATTTTACCTTCTATTTGCATAACAGGAATGAATCAAACATAAAATAAAATGAACTATAATCTAGTTTCAGAGTTTTTAAGTATATTACATTCTCTAATCAAATTGATAAAATCCAGTTCTAAAATATCTCTGTGGAATCATGAAATTATTGTGAAACCAACTTAAGATTATATTTTAAAGGATTTTTTTCAGTTTCAGATATATATATTTATAAACAAGGAATAAGTTTTACACTTATTTATTGAGAGGCAAAGAAGTTGATTACCATTTTGGATGAAATATACTTATATTTCTTTTCTTTAGTACAATATCTTAATACCCTTTGATTTGGTGTAATTACGGTAAACTTTCTTCTAGAACGTAGTTTTGTTATAATTTTTTTTTCTTCAAAGGACATGGTAAAAAGGTAGGGCAAGGTCATGATTATATAACTTAAATGGGAAACTTTTAATTTTAAATTAAATAATTACATTCTAACAGTGGTCAGTGTTCACAATAAAAATTTCTGATAAAATATCACAATATGACATTGCTTTTTTCCCCCTGGATTTGAAATCATAAAAAGTACAGAAAATGAATAGCTATTCTGAAGGTTCTAAACAAGAGAGGATTACCCTCCTACAATTATCAGATAATTTTACCTACTTCTCAGTTACAAATTAGAACTGAAGTCCTTATTAAAACGCAGCAAAACAAACACAAAATTGATACTCAGATTTGTCAATTTATACTCAAAAAACAGTGATAGAGTTTATAATACATGTTTGCAAAACTTATACCAAAAAGTCCATTCAAAAGGTCAGTTACATGGAAGACATTTGAGAAAGAGCAAAGAACTCTTTGAGAAGAGATATTTCAGTTTCTTGTGAATTCTGGAAGCCTGAGGCCCATTTTATTATGATGTATATTTGAGCTAAGCTAACAATAACAAGGAAACATGCTCAGCATTTCAAAGGTTTTGGCTGTTAAGTAAGTGATTTATTTATTTCTTTTTCATTATAATTTTTCACTAAGTGAAATAATTTATTAGGACTTTGCATGTATCAGAAAGCTCATAAACAGAGAATACAAATATTGTTATCTTCTTATGTGCATCATTCCCATAACGAAACTCAAAATGAATGCACCACACTGTTCACTTAGTTATGTAAGTATTACGGAAAGGGAAAAGCGCGACGGTGGTCTGAAGTTGATACTCTTGAGTCGAGCTTAGTTTGGAGTTGGCCCATTTGGCAATTTCATAAAATGGCCTATAAGGCTTTAAACTAGGTAAGAATGTTTCATTATTTCTGGGCCTCAGGTTGATAGCAAACTTTCCAGTCTTAGCCTTTTAACCTTCTCCATATTATAAAGGATATAATCACACTTCAATTTTTCTATACTCAAAAAGGACTCTAAATTCACATACTGGGATTCAATACCTGGATAATTTTAGCCTTCCACCTACTATTATTTGTGGGTCAAAGAGCCTTTTACTCTCATTGTCTTCTTCTTTTTTTTTTAATCCTAAAGCTTCCCCTCAATCCACTTCCAAATAAAGACTAACCCCAGATTGACTTTGCAAAAGGCTTCCAACTTTTTGAAAAATGAATAAACATTACCTTTGATCACAAAACATCTGGATCACAAAACATCTGGGCAGTTTTAGATCAATGATTTAATTTCTAATACATCCAAGACATCTGCCTTCCTTAAAAAGTTAACCAGTAAAAAGAAAATGAGAAGCCGGAATACACATTTGCATGTCACAATAATAAAAGCAATAAAATGTTTTCAAATGTCTCAGCATGCATCCCTCCTGTATTTAAAATGAAGGTCTGTCACACAGAGAGCAGAAAACCTAAATGTTGCCACCCTGTATTGATAACCTTGAGGTAGGAAGCTACAATTCTTAATGGCCCTAAATTCTGTTTTCATGTGTCCCATGCATCAACAGTAACATAGTATGCTCTGATGAACTCAGAGGGCCATTTTCTTTCTGAATCGGTGGTGCCCTCGGATGCATTGTCTCTCCTCTTTTGGTTCACATGGGCTACCTTTATCTTGTTCCATCGACTTCCATTTGTAAAGGCTCTCAAACTCCTAAAAAAATTATATGCTTCATTTTCTATCAATACAGTTTTAAAAAGATGAAATCGTATTCAATAAAAAGGACAGCCACTACGGGATCCAAAATTTACAAATTGGTCGCCTAAGAGGATTTTTGTACTGATAAGACTCATGCATAGCTTTATGCTATGAAATAAGTATGGCATAGGTTTAATGCCTCAGTTAGCAAGTTTGAAGCTTCCCCTGTTTGTCTTTTCTCTAGCTGGTAAGATCCTTTCTCTATTGCATACACTTAAGTCAGTGTGGTTTAATTTCAGCTAAACCCAGCAGAATTATATTGAACATCCAAGGCATGCCATAGCTATAGATAAACATGGTATTGTTCTTGTCTCAAAATTACTTAATATTTAGCAAGACACAAAATATTATGTATAAGGAAGATGTCAAGGCTGATTTAAAAACCGTGGCGGTTCATCAGCAAGAGAGCCTCTTCTTTGTCCAGGTTGACAAACTAAGACCCTATTGGATTAATTCCCTGTGGAAAACCTCCATAAAACTTGGACATGCTGCAAAAAGCATCTCCCTGAAGGTACTGGAGAGCAACCAGAAACAGATCGCCTCAGAAGTGCGTAATAACTTGAGGAAGAAGGATAGAAGCTATACTGGCAAGTAAGTCTACAAGGCTTTTCACCTTGAACTAAATTCAGGCCACGCTGCTTAGACAGTGGCAACCAAGACACATGCATCAAGACCCACGGTCTTCCTACCCTGAGGAACCAAAATACTGAAGCCAGAAAACCATAAATGCTGAAGGGGGTTGACGGAGGATCCCAAAAGGGGAGATGATATGAATTCTTAGTGCTCTAAAGCGCCTCTCTTTGATATCTATCTATCACTTGACTTCTGGACATTCCATTTTTATGAACACGTTCTGGATGAAAGGAGGGGAGGACCTGTATTTAAAGCTGGTTTGCTATATCACGCTTTACAATTGGGGGCTGACCTCTCACATTCCAAGCAGTAATTTTCTTAAACATGAGGCTTCTGATATCAAAATTTAAGACTACCCTGGGAAAGATATAATTTTGTGAAGCATTGAGATATAAAGTTGAAGATAAATATGTTAGATGGGATGACTAACAGTTTTACAATGCCACATAAACAGTCACTGGCCAGCTCTGACCCCATTACCTAATTTCTCCAGAATCCTGACAAAATACAATCCGACACAAAAAGGAATCATTTTTCAGCTGGTTCCCTGGCGATGTCTTGTCTGTCATGAATTACTCTATTAAAATTAAGCCATTCATTGTTATGAGGATTGCGATGACTTGAAATTAAAATTAACCTCCAAGTAGCTGCTATTACTTATATTTATAGGCACTGGAAATCCTAGGAGCCTGCAAACCCACACAATAATGCAGAATTTAAACCAACAAACATATCTCTGAAGTTACGACTCAGATTTAAAGCTCCACAGCTGACAGAAATTTTAATAGAATTGGTTTTTCGTAATCCATTACAGGCCAGGAGCAAGGGCCCAGAGGCTTCTCTCTGCCCAAAACGCACCTGGCTCTGTGGCTCACAAGAGTTCTACGTCCTCCTTTGTGCAGGAGGGTAAGTGTACAAGACATACCAGAACTAGAAAGTAATTTTCCAGAGCATGATGGGAGTTTTGTGAGTCAAATATGTGCTTTAAGATTAAAATTTGGCATCTAGGAACTTCCTAGGATGTGAATGATCTCCCTCAGGTAAGGGAAGCTGCAAGTATAGGTGGAAGCGGACACCATTGCAAACAGCGCTAAGTGGACACAGAGCAGGTACTCAGTGAATTTTTCTTATTGATCTATTCATTGCACAAGAAGCATTCAAAGGAAAATGGAAAAGATACAATCCCACATCTTGAAAATACCTGACTTTACCATAATATTTGCAAATACCTGTACGTTGTGTATATAATATGGAAACACTTTATGCAGATTAGAAACTTTATAAAATACTCCTTTTATTCATTCTTTGTATAACTCTTCCATGGCTTTTTAAAAACATTTGCATTTATATTTGCACATGAGGCCATTCCTTGTCACTACAGATTACAGAACATTTTAGATAGAGGCAGGTAAGGGGTTTAGTTTTAGAAGGGAAAAAAGACCCACGTTACTTAAAATACTAATCAATTATATTTTGAAATAATTTGTTTTAAAGGTAAGCTATTGTTTTCCCTGGTGCCCTCTGTAGATGTTAGCAAAATAAATTAATTTTTAAAAATAAGAATCCCTCTCTTCTTCTTGACACGATTGCTACCCCGACTATACTGAAGACTAGAATTTTCAGCACATTTTGAAGTGCCTCTGTTTACGTGAACCAATGCCCTTCCTCCTTCCCTGCCTCGGCTTCAGCGCGGGCTCTGTGCCAGGCACCGTATTAGGGTGTAAGAAATACGACATTAATTATAAACCATTTTTAACTCTGTATTAAAAGATATGCCCGAGTGATTTTTAGGCAGCACTTTGGTAACCAGTTATGAGAAAGGCAATGTGCTAATAATGTTGGAATTTATTTTGTACTAGTTTAAAATTCTCCCAGGCCTGGGGCGTCTGGGTGGCTCGGTCGTTAACGTGATACACGTGTCTGACATCTCATGTGCTTCTCAGAGTCAGGTCTTCTCCGCCCACCTTCAATTCCAGTTTTTCAGGGCGTCGCCTTTGACAAAGTGTAACCTGATAACCTCCTCTCAGCTCTACCTGAATTGCTCACATCTCTGCTTGGGCTTCATCCACTCAGCCGCAAACGTTCCCGCAAATGCACGGGACTTAATGCCCCAAGGAGCAGTTGCGAAGCCGTGTTCCTCTCTTGGGTCCCTGTCGTGAGCATTCGGTGAGAAAGCTCCAGAAGCTCCCAGCCTGACCCGCCCGAGCTGCTTCATAGGGCCTGCTTGTACTGTTCCCAGCATTAGCTGGTCCTTCTTTCCCATTTCCCCTCTTCCCACTCCCCCTCTCCTGGTTCCTAGAGTGACTTCTCCACATGAACTACTTCCCTGCAAACCATGGTCTCAGCCTCTGCTTTGCTAGGTGAACGAGGCTAGGACAGGGAGGTTTCACTAAAGTCATAACGTCCAGGGAGGCTCAGAGCTGCAAATCCATACACTGCTGCAAAAGTTCACCTCTCCCCCCAGACCTTTGATTAGTGTGTTCTTCTATTCACGGCTTACCCAATGGAAACCTAAACTTCCTGCCTAATATTAAAGGTACCTGATAATCTGCACCTTCACCCCAGCCCCCTCCACTCTCAAAATCCAAGCTTATTTCCACCTTTTTGTTCAGCTAGAACCTTCTTCTAAATATATCCCCACCACTAGTCAAGCATATCCTGCCTTGACCTAGTCTCTAACTCCCATGGCTTTCATAGCCTATATACCGGGTTTAAAACAATGGCATTGGTTCAAAATCTTATTAATTATTTGGGGGATTTTTTTTTTTTACTCTCTCCAATTACATTTTAGCAACTTGAGGGTAGAGACACTAGTTATATTCTACTTTTACATTTCACAGCACTGAGCAAAATGTCCTTAATAAATGTATACTGTTGATTGATTCACCTTCCAGCATACTTGACAGGATACTAAAAGCTATTCCAATATCAATTGGCCAAGAAAGATAGCCCAGGTTTTCCCCAAGGTAAGACTCATCACTCTGCTTTTGTGAAATATCAAGGATATGGCCAAGTGTGATAGAAATTAGCACGCACACACGCATGCACGCGGGCAAAAGTAACAACTCAGCTTCTGCTTCAGGTTAAAACGTCCTTATTTTTTCGCAAGAAGTTTTTAATCAGTGTCAGTAACTCAAATTGTTAGGGGTATATAACTTTTTAACTTTCTCGGGGGAGTTTAGAGTACAAAAAACTGTATCTGTAAGGAATCACTACCCTGGGTCACCCCCAGCCTCTAGTTGTAGTGCCCTTCCTGAACCCCTCTGGGCAGTAGCTAGAACTTAGTAGGGTATCATGTAGTTTGCGGGATGACTGTTTCTCCGGACAGGCTCAGACAACAAGGTCAGGATAGGCATGCTTGCTGCAGCCTATAGTCATTGTCTTAGGCCAAACTCTGACTCGTCATTTTCTGGATTAGTATGCAAAACCGCTTGGGGACTGCCCCCTGGATAAAATCCAGTCTCCTTATGACCTCCAAGGTCCTTCCTGGTTTGTTCTCTGTATACTCCTCCAGTCTGATCCTTCGCATGCCTCCACCCCTCCGGAACCTAAATTCCAATCATGCAGTATTCATTGCAGTTTTCTCTTCTCTGCCTTTATACATTCTATTTCCTCGTTCTGAAATGCACCACCTTTCTTCACTTGACTAAGTCATTTTTGGTGTTCAATGCTCAACTAAGTCACTATTTCCTCTAGGGAGAGACCCCTATGATTCTACCGTGGTTTAACAATTTATCAATATGTGTCCATTATAATTTTACATATCACACTAAATTGGATTTAGCTGGTTTTCTGTAGCTAAGCTTCCTAACGGTTTGGACTAGTTCATATTTATATTGGTTTCCTAGACATAAAATAAGCCCTCAATAACTTTTTAAAGAATAAATAAATTGACACTAAAAGATACTGAAATAAGAGCTAGTATGTCATTACTCTTAAAAAGAAAATTGTAAAGAAAAGTTCTTAATTAAAAAGAGAAATATGGAAAAAATGGGACTAAAATGAAGTGAAAAACATACAGAGCAACAATGTGGGACTAAGGCGGTCACATGAATCCATGACTGGTGATCCCCAAACTGCGCTGACCAGGATGTCCTGTGGAGGGACAAAAAAATCTCAGACCAGAGATTAAGAAAAAGAGTTCCAGGGCGCCTGGGTGGCACAGCGGTTAAGCATCTGCCTTCGGCTCAGGGCGTGATCCCGGCGTTACGGGATCGAGCCCCACATCAGGCTCCTCCGCTAGGAGCCTGCTTCTTCCTCTCCCACTCCCCCTGCTTGTGTTCCCTCTCTCGCTGGCTGTCTCTCTCTCTGTCAAATAAATAAATAAAATCTTTAAAAAAAAAAGAAAAAGAGTTCCACACATGTGGCTTGCTGTATAACTTACAGAACTGAAATTCCTTACAGTGGGAAGCACTTCTTACATACTAATTGACTCAGTGAGACTGAACTTGAGTATTTGAACTGCCGTGACAGATTCTGGATCCAGCATTTACTTGCTGTATATGCTTCACATTTCTGAATCTCTTTCCTCACCTTTAATGTAGGGTGACCTGCATATGTGGGTCGTAGTGAGGGTTAAAGCTGATGCATACAAAGAATGTAATGCAGATCTTAACAGAGTATTTATTTAATAAATGGCAGCTGCATTAGTCAGGGTTCTCCAGAGAAGCAGAACCAATAGGATATATATATATATATATATGCATATAGACTCAGAGAAACTAGTGGTGAGTCTGCAGGCCTGAGAATCACGAGCACCAAGGACGGGAGAAGGTCAGTTTCCCAGTGCAAGCAACTGGGTCAGAGAGAGAAGTCAACCTTTCTTTTCGTTTTTGTTCTCTTCAGGCCCTCAGTGGATTGCATCATGCCCACCCACACTGGGGAGGCCCAGTCCATATCTTCAGTTCTACTGTCTTCCAGAAACACTGTCTCAGACACAACCAAAAATAACCTTTAACCAGCTAGCTGGGCACCCCCTGGCCCTGTCAGGTCGACACATAAAAGTAACTAGCACTCTTAGCAGCAGTCATAGTGGTAGTTACTGTTTTCACATTAGTAGTAGTAATAATAATCTTATCTAAAGAGAAAATCCTTGATTCTTTGGGTGTCCATAGCAGAACCAGCTGGAGGCAAAGGGGAGAGAGAACTCTTCTAGGGAGGGTCCACTCTGCATTTTCGTCCCTGACTCTGGGTCATTTCCTCCTTTCCCTCTCAGTGGTGTGGGCTAGCTCAGGCATACGAAATTGCTAGGTTACAGATGAAGGCAGAGAGGCTCTGGCTACTCTGAGGTTTTCATTACCACACGACTAAGGAGATGCTTGAGCAATCGGCCTTCGTCATGGCGTTCCAGTACTTGAGCGTCTTCCCACCCCTCTATTTTGCCACCACTTTAAGGCCACCGGAAAAAGAAAGAGAGAAATCACAGCAGACTGGATATACATCTACTTTTCATTTTTCTCCTACCATGTTTTATATTCTCTCCAATCCGGCCATCCTTCCAGCAGCCCTGGACACCTCTAAATCCCTGAGGCGGGGCAAGTGTATTTCCTAAATTGCCCGAAGAGCAAATTATTTTTAACAGCACTTCCCATCTCTGCTTCCAAGCAGAGCGTATGACGTAGAGCCACCCTCCCTCCTGCAGACTGCCGTCCCTCCCTCACCTCAGGGTACACAGGCTGCTTAGTGTTGGCAAGCACTCCGTTTCTGTTGGGACTGCCAAATTAAAGGACCACATTGGATGTTTGTGGGGGTCCAGTTAGCTCTTACTAACAAACATAAGATTCTTTTAGAGCTTGATGTGCTCTAAGAGTTTATACACAAAGTAAATGTCATTGCTTTGCCAAGATCCTTCTTGTAACTCTTCTTTAATCCAAGTTCGAAGCAAAATATAATAATGAGACAAGAGGCTATGGAACAACATTCTCATACCTGTCTGATGGCAAAACTCATTAAAAGCCACAGGGCTCTTACGATGAACCAGTACTTTCCTTGACGCCAAGACGATATGGGCATGACCTTCTCAAAGAACCAGTTGGAAATATACCTTACCAAAAAGCAGGGTCAGATTATGCATCGGCCCACAGAGTATGCACAAAAATCACTGGCATTCTGGGAGAGCCGAGAAGCAGCAAACCAACTGCCTGGAGTGGCCTCCATTTAATGATTAAAAGGAAAACACTGCATTTTGGTGGGAATCCATCCTTACAGCTTTTCCAGCCAACTAATCCTGAACTAACAGCTAGCAAATTCCAAAAATATAAAAGAAATAATTTTCATCTTTAAATTTATGTAGGAGATCCTTTCCATTTTACTATGTTACCTTAGTAAACAGTAGGAATATTTAAAAATAAATAGAAAAAGGCTATCTTCCCAATGATGCATTTGAAGGTAGTATGCATATTCACATAGAGAGGGCACTTTATGGAATTACACTCACTGCTGTACAAATTAAAGCCCAAAATAGGACAACATATTATCAAAGACCTATACTTATTACTCTGTGTAATTCATAACATAGCAGCTTTCAGGAAAATTGCATGTTCCTATAAAAAGCCAACCCACAGTCTGCCTGAGATTATTCCTTTGAAGCTGCACGTTCCTAAACCGAAGAGTTTGGACCTTTAGAATACGATACCTGTAAAACCAGATACTGTTCTCGATGCTACTGCCCAACCAGGATCTTGCATAATCTTCTTATCCCAAATTCCATTTATAGCAATAATGTATATGGCAGCACGTTTTTTCCTTTATTAAGTATAATCATGATTATAATAACATTGACAAAAATGTATATTTTTTTCTCATAAGGACATGGTGATATTTATGGATGCACGTATTGTCCCATGGTCTCGGTAAAATAGGTTGAAGCAAGTTATTCACACTTTTCACCTAGAGAAATGGAGGTAAAAGGATTTTCCTAAGGTTGGCCTTAGTATGACTACATCACGGGTTTTGATTTATTTATCCCCATGTTAAATACTTATCATTTCGCTATCTGTTCCTCTTTCTATAATGTTAACATCCAATCAGAATAATTTCTCACAAACATAATACATATAGTTCTGGAGAATACATATGATTCTTACCCATGGTTCCAAAACACCCTCAAATTGCAGTGAGTTTTTCTGACAATATCTGCTAGTGTTTTTCCCACCACTTTATAGCGCCCACTTTCATTTGTCACATTTTTTCAGGCCACAGCAGTTCGGTTTGAGAGGCTCTCTGAGATGTCTTTGATATGGAAGAAACACTAAAAAAAGGATGCTTAGAAAACCAGGAAAGTCTCCTTCTGAATACTAAGTGTAGAAATACACACAGTCACACGTTGGTGAAGGTAACACACTGCTGCTATCACAATAAGGGATAGTCCTTGGATTGCCGTTGAGAGGAAAGCATTGTTGATTATACGGCTACCTAACAGAGGGGGGTTGGAAGAGCTCACTGTGGTTACAGATAAAATTTACCGTGCCTTTACCTAATGTTTTCTCCCCATCCTCTGACAACCTTTTTAACGGAATGTTGAGAATAGGAGCCTTCAGAAGTGAGTGAGCACATAGCAGGCTTAACTTTTCCTAATGACCTTTCAGTGCAAAGCAAAAGGTCGGCGGTTAGTGTTACTCACAGCGAGGTTGACAAAGAATGTGACTAAAACCTAAATGACAAAGCCTTACTGTTGGAGGTCACTTCTTAATTGACTTTCCTGACATTAATGCTTGTGATAACCCAGGCAACTAGTTTAAAAGTTGCAGTTCTCTCTTCAAAGCCCTTCTTATTATAGGTATTTGTCAAAGACACAGGTCACTGCTTACTCAGTTACATGGATAGTCTGTAAAAATAAGCCTTCAAATGGTGCTCATTCTTTCATATTTCAGTACACTTTCTTTAAGCTAAATGCGAGTTTCAAGCTACATCTCTAGAACTTTAGGTCCTTGACCTCCTTCAGGGTGTTGGTTGTGTTAATGCCCTGGGTGTGTTCGCAGGCCTTCTTGGTTCCCGGGCTTTTTCAGGGGGTGCCGTGGTGCCGTGGAATATGGCCTGGGCACTCAGCTGACCAGTGCCCACTCTAACACTCACCACCTTAAAAATGCCATTGTTTGAGAAGCTGCTTTTAAACTCCAGGGCGGCCTAAAAATTTATATGGGAGTCTCGTAGACAAGGGTCCTGTCACTCACACTACTGGGGTCTCAAGTCTTCTAATTTTTTTTTAAAGATTTATTTATTTATTTGACAGAGATAGACAGCCAGTGAGAGAGGGAACACAAGCAGGGGGAGTGGGAGAGGAAGAAGCAGGCTCCCATCGGAGGAGCCCGATATGGGACTTGATCCCGGAACGCCGGGATCACACCCTGAGCCGAAGGCAGACACCTAACGACCGCGCTACCCAGGCGCCCCTCAAGTCTTCTAATTTATACATTTGGGATTTGTATCAGCGATCTGTAATTGCAGCTGCCCTGGGATTGTAGTTCCAGCGTGTTGGTCCTCTGTCACCTTCAGATGAATTATAACAACTCAGACATTCGGTTGGGTACTCATACTAGATCGAACACTGCTATCCACCACTCTTTCAAATTTGGCACACGTTTTTAAAGCACTTTGGACAATCCAAGACATGCTCATCAGGCTCTCCCAATCAGGACTTCTTCCTTCTTATGCCCCACAGAAGAAAGGACTATCCCATATGTTCAAGTTCAAAGACCCATACAACCTTTGGGTAGGTATCACAGTCACACACTTCAACTGTGTTCATCACTGACCCTTCAAATCAATTGTGTCCCTGCCAAGGGGTCTGCTAGACAGGCACTGCCCAATAGGGAGTCACTAGTCACATGTGGATGTTTCCATTTAATGAGAATAAAATAAAGTAAAATAGATACCACTTCTTCAGTTGTGTTAGCCACATTTCAAGCGCTCACAAGCTGCTACATGTGGCTAGTGGCTCCCATATTGGACAGTAGAAGCATAGAACATTTCTGTCGTCATGGAAAATTCTATTAAATAGTCCCAAGGTAAACTAAGCTTTAATGTTATCTTTATGGTAAACTCACTACCTCCTAAGAGTATCTATGATATCTTTAGACTACTACTTCATTAGGAATTTTTTCCTTATGTATAATCCAACTTCTACCCGTATCTCCAAGCTCCATTCCCTGACATGAGCCTGCTAATCACGTGCCCTTCTACATGGTATTCTTTCAAGTATTTCAAAAAAGTTGTTACTGGCCTCCTCTTCCATTGTGTGTCTTCCCACATGGCTATCTCCTGTATGTTAGATGCATGATAAAATTTGATGACTTGGCCCTAAAATGTGATGACCTGAGTCACAAATTTGCAAACCTAGGCGACAAATATATAAATGCATACAATTATGTATCTTCCAAATCCTCCCTCTCCCATCCTGAAAGCCAGGCATAAAATGGGTAATCAATACATATCAGTTAAAATAAATGAATAAATGTAACCAGGGCATGTTACTCAATGCTTGCCTTCCCCCCCCCCCAAGATTTTATTTATTTATTTGACACAGAGAGAGAGACAGCCAGCGAGAGAGGGAACACAAGCAGGGGGAGTGGGAGAGGAAGAAGCAGGCTCCCAGCAGAAGAGCCTGATGCAGGCCTCGATCCCAGAACACCAGGATCATGCCCTGAGCCGAAGGCAGACGCTTAACGACTGAGCCACCCAGGCGCCCCTCAATGCTTGCTTTTCATGTGTAATCTTCTCCATGTAGTAAATTAGAAACTCTGGCTATAAAATAAAGATATGCATCATAGATAACCTTGAATATATCCAAGAAAAAATAACCAAGATGCTACCATTTAGAAATAACTGTTAATCTTTCTGTTGCTTAGGTTTTTTAAACAAAGTTGGAGTATATATTCATGTTTTGTATATTTTCATATATTGTGTGCATTGTTCCATGTCATTGAGGAAACTTCTAATGTCTTCTATTTCTTTATTAGCTGTATCGTATTAGATTATTTTATAGTACTTCATATTGGATGATTTAATATTTACTTTGTGGACTGAATTGTGTTTCCTCCAAATTCGTATGTTGAATGCCTAACCCCCAGTACCTCAGAACGTGACTGTGTTTGGAGACAGGGGTAATTAAGTTAAAATGCGATCCTTGGTGTGGAGCCTAAACAATATGACTTGTGTTCTTATGAGAAGTGGATATTAGCATACAGACCGTGCAGTGGAGGGTTAGCCCTCGAGGCCACAGTGAGAAGGCAGCATCTGCAAATGTGCAGGTCAATGGGACAGACCTCAGAAAAACTAAACCTGCTGACATCTTGGTTTTGAACTAGCTTCTAGAATTTTGAGAAAATTTTGGTTTTTTAAGCCACCCAATCTGGTAATTTCTTATGACAACCCTAGTAAACTAATATACTTTATTTCCAAGTTTTCATTTTATAAATACATTTATTTAAAAAAAGTTGTGCACACTCTGATTAATTACTTGCACAAACTTTTTACAAAAAATTGTTTTTGAAAATTCATGAAAAAATCTTTAATATGTATTTTTAAATTGTCTCATTAAAAGTTATACTTTGCAGACATGCAGAATTTGTCCCAATGCAATAAGTGAAGAAAAAATTTATATTGCTTTCTGTATTTAATTTTGCATTTAAAAAAATACAAGTGAAGTAGAACTTTTTTAAGTAGTTATTGGCCATTGTCTTCTGTGGCAGTGTGATACGAAACTTTATAGTCTTTTGGGGGCGGGTGCATGGGGAGAGGGAGATAGAGAATCTTAAGAAGGCTCTACACTCAGCACGGGGCTCAGTCTCACAACCCTGAGATCATGACCTGAGCTGAAATTGAGAGTCGGAGGCATAACTGACTGAGCCACCCAGGTGCCCCTCAAACTTTATAGTCCTAATGCACATGTAAATACATACTGATTGGTTCTGTGTGTATTTGAACATATATATTTATATATGGTATATGTTCTCTGCCCTTGCTTTTATCACTCAACACTATTTTGATATTGATTTGTATGGTACAGTTAGTTCATTTTCACTGTTTTATTCTATTATTTTGTATGACTATGTCTCAATTATTCATCCATTCTCTTACCAATGGATTTGTAGGTTATTTGTTTTTTATTTTTTTTTATTATCAACATATTTGCTGTAAGCATACTCATCTCTTTACATCGTGGGCAAAATTTCACCATGGGATATGTCAATAAGTGAAATTCCTGAATTTACTAGTTGGAAGGGTCAGCATAATACAATGGTTAAGAGGATGAACTCTGAAGCCAGACTGCCTGAATTCAGTGCTGGTTGTACCAGTTAGGTATTTTTTTTTATCTTGGCCAAGGTACCCAACCTTTCTGTGTCAGTTCCTTCATATATAAAATGATTAAAATTACAGTACATACCTTATATTTTTAAAGATAAAATGAATTCATATTTGTACAGTTAGGAAAATAACTGGGACATAGTAAGCACTCCACAATGTTTATTATATTTCCCACAATATGAGATAATAATAAACTGTTTTCTAAAGTGGTCATATGAATCAGTACTTCCACAGTAGTACATGTGGGTTCATGCATGATACTGTTGGACGTATGTCCGAGATAAATGCAGATGGCAATAGTTTTCACTGTTGCTGTTGTGTAGTACTCAGTTGTATCCATTTGTCTTGGTGTCATCATTCTCCTTTCAAAGGACTTTTAGATTGGTCTCAGTCTAATGTTGCTATCATAAACATCACTGCGTGAGCATTCCTGTGTGGGTTTCCTGGTGGTCACTGGCGAAAGTTCCCCCCTGGTATGTGCAAAATATAAGTATCTCAAAGATAAGAATGGACCTGAAATTTCAGAACAAATCAATTACCAAGACCTAGATGATGTAGCTGATTTAGACTCTAATATTCAATTCCTGAAGATTTCTAGAATTCCACCACCCCTACCAAAAAATCAGTCTTGCTATATACAGTATTCCCAAGACATAAAAACTGATTAGTTTTCTCTTCTTAGAAGGGATTCAGTTGTGTCTGAATCCTGGAAAGGAATAAAGGGTTTGAGAGAAGAACTTCAGAAATGGAGGAATAAGGGCCATAGCATGCCCATAATATATATACATATATTAGATATATGTATATATAATATATATCTCCTGTATGGATAAATATTTTCAATAGGCTCAGGATTGCAGAGCTGCGTTTTCCCTCCACCAGCCGTAGCTCCCGATCATTGGACAGCAGCACAAAAGCACTCCAGAATAAAGCAAGTATTCTAATCTTATTCCAGAATGTGCGTATAAGGTACATGCAGCATCTGAGACTGAGAATAAAAAAGATATTGTTGTCTGCCTTCCCTCCCTACTGGGATGACACCAATCATCCTCAATTTCTTGCCCCCTTTTATTTAGTCACTTCTTTAGTATTCATCTCTAATAATATGTAACCACGACCTGTCATTACAATCAAAGGACAAAATCAAACATAAAAATGTGAATAGAGGCTACATAAAAAAAGAATCCATTTGCTCATCACGGAACCCCTGGCAGCTGCCTTAGTTCTCATTTGGCTCCATCATCCCATTGGCTCTTCCTCAGCCTGGGGCTCTCATCCTTTCTTCTACAATGACCAGAGACATTGGCTTCTTCCACCTTGTCACCTGCAAGGTGGGGAAAGAACATTCATGGGTGAAAATCATCTTTTAAATAACTAACTCGGAAAAAAAAAAAAAAAAAAAACGAAAACACCAAGATGGTAAGAATCTCCACTGGATTAGAGACTAAATTATGTCTTGCAAATTAATTCAGACCTAGGCAGAGACAAAGCCAGATTAAAACTGTCAAGGTTACATTCTTACAAATATGATGAAAATGTAACACAAAGTTCGTCCTCCTTTACAAAGTGCTTAAACTCACGGCTTTCAAATTTCCCGTAGTTATAATGCTAGAAGTTGTAGCCCACTCAGTTCACGTTAACGTGGCTTAAAGCAGTATGGAAAAGTGAAACGAGCACTCGAATGGAAATCAGGAGGCATGACTCGTCTTTTCCAGGCTGTGTTACTTTGTCACTAAATTCTCTGATTTTGTATTCTCGCTTTGGTAATAATAAGCATGCAATAATTATTTTCACTCAATAACCTGAACAGTTGCTTCCTTGATCCTTGCGGAAGGGCAAGTGGACAGAAGTCAGGAGCGCTCCTCTCCACATTAACCAGAGCTGGTCTATTTCATCTGTTGGGTTAGATGATCTCTAAGGTGTTTTGCATGGTCTCTAAATCACCTTAGAAAACCTAGCTATTGCTCTCAGCCCTGGCTGCAAATTGGAATCTTCTTGGGAGCTAATGTAATCCCAGTGCCCAGAACACATCCTCAGAGATTGTGACTTAATTGGCCATGGTGGGGCCATGCCAGCAATATTTAAAATCTCCCCAGGGGATTCTTTGCAACTAGGGTCAAGAAAAGCTGCTCCCAGGGTTTGTGAACACATGACTGGATTGGGACTCCTCCTGCTTTGTCCCTTTACATTAGTTCTCATGCCAAACACCCAAAATTATTCAGTCGGCAAGAAATGAGGCAGCAGACTTGAAAGAAATTGAATAAATATTTCCTCTATTTTTTAATCTCTGGCTAGACTTCCCATGGACATAGATTGTTATAAAGTGTGTCTGAGCAGCAGCAGACACTCATGTAATCCTAGGCCACTGAGATGGTGAACGAGGGACTGACTGCCTGGGAAAATCTCGACTAGGATGAATAGATTCAATGAACTTCAGTGCACTTGCTGGAAATTTGGTAAGCCTTTCAGAAAACGTGCAGACTTCCTAAATCAATACCCCAGAGC
This sequence comes from Ursus maritimus, assembly GCF_017311325.1. Taxonomy (NCBI): domain Eukaryota; kingdom Metazoa; phylum Chordata; class Mammalia; order Carnivora; family Ursidae; genus Ursus; species Ursus maritimus. The sequence goes on from NW_024426552.1 coordinate 54,760,816, forward strand.
AGGTTTCAGCAATAACCATTCCAATTTTTCCCACTATGTGTGGGTGAAACAGCAAGAATCCATGTATTAGTTCCATTTTCATTCAATATACACCTAGTCTGTCCCTGGTTCCACAGCTGTGGCCACTCAGCTGACTCCTGTTGGCTCTTTGCAGCTCCAGACTTTGTGACCTTGAAAATCTGTCTTCCGTACATACACAGCAGCCTGTTCATTAGCCCTACTAACATTCTTTCCAAGGCGTGGGATCAATATACATTTCATATTTTACAAAGATGCTCTTTGCAAAATTTGCATCAAAGAGCTGAGTTAATTCCATTTCTATTGCCAAAAATGCAAAAATTTATTAATCTGTTTTAGACAAAAGTGAGAAAAACCATAAAAATTTCTTTGTAATATGAATGTACCTGTTATTAAAACAAGCTTGATTAAATGAAAAGTTGGCTTTTTATTATAGTATGACAGCATACTGATAAGTGATGAATGGGAATAATAATTTATTATTATTATTATTAATATATATGACAGTATATTAATTATCCCTAACCTTATGTATATAATCTGAAAAATAGCTTAATAAAAGCAGATCGATGATAGCTAAAGATTGATAGATACTCATAAATGGGGTGAAATAGCAGATAATATTAAAATTGAATGGTTTGGCAATGGGAAAACCAGGATTACATCAGACACCAGTGCAAACATCATTACTTTAAATCAGGAGCTACTTTGGGGTGGAGAATGGGCCTGGTTCAAGGCTGCTGAATACAATGTCAAATTTTTTACTTAACACCTAAGTGCTCAAATTTTAGGGTAAATTGTTCAGGGTAGACAATAAAGTGGTTTGTCGTGTTTATTTGAGAATATAAATAGGATAAAAAAGCATTATGATACAACAACTAAATATAACAATAATAATGGCTATTATCTCAAATCACTATGTGTCAGGCATTAATAGATGCTTCACATACTTGATCTCATCGAATCATGGAAGATGTATATTATTATCCTTGTGTTACAGGTGAAGAAACTGCCTCTTAGATGTGACATAACTAGTCCAAGAGCATAGGACTCCTAAATGACAGAGATAAATTCAAACCTAGCTCTATTGTTATTCTGTGTAGGTGTCAATGACATAATTATTAGAATGCATTGCAATTGATATACAGAACCAGGAACTGTTCTCCACAAATGGCACCAATATCCACCCAGCTAGATACATGGAAGCGATCCTGGTCTCACACCCATGTCTAATTAGGCCATCAAGTCCAACCATTTCCTCCTCTAATTAGTAACTATCTCTTAATTTCTATCTCCCTTACATAAGTTCAAGTGCTTATCAGTTCTCACCTAGATTATTCTCACCATTCTTTTATCCACTCTTTTCATTGCTTTGAGAAAGATCTATCTAAAAAGCTAGTTTGATCAGTTACATTCCTGTGATTCAACAGGGTACATACTATATACTGTAATCCGGCAACTCCACTTCTGTGGATATACCCAACAGGAATGCATGCACGTGTTCACCAAATGACATAAACTAGAATGTGCATAACCACTCTATACAAAATAGCTAAACATTAGAGACTACCTAAATGTCTACCTTTAGGATGGATGAAAACATTGTGGCATATTCACACAATGCAATATTATATAGCAATGTGAAAAAACAAACTAAACTATATAGCAATAAAATGTATGTATTAACATTCAAATGAAATTCAAAAACATGTAAAACTATTAATGATGTACTTTATGTTGGCTAATTGGATTTAAATTAAAAAGAAACATGTAAAACTAAGCTACGCTTTTGGAAGTCAACTGTAATTACTCATGGAAATTGGGGATAGTGTGAGGGAGAGGGTGATGGTGATGTCCCATTTTTTATCTAGGTCCCAATTACATGTATGTGTTCGTGTGAATTTCTACGAGAATTAACACTGGTAAATGTTTATTTTTCTTTGTGTGTGTTGTATGTCAGGAAAAAAATAAAAAGAACAAGATGGGGGCACCTGGGTGGCTCAGTCGATAAGCGTCTGCCTTCGGCTCAAGGCATGATCCCAGGGTCCTGGGATCGAGCCCCGCATCGGGCTCCCTGCTCCACTGGGAGCTTGCTTCTTCCTCTCCCACTCCCCCTGCTTGTGTTCCCTCTCTTGCTGGCTGTCTCTGTCTGTCAAATAAATAAATAAAATCTTTAATAAATAAATAAAAAGAACAAGAGAATAAAAATTCTTTAATCATGCTCCATTGCCTTTCATCTTTTGTTTCTCTCTTATATGCACCTGTATTAGTAAATTAATCTGTTTCTCCAGAGAAATAGAACCAATAGGGATGTACAGAGAAAAAGAGATTTATTTCAAAGAATTGGCTCATGCAATTCTGGACCCTTGGCAAATCCAAAATCTGCAGGGTAGGCTGGCAGGTTGGAGACCAGGAAAGAGTTGCCATTCAAGTCAAAAGATGGTTTGTGGTAGAATTCCCTCTTCTTCAAGGGAGGTCAGTCTTTTTTTAATTAAGGCCTTCAACTGATTGTACAAGGCCTACCCACATTACGGAGAGTAATCTGCTTTGCTCAGTCTGCTGATATAAATGTTAATTACATCTAAAAAGTACCTTCAAAGAAACATCTAGAATAATGTCTGGCAAAAAATATGGGTACTGTGGCCTAGTCAAGTTGACACATCAAATTAACTATCACAGTATCTACTTTCCTCTAAGCCATATTGAATTACTTGGAGTTCCTCAAATGTACCCATTTCTGCAATATCTTTTAATTAGCACATTTTTCCTCCCTAGGAATTTCTTCTAATGCTTTTGCTTTATCACTTTCTTATTCCCTTTTTCTGCTTCATTTATTTCTACTCATTGTTCAAGTCATAGTTCAGGCATCACTTCCCCTGGAAAGCCTTTCTGACCCTCCACCTTTTGGTTAGTCTTACCTCTGTCATAAAACTTACCACCACAGAGCAATGTTCCATTGATTGATCTAGTTATCTCTTTCTCCCTCTAGATCATTGAGTTTTGTAGAGACCAAGATAACACATACATCCTTAATTAAAATTACAGTCACCTAGGGAGAGTTACCTTGGGATCCAGCATGCTCAGCAGACACTGAAGATGACTAGACCTGATTAAATGAAGGTGAATGAACGTATAAATAGAATTTGTACCTTGTAGTACAGAATCTTGGCACTATTATTGCTCTACAGAGTTTGGACTCATCACCGCCCCATGCTTGCCCTTGCCATTTTTAGTTCACAATACCGCAAATGTCTGAGGCTACCTTCATACAACACCAAAACCATTGCTGGATTTAGTCATCAGTAAAATCAAACACAAATATCCTGATCACTTGTTTCTAAGATGATCATATTAATTGTTACTCAAAATAATTGATTACACCATTGATGTTTTAATTTCCTATTACTCCAGCACATGTCATCCAGTTAAACTGGGAAGGAATTGGCATAAATTCGTATTATTGGAGTTTTTATATCCAAGATGGAATTATGTCACAGGTTAAGACTAGAGAGAACAAACACTCTCTCAAGGACTTTTTTTCTCCAAACGATGGTAACTACTGGTTGTACCCCACTCATTCCTCACAATTTCTGAGCAAATTAAGGAGCTTTAGGTCTTCCTGTCCCTCTCCTAGAACCTTGTTAATGATATCTTTGTTTTTTATATTTAATGTAAAATGTAGTCGATAGGCATTAATGAGGAATTTGTTCGAAAAGTCAAAAGGTCATATTTAATAGCGGTATTGCTTTTATAAATTGCTGCTTCATGCAAATTATGCTCTGCTCCGAAAATGCCCCAATTGAAGAAAATATTCATTTGCTTGCTGAATAAAATCTAATATTTCATTGCTTAAAAATGGAGCTTGTTAACAGTTTTTAAATCCATTTGCTTTTATAAATTAATTTAAACTTTTCAAAGTCCAAGAGGGTGTTTACCAAAAAGGAATTCTGTACTCTAACACCCTTAATGAATGCTGCCTGCCACAGCATATCAACTCGACGAGATACATAGCACATACTTCTTCTTAAAATCCTTGAAAAGTCCTGGTGTAAGGAAATCTGTTTAACCTGCTACTTTCTGAACCTAACCCGACCACAGAATTCCCCGATTTTTAGCCCAAATAAACCATTGTATTCATTTATTCACTTTTAAAATTCTATCACTATTAAGTAGCACTAATTTCCACTAATTTTTATCAACTGTTATAATGGACTTACTCTGTGCAGAGCACTCACCTAAGCATGGACAATATGGGGAGGAATAAAGCATGAATCCTAAAGGCACAATAAATAGTAGGAGGGAGAGAGAAGATGCATCGTAATACTGCAAACTGTGGAGTCAAACAGACTCGAATTTATACTTCGGCTCTGCCACTTAAGAATTTTGTGACCTTGGACACGATACTTAAACTATTTTTATATTAATGTCTTCATCTGCAAAATGAGGTTAATAATGTGTACTTCATATCATTGTTGCAGGGATAGGGTATTGTGTATCACGTATTTAATACAGTATATGGTATGTAGTAAGTGCTCAATAAGTGGCACTGATAATGATAGTAAAATGGAGGAGGAGGACTGCAAAAAGAGAAATTGGGTGGAGGCAAAAAGATAACATAAGAGATTTTGTTAAAGGTCAAATTAATTAGGTGGTTATTCTGATCAACTGTGAAAAAGATCAACTAAGATGCATGAAATAAATTAACCAAAGGAGCAAAGTTAGAAGTTATGCAGAGATTTGTGGTTCTATTCACATTCTGCCATATATATCTTTTCCTATTTGAATGCAGTGTTAAGGCTAATAATTTTCAATTACTACAATTTTTACCTTTATTACCATTATATAATTTGTGGTATGACGTGAGCCTCGAAATCAGCAGGTACTGCAACTTTAGTTCTGTTTTATAAATGAAGAAGCTCCAGAGAAGAAAAATAGCCAGTCAGAAACACGGAATCTCCTAGTCCCTGACAAGGGCTCATCTATTACACTTCACTAATTCCAGGATCTAGTCCTAGCCCTAGAACACAGATACGTTACTGTAGCTGATTCTCCTATCTAGGATGAAAAGGCATGACTTTCAAACCATTTGATGACAAAATTTGCTTTAAAACATTACAGCTAATTAGCTTGGTAAATAGTAAGAATATCTATAGGGGTCAGCAAATGTTTTCTATAAAGAGCTAGACAGTAAATATTTTAAGCTTTGCAGGCCATATGGTCTCTGTCACAAATACTGAACTCTGCCATTTTAGCAAAAGAGCGGACAAAAACACACTCACGCTCACACCACAAGCTGTTGTTATTATCATTAAGCTTTAAAAAAATGGTTTAACTGCACAATGCCTTTATTTCTTTCAAGGAATATGTTGCTGGTATATTGTTGCTTTTTTTTAAGTTAATGAATATTCACTACCCCTATGACTACATGAATGATCTTCCCTTGTTTTAGTTTCAGTTGTTTTATTATAATACATCTGGGGGTGCTTTTTTATATTAGTCCTTCCTGGGATTTGCTAAACTTCTTACATTGTGGATTGATGACTTTTGTTAGTTTTGGAAAATCTTTGACCATTCTTTCTTCAAAAATTGCTTCTTGCCATTTTCTTTTTATCTCTTCTCCATCTAGGATTCTACTTACACATATGTTGGACCTTTTCACATATTCTATAGTCTCTTACCTTTTTTGTGTGTGTTTTCTACCTTTTAATCCCTCTTTAAGTTTGATACTTTTTCTGGTCCCGTATTTGTGTTTTCTCATATTCTCTTCTTTCAAATGTGCAATTACAACACTTTTTTAATATCAGTACCCAATAATAATAACTGATAATAATAATAATAATAAACTGATAATTTATGGATCTGTTTATGTTGTCTGTTTTTCTCTCTTGGTTTTCAATCTATTTGGTCTCCCTTCCTGGAATGCATGGCTATTTTGAGTAAATGATAAAAGGAGAAGAGAGAAAATGGAATGAGGAACAATAGGGACTTGGTTTTTTTTTATCTTCTTTCAAAGGGAATTTAATTTTGTTCTGGAAGGCACATTGAGTATGATCTGAAACTATGAAAAATATAGATTAAGACTCAGAGATATGTTAACCATAAAAAAACAAGCCAAGTTAATTATATACTAATTCTCTAGCCATCAGTAGAAGAGGTTGCTTTGGGATAGTTGAATATTCAGAGCTCGCAGTGTCCCCACACATTGGACAAATGCATTCTCTCAGGAAGACAAAAACTCTCAGGCAGAAAGCCACATATATTTTCAACATGTAGAAGTGAGTGCACTGGGTTAATTGGTGTCACACCAGAGGTATATGCTATGACTTTTCTCCTTGGGTCCTCAAGTTCTTTCTGTTTGGAACCTACTTCCTTCCTGGACCTTCAAAAGCTTATTGTTTTCTTATGCCTTATAATATCTATTTCATGTATTTATTCCAACTTTAATAATTTTCTTGGTAGGAAAGAAAAATTGTAACCAGAATAACCAGAAGTAGAAGCCAGCTACTTCTTTTGTTTTTAATTTAAAACATAAACAGTGAGGCAGAAGCTTCAGAACACTGAGAGATGAGTCCATAATGCCTTCTATAAAGTAATACTGCCAAACACTAGGTTTGAGGCTCAAACAAAATGAAAAACTGGAAAAAATTCCCAAATATTTTGAAATCTGACAGCACACTGCTAGGTAACACGTAAGTTAGAGAAGGAGTCAAAAGGAAAATTGGAAAGTGTTTTGAGTCAAATGAGAATGAAAATGAATTAAAATTTGTAGAACACAAATGAAGCATTACTTAGAGGGAAAATTATAGCGCCAGATGATTATATAAGAGACGAAGAAACATTTCAAGTCAATCCTCAAAATTAGAAAACTGAAACTTTAAAAAAAAAGCAAAAGAAACATCAGAGGATAAATTAATGAAATAGAAAGCAGAAAAACAATAGAGAATACTAATAAAACAAACAAACAAACAAACAAACAAAAAACTGGTTGCTTGACAAGATCAGTAAAACTGATAAATATCCAGACTAAGCAAGTAGAATAAATATGTATTACAAATATCAGGAATGAAAGAGGTGACATCACTACAGATTCTACATATAGTGAAAAGAAAATCAGGAGATTTCACATACAACTTTATGTTCATAAATTCAACAACTTATAAGAAATGGAAAAATTCTTTGAAATACAAAATCAAACCAAACAGATTTATTTTACAGCAAAAAACTTGTCCACAAAGAAAACTCTGGGCTAGATGACCTTATTAATGAAATCTACGAAGTAGTTAAGAAGGAAACAACAGGAATTCTACAATGAGAACAGCAACCTCTATAAGACCAGTATTTTTCATGTGTATAAGTATTTAAATTATTTTTTTAATTTAGTAAATCAAATCGTGCAATACATAAATCATGTCCAAGTGGGGACTGCATTTGCAAACTTGGTTTAACATTTTAAAATTAGTCAATAATACTGATCATATTTATAAACCAACAAAAGAAAAACCATTTGATCTCTCATGAAATACAGAAAAAGCATTTGACAAGATCCAACATCCATCCTTGGTAAAAACTCTCAGCAAGTAACCCTCCCCAACTTTGTATGGATATCTACAAAAAATATACAGCTAGAGGCGCCTGGGTGGCTCAGTTGGTTAAGCGTCTGCCTTTGGCTCAGGCTCTGATCTCAGGGTCCTGGGATGGAGCCTGGTCAGGGCTCCTTGCACAGCAGGGAGCCTGCTTTTCCCTCTTCCTCTGCCCCTCTCTCCTGCTTGGGCTCTCTCTCTTTCTCTCTTTCTCAAATAAAATCTTTAAAAACAAAAAAACAAAACCATGCAGCTAATACCATGCTTAATCCTGAAACATTGAATACTTTCCCCCTAGGATGAGAAAAATAAAAGAATGTTTTTTCTTACCATCCTATTCATCATGGTCCTAGCCAGTGCAAAAAGGCAAAGACAGAAAGACCAACAGGCAGGTAGATGAACAGACATAAATAAATGGCATCCAGGTTGGAAAGAAAAAATAAAATTGTCTTCATTCGCAGACAAGATGTTGTCTATGTAGAAAATTCTATGGAATGTACAAAAACACTACTAGAACTAATAAGTGAGTTTATCAAGTTTGCAGAATAAAATATTATGAGAAATCAATTATTTTCCTACATATTAGTAAAAAATCAGAAATTTCAATTTTTCAAGTATCGTTTACAACAGCATCAAAAATCTATGAAATACTTAGAGACACCAAACAAAATATGTTTAAGACCTGTACACTGTAAACTATAATATACTGCTGAGAAAAATTAAAGAAAAAGAGAACTATACAATGTTCATGCGTCAGAAGGCTCGATATTTTTATAACCAATTTTTAACAATTTGATCTATAGATTCAACATGATCCCATCCCAAACCCCAACAGCATTTTCTGAGAAATTGACAAGCTAGTTTTAAAATTCACGTGGCAATTCAAAAGGCAGAGAATAATTAAAACAACTTTAAAAGGATTTTCTGGTTTCAAGACTTCATCAAGTTATATAATCAAGGCAGTGTAGAATTGGCATAAAAATAGACGAATAGATCAGTGGAACAAAATAGAGTCCAGAATAATCACATTCTTATATAGAAAACTGATTTTTAACAAAGGCAAGATCAATTCGGTGGAGAATGAATAATAGCCTTTCAACAAAGAGTGCTAGAGCAATTGGATATGTGTACACCAAAACGGAAACAAACAAGCAAAACAAGACAAAACCAAAAACAACAGAAAAAACTTTAATCTATACCTGCACATAAAAAAGAAACTCAAAAATAAACCTAAATGTAAAACTTAAAACTATAAAACTTCTGAAAGAAGACACAGAAGAAAATTTCTATGAATTTGGATTAGGCTCAGATTTTTTCAAAATGACATCAAAAGTATCATTGACAGAAGACAATAATATATAAATTAGATTTTATCAAAATGAAAACTTCTGTTTTCTGAAAGGCACAGTTAACAGAATGAAAACGCAAGCCACAGACTGGAAGAAAGCATTTGCAATCATATACTTGCTACAGGACTTGTGTCCAGAATATATTTATAAAATCTCCAAACTTAATAATAAGAAAACAAATGGTTCAATAAAAAGTAAACCAAAGATTTGAACAGACACGTCACCAAAGAAGATATGTGGATAGCAGAAAGCGCATGAAAAGATGCTCATTTTTTCTCATCTTAATTTGTCATTAAGGAAATGCAATTTAAACCAAAGTAATATACCACTGTACACTTACTAGAATGGCTAAAATTAAAACACTGACCATACCAAGTGCTGACAAGAATGTGGAGGAACTGGAACAATTATGTATTACTGGTAGGGATAAAAAGTAGTTTAATCACTTTGGAAAACGGCTTGACAGTTTCTTAAAAATTAGCTATACATTTAGCATATGATCTTGGCATTCCAAATCTAGATCTTTAACCAAGAGAAAAAAAGGAATATCCGTACAGCCTTAAAAATGAATGCGCATAGCATTCATGTATCTGTAATTGTAGTTGTAATACTTATGTATGTGTAATTTACAAAAACTAGAAATAACTCAAATATCTGCCACAGGTGAATAGATGAACAAAGTGTTGTGTATTGGTTCTATGAATACTAATCAGTGATAAACAGAATGAACTGTTTATGTATGCAATAACATAGATGAATCTCAAAATAATTACACTGAATGACAGACAATTCTGAATTATGCAAATGGCAGATCGGTTGTTGCCTGAAAACATGGAGGTGGGAAGAACAGAAGGGGAGATGACAAAAGGGCATGAGGGAACTTGGCAGGTGATGGACAGGTTTACTATCTTGATTGTACTGGTGGTTTCATGGGTGTATTCATAAATGTGTGGACTTCGTTTTGTATCTATTGTTCCTCAATAAAACTGCTTCATGAATGGATTACAAGATGTGGTATATATATTATACACACACACACTAGAATATTATTCAGACTTGGAATGGAAGGACACATGCCACACATGAATGAATCTTGAGGACATTATGAATCACTGCACAAACACGCACCAGGCACCCTCTCCTTGGCTTTCCTGTGTCCCGTCCCCGGGGTCTCTCCTCTACTCTGGACCAGCAGGGTAATTGTCCCAGCCACAAGACTTCCAGGTGGTTCTGGAGGTGAAGAATTACATAGGTCCTGTTAGCATGAGTCTGATAGCGATATCCTGGTCCCATATAATTTTAATCATATCTGCAGTCACCTCTATAAACTGCAGAAAAGTTCTGGAACAAGCACAAATAACTCAGCTGAGTAGAAAGCAATTAGAATGAACGTGTGCTTATACCATTTCACAGCCACACCTCAAAATGCAGCTAACCTATAATTAACCACAGCTCGCCATGCACAGTCATCCCCTAATATTACAGGTGCCAGAGATTTAACATTCCTTAAGAGATGACAACTAAAAGGAGGGCTGATAAGAATCAATTTATGCTGCAAAATGCATCTTCTCGTGCAGGTATCACAGAATGCAGGAGCTGGATGGACTCTGATTAATGAGATGCTTAGATCCTGGTCCAAATGACAAGAAGAAAGGGAGGTTCTGGAGGTTAAATGGTTTTCCCACTTTCTGGAAGGAGACAGAGCTAGAATAAACCTGTGACCCCAAACCCCCATTTCAGTACTTTTTCTCCAACTACCAAGAGCATTCTGGATTTGTGATGTTTAAACATTTTTATCTTTTGCAGAAGAACCCCTTCCTCAAGCAAATTCCAGTGTGAGGCCTCATGTTAGCAACGGAGGGGAGAGTAGGGGACCCAGTGAGTGAATGGGGGAGCTTCACCCGCAGGGCCCCAGCTTTGCTTTTCCTATCCACGGTTGAAGAGTGGAAGGAACGTCTAAGAAAGAATTGTGAAGTTGTTGAAACCTGTCTTGAGTGTACACAACATCACTGTTCTACTTCCCTTTTCTCTCTCTGGGAGTCTGGCCTGTCCCTGTTCTAATGATCTGAGTCCCTCTGCATACTCAAACGCTTTCCTTTGCAGCTGAAAGCAGTCATTGGTACATTGATTTAAAGCTTTTCACACCAATCCTTATCCAATCACATTTCAATTGGCTTTATAAGGCTTTATTTTCTCTTTAATTTTGAGATATAAGCTCCCCTCCCATTGCACATTTTCAACAATCGGGAACAGGCTGGGATAATCATTTAGGCCGCAGAGGTCTGGGCTGCTGGGTGAAGCACAGCTGTCTACCTAGCTTCAGTTATTGTAGGCATCCTGGGTAGCCATCAGGAGACACTCTACGGTATTGTTTCAGCTCTCCACGCCTGGGTTGTAAAGTTCACCCTACTAGTCACTTACCATGCAGCCTGAAGTAAATTGCTTAACTTTTCTTGGTATCAGTTTTCTAATCTGCCAGTTAGGTTTAAGAATTCTACATCAGGAGCACCTGGCTGGCTCAGGCTGGAGAGCATGCGACTCTTGATCTCGGGGTCGTGAGTTCAAACCCCAAGCTGGGTATAGAGTTTACTAAAAATAAAATAAAATTACATACAAAAAAAAAAAAAAAGAATTCTCCCGCAGAATCCTGTTAAAAAACATTAAAAGTGATAAAGATTATGGTATATCTTGCAATTCTTAGGGCAGCAAACATTGATTCCATTCTCAACTCCCTTCTCCCCTTTGGTGGAGGCTGATGGAGGTCAAACAGGCTGTGACGTCTGATGATCTATTCCCAGCAGCTGGTGGAAGGCAAGGTGCCACCAGCTTTTGGAACTGGAACCTATTCTTCCCAAACAAAAGCTCATCCAGCCTTCCAGGCCCTTCCCAGACCTTCCCAGCCTTTGTGGCTGCTCCCGCTTTGCCTTCTGGCACAGAGTGGTTCACTCATTCCACAAGTGCATGGTTCTAGACCCAGTTACACACACACGCACACACACACACACACACACACATACACACACACACACACAACACAGGTTCATCCCCCAAGAAATCTACAGTTCAGTTATGATTCTGAATAGAAAAAAGCCCTACACTTTTCCCTTAGCCACACCTAGTGTAAGGGTTTCACGAGTACTTACAGAGGAGGGCCAGGGGGTTGTTGGTTGGTAGGAGGTCACAGTATTACGGTAGAAATATATCAATAATCACAGATTTGTCTATGAAAGAGGTGGGTGTATCTCACGCTCATCTTTGTGTAATGAACAGCGGGGTACAGATCATTCTGTAAAGAGGACATTCATTCTCATCTCTTTGGGGTCTAAAATAACTTTCCAGAAATTGAAAAGAAAAAAACTACAGTAGATGGAAGCCCACGACAAAGGCAGTAGGATTTCAGTGTCCAGAGTAGACAAATAAAGTTACAAGTTTTCCTGTCTCAGTCATACATCCCCTGAAACAAGGGGAGCCTATCAGTCTCCTACCTGATACCTTCTCCCCTCCCCCGGCTCCGCTCTGTTCCATGGGAAATATTTCCGATGCTCTTCTGCCCCCAAGCTTCAGGGGAAAGGTAGCCAATTGGAAGGCGGTGGCCAGAGACTGAAGGGCAGGAGAAGCGGGTAAGCTGAGCTATTTCTCCCCCTTCTCCACGTCTCGTGCTATGTTCGGCAGTGGCCACATCTCTCTGTGACAGCATCACTCGTGTTGTACAGGCCACCTGTGTCCCAGGTGCTGTGGGACCGCAGTCCTCCTCCTCCTCGGCTCGCTGGCAGGTGAGAGGCGCTTCCGGCTGCCGCGGAACCTCTCGGTTGTCTTGCCATCTGCTCTTCGGCTTCCTAGAGATCCTATCACCTGTGTAACCAGTTCCTGATAGGAAATTTCTTTGGTTTTAAATGTTTACGGTGATAGCTGTGTTCCTGTTTTGATTTTGCCTTATACGTACGGCTCGTCCTAATGTAAGTACACCATCCATTCAGACGTGCACTGTGTGTGCCTAGGTGATACCGCAGAAACAAAAGTCAACTTATACATGACATCCAACATTAACTGGCACGCAGGAGCGGTTAATTGCATTGCTCGTAAATTAACTGGTCACGGTATGGGGAAATAACATGAAAGGTGATTCAAATATGGAAAATTCATTGTAACTATACACATTTAATGACTTAAAAGCCACTTCTATCCTTCACTGTTTTTGACAGTAATACACATGATACATGTGTCAGAACAACAATGCTCAGAGTTTCATTTGACAAAGTATATAAACTAAACAAAGATACTCCCCCTCACTCTTCATGAGTTACGCTCTGTAATCTTTCACTACTTAAATATGTATGTATCACTTGTCATGCAGGAGATCCCTTCCCGCACAATCCTAGCCCTAACCCTAACCCTAAGCCTCGATCCAAGAAAGTGGTTTCTGGAACGCGCAAAAAGAAAAGCTGAGAAGCAGTCTAATTATCCTGGAGAGGGCCCCAAACATTTAAGAATTGATAGTATTTCTGAAAATGGGTATGAGGGTAGAGAAAAAAATAGAAGGATCAATTTAAACTATAAATACACAGACAAATAAGTAACAAAATGTTATTCATATTTTGTTTGGCAATAATTAATATTTTTCATGGCATTATATCAGCACTCTTCAGAGTTTGTAAAGCAAGTGAGAAAATAAAATTTGTAAAAAAGATATCATGATATGGTATTTAATAAGACGCACAGTGACTAGAGAGAGTTCACATCCGTGGAAGCTGGAGAAACCTGGGAAGCTTCAGGAAGTGACCCTTCACCTGGGTCTTGGAGAATGGCTGGCAGGCTGACCTCTCCCACATGCTATTCTCCCCTTCCCATTCAACTATGGTGATTCTGCTTTTATCCACCTGATATGCTGAGCTTTTACCTAAGGTTTATTATGTATTTAGAAGCAGGTGGGTTCTTTGATCTGTGACATCCCTGTGAAATATAAACACTCCCAGTTATGGACACAAACAATTAGAAAATAAAACTTTAGGGGTGCCTGGGTGGCTCAGTCTGTTAAGCATCTGTCTTCGGCTCAGATCATGATCCTGGAGTCCCAGGACTGAGCCCCACATCAGGCTCCCTGCTCAGCAGGGAGTCTGCTTCTCCCTCTCCCTCTGCTCTACCCCCATTTGTGTTTTCTCTCTCTCTTTTGCTCACTCTCAAATAAATAAATTTTAAAAAATCTTAAAAAAAGAAAACTTTAAAATAATTTACAATGGCAGAAAGTAGGAAAATAAGTTAGAGTAACACTTTTAGCAAAATGCTTAGAATATTAAACCAATATTTTTAGGAGGATTAATCAGTGATGTGGTAAGGTAAATGAAAAAGATAAATTAGAGGGCTATTACAATAATTAACATGTAAGATAAAAACACACATGACAGTGGTCACCATGGAGTGAAAAGAAGCAATGGGCACTTGACCCCTAGTAAAGAACACATTTTTACAAAGCAATGTCACCTTGGAACACAAACAATGCTGGGGTCCCTGGGAGGAGCAGTCAGTTAAGCACCCAACTCTTTATTTCAGTTCAGGTCATGATCTCAGGGTTGTGAGATCGAGCCCCTCATCGGGCTCTGCTCTCCACGTGGAGTCCCTCTCCCTGCCCCTCCCAACATTCACACTCTCTCTAAAATAAATTAAAACAAATCTTTAAAGTTTCTCTTTCCCTCTCTCTCTGCTCCTCCCCATGCTCACTCACTCTCTCTAAAACAAACAGATAAATCTTGAAAAAAAAAAAGGGGTACAAATAATGCTAACATATATCAGTGTTTTAAAAGACAAGAAGGCTACCACAACGACTTCAAAGTTTCCAGTCAGGACGCCTAGAGAAATAGTCATACCACTTACAGAAATAGTTAAGGCACATAGAGTCTGAGATAACAGCAAATGACTCCAATGATGAAATGCCCGGCAAGATGGGAAATTTCAAGCCTATAAAACCTTCAAACTGGATTGAGTATTTGCCAAAGGTACCTTAAACTTAATTATAGGTGTATCACGTTCTTGTCCAGCTAATTAGATCGTCAAATACCTTAGATGGAAGAAAAAAATTCACATAAAAATGTCCATTAAGGGGTGCCTGGGTGGCACAGCGGTTGAGCGTCTGCCTTCGGCTCAGGGCGTGATCCCGGCGTTCTGGGATCGAGCCCCACATCAGGCTCCTCCGCTATGAGCCTGCTTCTTCCTCTCCCACTCCCCCTGCTTGTGTTCCCTCTCTCGCTGGCTGTCTCTGTCTCTGTCAAATAAATAAATAAAATCTTTTTTAAAAAATGTCCATTAAAAATGGTTTCTAATGCACCGATGAGGAGAAAGCTCAATATTTTGATTTGTTCATCTAACTGACAGTAAAGAGTACTGATTTTGCTCAGGTAAGGTGCCGAGATTTAGGATTTCCAGAGCAGTAGCCAAGTGAGATTCGTTGGCTTCGTCCACAATCTTCCACGTGAGAGCCCCTTTTGGAGGAAAGTCACACCTCTTCTTCTTCGTGCCTTTTTATAAAAGACTGGAGTGCGTTTCACTACTTCCCCTTTGGCAGATTTAATTTTATTGTGTAATTAACAATAACTAGTTTGGGAATTATACTGTGGTGTCTTTTGGTTTTGAATTTTCATTGTGTCTTTTTATGAAAAATGACAAACGCCTTGGAGGGACCACTGTGGTTTGTTGCCATGGATAATTGTCTCTAAATAAACTCAGGGTAGTTAAGTGGATATGAACAGATGGAAATAAATTGATGGAAGTTGACTGTTGTGCCTCTTGGCTCCTGTTTATTTGTCACCGGCAGCACCTCTTTTTGTCTTGTCATGCCTGGCATTTTACACACTTGAACTTTAACGATGTCATCTGGAGTCCCCCTCGGAGCCCGTATAAAAGTGAGCTCCAGGCCGGAGCCCTCTGCCAACCTGACCGGAGCCACAGTACGCACCAGTGGACTAATCACAGTTCTCGAAGCCGTCTATTGGTATGTTCACTAACCTCAGGTGGAAATCAAGCAAACTCTGTGCAGCGTCACCATGTCTCTGCCTTGACTCTACACACAGGGAAGCTAAAGCCAGGGGAAAGGAGATGATCGGCTCAGTGTCTAGGCATTCACTGAACTCATTCCACAATTGGTTATTGAGTGCCAACCGCAGGCTAGCCACTGTTCGGGACCCTGGGAAGACCACAGTGACAAGGCACACGCCCTGCACCGGTGGAGCTCACAACTCAGCAGCGGAGAGACAAGTCATCAGGAAATTAAAATGCAGCATGATAAGCAGAAGGTCAGAGTAATACAGGAGCTCGTAGGGGGGGCACTTAATGCAGTCTTGATGAGCGGTGATACGGTTTCCTAAAGAAGGAACACCTTCCTTGTGACTTGAAAGATCAGTAAGTGGTTGGTCAGGAAAATAATTCTCTGCCAAACCTACTGGCTGTCCAATCAAGCTTGGTCCTTGGGTACTTCAGTTTAAAGCAATCAATGTTTCTAACACTGTGATAGAGATTTCAGGAGGATTCCAGAGAAATTAAAAAATACCAAGATGCCTGCCCTCAAAAGACAGCAATTTTGTTGGAGAAAGTGGAATCAACCAATCAATACCAATGAGGGGACAATACAGAAGAATATTTCATTGCAAACAAAGACACCTGATACAAATGACATTGTTGTAGGAGAAATCCTCGGAGTCGTTCAACAGCCTTCATTCAGTAAGACGGTGGAACTAAGCTGAGGCTTGAAAGATGGGTGGGCAAGACAGCTGAGAATCTACATCTTTTAATGATATCACAAATCTCATCTCAAGTTCTGGATAACTTCTACTCCAACATTAATTCTGAATAATTTCTTTTTTTTTTTTTTCAGATTGGTTCTTTGGGAAGCCATTTTTCTTCTCAAATCAATGTTTATGCATTGAATTGTGTTTCTCAGAAAGATGTGCTGAAGCCCTAACCCTTGGTACTTGTGAATGTGACCTTATTTATAACAGGGTCTGTGCAGATGTAATCAGGTTAAGTTGAGATCGTACTGAATTCGAGTGCGTCCTAATTCAATGTGACCGGTGTCCTCGTACGAAGAGAAGGGACACAGAGACACGCACAGAGGGAAGAGGATGTGAAGATACACAGGGAGAATGTTATGCGACGACAGAGGAAGATGTTAGAATGGTTGTCCACGAGCCAAGGAGCACCAAGGATTGCCTGCAGGACCAGAAGGAACGGACTCTCCCCTAGAACCGTCAGAAAGAGTGTGGTCCTACCGACACCTTGATTTCAGACTTCTAGCTTCCAGAACTGTGAGAGAATAAATTTCTGTTGTTTTAAGGCACCCAGTTTGTGGGACTTGTTTCTGGAAACCCATACAGGAACCACACATGGCCCCTGAACGGAATTTGGCATTTGTGAACACTACCCATGAAAAAATCTTTAAGATTGCTTGAAATATCCAATGACGTGGGAAGACAGAGAATTTAGCAGCAGGATTCGGTTGAAGATCACCCGGAGTGGCCGTGTAGACGGTGAGCTCCGGCAGGCAGGGTCAGGCCCTCCCAGGCTCACACAGGATGACAGGTGGAGCCCAAGACCACCAGCCACGCCCTTGCTGCTCGGTTCTCTGGGGTTCTGCCCCTCCCCTCCTGGGCGTATCATTGTAGAATAAAAAAACATAATATTTAAGATGCTACCGTTTTGCTCAATGCATACCAAAACTGAAATACTATTTTGTGCAGTTTGGGCTAGTTGATACAACTAGTTATTTTACAGCATATTTTGAAGACGAGAAACAAAGAGCTGGCGTGCACAGGTATTATAGAATGCGTAATGTTTGTAAGTATTACCAGTAAAGTACGTTTCATTATTTCCATAAAGATCTCCTGGGGCTGGGAGAGTGGCAGCAGCCAGGCACCCGCGTGCCCCCACCGCCAGGCGGCCCAAGAGGAAGGTCCACTCCCCTGCGGAGGCCATGAAGGAGGAGGCCAGGAGGGGATCCGGGAAGTGGCCAGTGCCTGCTTCGGCAAGAGGGGGAATGAAGCCAAAACAGGCAGCAGGCAAGGATGAATCTTCAGACAGAAAAGCACAAACAAAAGGGAAAAGGGGAGCAGAGGGAAAACAGGCGGAAGTGGCTAACCAGAAAACTAAAAGACTTACCTGCAGAAGATGGAGAAGCTAAAAAGGAGAGTCCAGCCTCTGACGAAGAGGGAGAGAAAGAAGCCAAGTCTGACTAATGTCAGACACCGTCTCTTACCAGTGGGGCCTGGCTTAGGAATATTTTTATCAACTCTTTGGTAAATGCAAGTTTTTAGTGGCTCTAGAAACATTTTTAAGAAGCAGAGAATCCTGCCTCATCCCATATTTTAGTGTAAAAGCTTTTTCCCCCCCTTTTGTTAAGAGGTGAAATCATTTGCTGGTTGTTTATTCTGTGATACAACCAGAAAATTGTAGGATATGGAATCCCAGAGGTTTCGATTGTCTCGGGTGTCAGCTCAACATTCAGTAGAAGGGGGTCGTTTTTTATCCCGTCATACAAAGCATACTAGATGGCAATTCAGGGTCAGTCGTGCATGTAATATGTCTTGAATATTTTAAATTACTTTTATTCCTGTGTTGTTTTTGGTGGATTGTTCCCTAAAGAAAGCCACTCCTTGATCTTGGCTCTCCCTGTGAGAATGCTGTGCACTCTGCCACATCTTTGGGTGTTGGCCTGCTTTTCCTCGTAACTTTGCTCATGTGCTGGAAAAGGTTGAAAATTTAAATATGTAGTGTACATGATATTAAATTGTGAATTAGTGGGACTTATGATGCCACAGTGTATCAACACTTGAAGGTATTTGGACTTGATATCCTGTTAAGGAAGATTTGCCTCCAAATTTTAAGTTAGAAAGTCACTGGAAAAACTGTTTGGAAAAGAATCACAGCTACATGGCTTTTTAGATGTTCAGCATGTATGTTACAAATTGTGCACAAATTGAAATGTCTGTGTACCTATCCTCAGAATGGCCAATAACATCTCAATTATGAACAAAACAAAAAAGTTCTGAAATTTATTTCGTTGCCTACAAACTTAGCTAAGGGAGCCAAGTACGATGGAAGGGACCATCAATACAAGAGGTAATATTAATAAATATGTGGGAGAATATTCAGATTTGTTAGTTCATGAAAGGAAGAGTAAACTTTGGAATAATTTTAAAGTATTAGCAATTTTTTTTGAAAAAATATATAACACTACATGTTTAGGAAGTATACATTCGTACTGATGGTGACATTGTGAACACCTTTCCAGCTCTACTTTAAAAGTACATTTGGAATCTGACCACTTTCCATAAACATCTCAGCTACCATCATGGTCCAAGGCACTGCCATCTTTTACCTGCATTATTGTAACACTTCTTAACTGGTCTCCCTGCTTATTATTGCACCATCAGAGTCAACACGGTAGCAAGACGAATTCTGCTAACAAGTCAATCCATATCATTTCTCTGTTTAAAACTCTCCAATAGGGGTGCCTGGGTGGCTCAGTCAGTTAAGTGGCCGCTTTCAGCTTAGGTCATGATCTCAGGGTCCTGAGATGGAGCCCCACATTGAGCTCCTTGCTCAGAGGGGAGTCTGTTTCTCCCTCTCCCTCTGCCCCTCCCCTGCTCATGCTTTGTCTCTCTCTCTCTCTCAAATAAATAAATAGAATCTTAAAAAATATATAAAAATAAAACTCTCCAATAGCTCCCCATTTCATCTAGAGTGGAGGAAAGTTAGAGACCTCTCCTCTCCCACTATTCCATTCACACAGACTGCTTGCTCTTCCTAGGACCACAACTGTGCTGGGCATGTTTCTGCCCCAAGGCCAGATATTTCAGACTCTTCCCTCACCTTTTCAAGTCTTTGTTCAAATATCACCTTCCTCTAGGGCCTCTTAGACCACCCTGTTATGACACCTGCCACCCTCTGCATTCTCCAGGCTCTTCCCTGCTTTATTTTTCTCCAATGCACTTATCACTTTCAAGCATACAACATAATTTGCTCATTTAACTTATTTCCTGTGTTCTTTCCCTGTGGATATAAGGTCCAAGAGGGCAGGAATTTCCATCGGTTGATGCCTATATTTTATTGCCTAGAATAGTGCCTGGGATATAGTAGGCACTCAATAAATATTTATTGAGTGTTGGGATAAGTTATTTATCTTAGCATTATTTAAAAGAGTAAAATATTAAACCACCTACAGTTTCAACAAAGGAATAGCTAAATGAATAATGATACTTTTCAATAGAATATCAAATACCCATTACAGTAATTATATTAACTGCATCCTTTGTATAAATGTTTACAAGGGGGGGGTAGCACCTGGGTGGTTCAGTTGGTTAAGCCTCTGACTCTTGATTTAGGCTCAGGTCACGATCTCAGGGTCTGCACCGTGCATGCAGCCAGATTCTCTCTCTCTCCCTGTGCCCCTCCCCCACGTGTGTGCACACGCATACTCTCAGAAAAGAAAGAGATCGGGGCGCCTGGGTGGCTCAGTCATTAAGCATCTGCCTTTGGCTCAGGTCGTGATCCCAGAGTCCTGGGATCGAGCTCCCTGCTCGGCAGGAAGCCTGCTTCTCCCTCTCCCCTGCCTGTTGCTCCCTCTACTTGTGCTCTCTCTCTCTGTCAAATAAATAAAATCTTAAAAAAAAAAAAAGAAAGAGATAAATGTTTATAATTTTAAAAGTGGAGAACAAAACAATCAGGGCAACTACATCAAATTGCCTGTGAATATGTTAGTATGATGGGTACATTTTGTGTTTTTAAATAATAATGGTACATTTGGGGTTTATAAATAATAATGTTTAATGTCTTGGTGACCATAAAATTTTTTAAAGTGAAATTGAGCTGTACTGGAATCCTAAAAACAGAACCAAAGTTATATTTTTAGGTAGTTGGATTCATTGTCACTTTTTGGAACTTGAAATAATAAAAAATTCCAACTTTATTCCAATGATTAAAACTAACAGCTCCATTTTTGAGAGCAGAAAATTAATTGATTTACTGAAAATACATTGATGAGATAAAACTTCTCTGTCCTGGGATACTGACTTAAACTCCTATAAAGTTAATTGTACTCTGTAAATGATAAACATAGAGTTTTCCTACTGATACACAAGTAGGAAGGTGCCATTATGTCGATAGTCTACTTACATTCTTTGAATTTAAATTAGCCTGGGGAGATTTAGGATTTTAAAATATCTTGATGTAGAACCATATGTAATAAAGCCTGAACATTAACAAGGGATCTCAGGGCTTTAGAAGAAACACTGCTCATGAGCAGAAGTTCCCACTGATGGAGAAAGGCTGATACATTTCCAGGTTAATTTATATCTAACACGTAGGTGAAGATATTTTTTGCCTTTGCCACAATTACTGCATATCCTCAACTTCTTTAAAAGCCATCAACCAACAGCCCTGTATTAATGACACTGCAGAACCGGGTGCATCCTTGGAGCAACGCAGGGCGGAGGACAGAAAACCATCGTGGGAGGCACCCTGGAGCTGTTGTTCTGCACACTCCTGCACACCTGAGGAAGGTGACCCTGCGACAGGGAAGAACTGGGGACCCTGGACCCCCCTCCCTTGTGGGCAGGGACGACGCAGGTGGGGACACTTCAATCATACACCGTTCCTTTCTGATCTTTAAGGTTATGTGTTGCTGCGGCTAATACAAATTCGTGGGACAGCGCACATGGCAGGTAGTTCTTTATACACATACAAAATGAGTGAAAAGAAGTGAGTGATTGGGGCGCATGGGTGGCTCAGCTGGTTGAGTGTCAGACTTGTCAGCTCAGGTCATGATCTCAGGGTTGTGAGATTGAGCCCTACGTCAGACTCCACACTGGGTGTGGAACCTGCTTGGGATTCTCTCTCTCTCCCTCTACCCCTCCCCCACCTCTCCTCTAAAAAAAATTTTTTTTAAATAAGTGAGTAATTAATATAATTAAATGAGTGAAAGAATAAATGAGAAAATAAGGAAGCAAAGAAAAGAGGAGGGAATAAAAAGCAAAGAATGTGAAAATCAAGAAAAAGAAAAGAATAGGAAATGATGTAGAATATTGTAATGAAATAGATAAAAAAAGAATTAGGAAAGTGGAAAAAAAATGAACTAAGGTGGGTATCTGGGAATGGAAGCCAAAGGGGACAAAAGAAAAAGCCCAGGGATGCCCGGCTGGCTGGGTAGATAAAGCACGCGACTCTTCATCTCAGGGTTGTGAGTTCAAGCCCCACGCTGGGCATAGAACTTACTTAAAAAAAAAAAAAAAAAAAGTCCAGTTGTTGGAAGATACCTAGTTCCCCACATAGCACGTCTAGGTTTCCTTAAAATTCTGGAGGAGTCACACATGCAGCGGGAAGGATGTCTGCAGCCTGGAGGAGACTGGAAAGATGCCAACGGGAAGATAAACATAAACACCGCTTTTAAAGGTGTCCAGGGATATTTGTTCTCTCCACACTTTGTGTATTTGGAATCGATCTTGCTGAAAGGGTATTTCACTGATATTATGTTATGTCCTATGCAACAAAACACTGCTTCATATTTTCGAAAATCACATTTCCTCCTGAGGCAAATATCAAAGATTCATCAACTCTTTTATAAAGGGCATTATTATTTTTGCCTTTAAAGGCTAACTAATATTTAAACTGACTCCTTTTAGGGACACCTGGGTGGCTCAGTCAGTTGAGCGCTCAGCTCAGGGTATCAGGGTCCTAAGAATGAGGCCTGCTTTGGGCTCTGTGCTCAGTGGGGGATCTGCTGGAGATTCTCTCTCTCCCCCTCCCTCTGCCACTCCCAACCCTAAAATAAATAAATAAATAAATAAATAAATAAATAAATAAATAAATAATAAACTCATTTTAAAGAGCTTACATCCTTTGATGGAGGTTAAAAGTCTTGTCCTAAAAAAAGTCTTGAGATCGGTTACATAACATTGTGATCACACTTAACCCCCGTGAACTGTATACTTTATTTCTTTTTAAAGATTTTATTTATTTGAAAGAGAGAAAGAGCGCACAAGCAGGAGGAGCTACAGAGGGAGAGGGAGAAGCAGACTCCCCACTGAGCAGGGAGTCCGATCCAGGACTGGATCCCAGGACCCTGGGATCATGACCTGAGCCGAAGGCAGACGCTTAACCGACTGAGCCCCCCAGGCGCCCTGAATGTACACTTTAAAATGTCTGAGATGGTACATTCTGTTAAGTATATTTTACAACAATTTTTTCAAGTTAAAAAAAATAAAGTATCTTAGGTCATAGACCAAGATGGTAATGGTTCAGGGAGCAAACACTTGCTTATATTAGAATAAAACTGATGTAAATATAAAGGGCAAAATCTAAACACCTATCCTAAAGCAATGCTTTTACATTTGTAATTACCTTAAAATGAGGCAATGTGGGGAATTGTGAATGTAATAAGATAGTTGCCTAGGAGATCAAATTCTGTAAACTAAGACAGAGCCTGCATCTAGAAGCCACTAACTTCCGGCAGCTTGATAAGTCCGTGTCCACAAGACTCCAAACCTTAACAATTCTTGATTTCTGCTCTTTATCTCTGACACCCAAATGCTGCAAATCATGTGCGTGTGTATTTTATATTCTGCTATCTATCCCCAGCTCCTTTTATTCCTTTTTGCTAACCTGTAACATCCAGGCCTCTCCTACTTCTCTTCTCAAGGGCCCAGGCAAGTACCTACAGTTCTTTGCTTCTGTCTGCCTTCATCTATTAACAGTTGGGTCTCAGTTTCACTTCTCTGCTGTTTAAAAAAAATGTCAAATACTTAATTGGCAAAGTGCAGCAGAAGCTTAATTGTGCAGAAAAAAATGATACGCTGCCCTTCAGAGCAAATCAGTACACTATGCGGACTGAGGACATACGGAAATTCTCCTTTATAGACCCCCCTCCCCCCCAACCCCAGGACAAGTGAGATCTTGATGCTACCTGTACATAAGGGCGTGGAAAAGTTCATGGGAGAGGATGTTGGACAGATTTATATAGAAAACGGGCAACTGTCAGCCCTGCCTCTCTCCGTTTCAGGGAGCCCTGCCCTAACTAGCCCAGGCAGTGGTAACGGATGCTCCCATCAGAGAAAAAGGGCAGAGGCCCGAGCACCTCCCCGTCACACAGATTATAAAGGGCAGACACCTGGGCTTCCTGTTGGTTTTTACGCGATGGAAACATTTAAATTATCAGTACTTACGTTTGCCCTCCCTCAGCCTTTTAAGAAATGGAGGCCCATGAGTATCTCATTTATATTTAGCTGAGTGAGGTGGTTGCAAGTTTTACTTCTTTTAGAAGCAAATTCCAGCCTGGCCCTCTTTATTCCAAAAGCTGCCAATTCCAATGTCGAAGGAGGGGCTAACTGGGGACCACTAACCGTTTGAAAGCGCAGAGTGAGAAGTGCCATATGGGAAGAAAGTCTAAGGTCACCAGATCTTCTGGTTTGCCAAGGGAAGCAGAACTATCTGGATTTTAACATGACATATTCTGACTTTCAAAGGTTGGCAACTAATTCAAATTTTTCAACACTGTGAAGGCCGAACTCCACATACCCACGGGCTATATTCAGCCTACAGGTCCTCAAGTGGTGACCTCAGCTTTACATACCAAAGGCCAAACAGCTGGAGGAGGAGCTGGGAGGGGAAGGTAAGAAAGACCAGGCTTTAGGTATCTGTTCTGTGGAATGGAAATTG
Organism: Ursus maritimus; assembly: GCF_017311325.1. Classification (NCBI taxonomy): domain Eukaryota; kingdom Metazoa; phylum Chordata; class Mammalia; order Carnivora; family Ursidae; genus Ursus; species Ursus maritimus. The sequence continues at coordinate 54,785,456 of NW_024426552.1, forward strand.
GGAAAGAAAGAGATGCTTAAGGGGAAATTTTAGGAACGTTTTCAGGGCGATGAGTGGTATAACTGCATTCGGAAACCGAAAGACCTTCAGTTCTTTTAAAATTGGACTTATTTTGTTTCTTTGTTTTATTCTGGATGTGGTAACACGCTAATATCGGCTGTAAAGTAAAAGGGAACCAGCCTGGCTCTATGTGCTTGCATTTATAAATGGTAAATATTGTATAGCCAAGTTTTTGGGAAAAGATCATATTGGATCTCGTCAGAATTTATGATAAAACCACAGCTCTCGGGGATTTAGTAAGGCCTTCAAAGCCATTCAAATGCAGCATAAAGGTGTAACGCATCGCTGGGTTAGTACCATTTCTAGCCAGCGATCAGCCCAATACAGAGGATAAGTGCAAAAAGATGGACTAAAACGATTCCAAGACACCTGCCTGTTTTCTGATCTTCACCAGACACACACGTGCGTGTGCACACACGTTTGTACACGTGTATCACCGAAAACGTATTTGCAAAAGATTCTTCTACGGAATCTTCAATCTACCTCCATACAGGGGCAGAAATCAGTATCGTCTAATCGACCAGAATAGATTTTAAAAACAGTCCTTAGAGTGTCGTCATAGAAGACCACAGTTGACACTGTCAGCTATTTTACTCATTTAAATGCAGTTGTTAAATTTAGTTCTAGCAGTCTCCATAACACTATAAATATTACTTGTAAAAATCTGCAATCTACATTATGTTAAATGAGAGAATGTAGTTTAAAGAGGACAGGCTTTGAAGTTAGCAAGACGGAGGTTAGATGGTGACCCTACCACTTACTGTGTTGCATCGGTATCTTATTTAACCTGAGAAAGTCATTCCAGCTCTCTGTAATGGGGATACTACTCCCTACCTGATAAAGTTATTAAAAAACGTTAATGTTATATATTAAACATTAAACAACATATTAAAATGAGATTCGTAAAGCATCTCACAGAGTGGAAACAATGAAATTTATTCTGCCATTTCCTCTTAAAAATTAATTGGTTGCTTAAATCCAACTACACTGATTTCTAGAATCATCCTTGGGTAGCTATGAGGGGCCGAGTTTTCCCTAGGGACAACAGCTAATTCAGGAAGAGAGAGCTAAAGGCTAATAAGCTAATCAGCACTAACAGGACCAAGGGGACAAAAATAAAAATAAAAGATTGGACTCCGGGGCCTGCACAAGTGAAGATCTCTTCAAGGCTGCAAGCTTCAGGTTGGGACAATGAAGGACTTCCCATTAAGTAGAAAGGAACCCGGAGTAGATCAGCCCTTGCCGTAACTAAAGCCCATCTCTGAATTAACTCGATTCCTGAAAATAGGTTAAGAGAATTTTAGCTTTCTTTTGTCCCAGATTGCCAAAATATATATATATATATCCTCTGTGGATGTAGATATCATTATTCTAGTTTGCAAGTTATTTCTACAGTTTTTCACATACACCATCCAGCACTCAATCAAAAATAATCATGCCTGTGAAGAATCAGAATCCTATAAAAGAAGAAAAGCAGACAGTAGCAATGATCTACAAGGGCTTGAGAGATAAAGTTAAGATACTTGGGAACAGTTTGATCCTCTCTGGTTTGGCTTTTAAGCAGGGCTGCTTCATGGGCATGTGACCTGACCAAGCGTGCGGGGCCCAGGGCTTTCGCAGGTCCCGGGCTTGGGTTAGCCCTCTACTCTCACCAGTTTGAAAGTCTTAGTGATTTGGAACATGGGACCTGGCATTTCCATTTTGCACTGTGTTCTGCAAATTAGCTAATTGCTTTTAAGGTGTGTTAGGTGGGACCAAAGCAATGTATTCCAACCCAGTACTCTGTGAATCGTCAAATTTTCCAATCAGGCAGGATGCCCTCCCCTGGGTAAGTACCAGGTATTGGTTCTTCTAATATACTCAGATGGTTATTTCTTCAGGTAATTTACTTACATGCATGTGCTGATCAGTATTCTTCTGTTACTCAAAGGGAACCTTCAAGATTCCCAGAGTTCTTTCTCTATGCAACTCTCTCCTGTCCCGTGCTCACCCTTACAAACTCAGGGAATCTGTCTGGGCTCCCCACCTATCATGGCCTGGAAACTCTCAAGGCAGTAATCTGGGGTAATCATAGGGTCCCCTTGTGTGTTTCCCATCTCACAGGAATCATGATCACGGTCCTTCATTGCCTATGTCCAGAGTCTTGAAAACAGTTACATATCTTGTCCAGTTTTGTTGTTATTTCAGGTGGAATGATTATTGCCATCCTGTTAGTCCAGCTTGGTTCCAAGCAGGAGTCCATAGTATTTTTTTATAATAACCCCCAAATCCTCAGCAGTAAATGCATAAACTGTGGTATGTTCGTGAAATGAAATACTATTACCGAAATAAAAATAAATGAAATATCACTCATTCAGCAATAAGGATGAATCTCACAGTGTTGAACAAAAGAAATCAGACATAAAATAATGTATGGTGTATGACTCCAAAAACAAGCAAACATGCAAAGAGAAGGGACGGTGGGTCGTGATCTGGAGGGGACTCAAAGGAGGGTCTGTGCTCCAGCAGTGCTCTTTTTCTTGACGCGGGTGACGGTTATGAAGTCACTTCTTTGTGTTAATTACTGCTGCACAGTGTGTGGTGCACTCTTCTGCATTCACGATCAAGCATAGCACGGATAACATGAAAGTAACAGTAAAAGGAAACATGTAACAAACAACAGTAATATGTATTACTTTCGCAAAATTCAGAATCCCAATGAGCACATTTGGAAAAAAACATTTTTGTCAAGAGGTGTGTAACATCTTTGCCAGGAATATTCTAAAATTCCTGAGATGAAAGCTGTAAAATGACCTATGGAGGCAGGGTCGTTTTTGACATCGATATACATTGTTATGAAGTATGTTATATGTCAAGAGATCTCTCTGCTAAAACAAGCCACATTTCACCAAATCGTTTCCTTGTTTATGGAGATTTTAAAGCATATTTGTTTGCAATCATTTCCATTAAAATATTTAGTAAATGACTAATACCTTATTTCTGGATTATTGATAGGTGGTTTGACATTCCCTTTGAAGTTCACAGGTACTGCTAAGAATGTAATTTTGTAGCCAATTCAGCTCTGATGCCCAGATTCATCACATCTGCAGCTTACGTGGCAGGGCTGGGGGCTAATAGAAAACATCGGCTCTGGCTTTATTCTGCTATCAAATCATATGTGATAATGTCATGACCGGTAAGTTTTGTTTTCAGATATGCCTTTGTACTGACTTGACAGTGAACCCAAAAAGTGCAATAGATAGCAAGAACAAGAGAAATTCTAAATTCTCACCCTTCAGGAGTTTTGATATTATCAATTCGCCTTTGTCACCTATAAAGAAAATCATACCAAAAAAAAAATAAAGAAAATCATACAAAAATAAGTCTCTTTTTCTATTACCATTATCCTTGGCATAGAGAAGAAGAAAACGGATCCTACAGAAGCAAATTAGTGACAATACTAACTCAAGTTGTTTTGAACTTGATAAGATGAGATATTTGGATTTGTATTATTTGGGGTTTTCAAAAAGATACTGTGTAATCCCCACTGTCTTCCCGGTACGGATAGTGAAGCAGTTTGCAGTGAGAGCAAAGGGAGAGTATTTGAAGCTAGAAACTCAGAATTGGATGATTTGGCCCACCTTTTGTAGCTGTGTTACCTTAATTAAATCACCAAATTTGTTTAATTTGGTTGTCATTCTTTTCATGTATGAGATGCTGAAAATATTGACAACTGTCTCCCTGGGCAGTTACGGTTATAAGCTGAGATGAGATGTTCTGTGCCTGAAAATATGCGAACAGCACCTATTCCATAAGCCCCTCATTTTAAAGGTGTAAACTGAGACTCAGAGAAGTGAAGCGACCTGCCCAAGGTCATGACTGATCCAGTCCCTGGCATCTGTGTTCCCTTTTACTGAGTAAATTGCATCCCCCCCTTCACATTCCATCGCCGAGCCGTCGCTGCCCGTGCCCTGCGGCCCTTGGCTCCTGCGCGCATGGAGTAAGGTGTTCTGAGTGCTGTGGGTGGAGGAGGCTTTCTGAGGAGAAGGCAAGCGTCATTGCAGCACAGTCCGAATTTTCATTAAATAATGGGGCTGGATCGAAGGCGGCGAACATTATATTCATTCTGAGTCTTCACAGCCTTTAATCATAACTGATTTATCATAAGCAAAATCTCTTCAATGATTCTGTCACACAATTTACTCATATTTGCCTGATTCTCAGCAATAACAGGTAAACAGCCTATTTTTTAAAGATTTTTTTTTGAAAGATTTTATTCATTTATTTGACAGAGAGAGAGACAGCCAGCGAGAGAGGGAACACAAGCAGGGGGAGTGGGAGAGGAAGAAGCAGGCTCATAGCAGAGGAGCCTGATGTGGGGCTCGATCCCAGAATGCTGGGATCACGCCCTGAGCCGAAGGCAGACGCTTAACGACTGAGCCACCCAGGCGCCCCAACAGCCTATTTTTTTAAAACAGATGGTAGGACTTTATTTATTTATTTATTTATTTATTTATTTATTTATTTTCGAGTGTAGTTGACACACAACATTACATTAGTTTCAGGTGTACAACATAGTGATTCAACAACTCTGTACCTTATGTTACGTTCACCACAAGTGTAGTGATGGTGGAATTTGAATTGTCAGCTTCCGAATGCTGGGGTTTATTCCAAATGCCCATTGGGGTTTAGATCTACTGGAAGCTCCATCCCAGTTTTCCATCCCACGAGTCTCTTCTTATTCACAATAAACTCACCTCCCAAAGGCTGTCCGCTCCCCACCCCACACACTTCACTTCCCCTCACATGTGGAAATGTTTTAGGGTCATGAAGTAAGGCCACTACATAGAATGAAAAGGAGATCAGTGTTGATTAAAAATATATATGAGAGCTCTTTACAGGTTATGAAGTGTTATATAAATTTAAGCATCTATTGAAATGGGGAAAGAAATCTATTGATTTGGATTATAAAACACTGTGTTGAGATCTACTTCTATACTGTAGGCAATGAGAGGTAAAAAGAATTAAAGTACCATAAGGGAGAGGCTCTAACTTCATAGAACTCATAATCTCATTATGGAGAAGTACGTATATCCATAAAAATATCAGCAGTACTAGGCATTTTATGATTAAAGATGGAATTACTTAGAATAGGAGTTTAAGGAATTATGGGCTGGAGGAAATGGAACTTGAACTGGAGTTATGCTGGTGACTCTGTTCTCTGACTCATGGAGAAAGCCTGACTTTCAATAAGAGAATGAGACCCACAAACAGGGAAAAGCAGAGAGGAAAGATGGCAACAAAGAGAGAACCCTGACAGTGGTCAGGTCCCCATTCTAATCCCCAGAGCTGCCTTTGTGCCAAACCCCCTTGTTTTCCCCTCATTACTTATGCTCCCGTAAGATTTTTTGTTAGGTTTTAGTAACCGAGTGCTGAGTTGGGCTTCAGTAAGCAGGAGTGCCGTTCTTCCTATTCTTTCTCACCCCAAACTTTCTAACATGATGTCCACCATTTTTTTCTCCTGCTACAGAAACCTAACCTTGAAAAGGGAAAATCTTTGATGTTTTTTCTCTGTCCAAAGCTATAACATATTCTTTTGACTTATCAAGTAAAAAGAGAGTAGAAACAATAGTCAATTCTTAAACCAAATGAGAGAGAATGGAGACACAGGTATGTGTTCATCAAGGATTTCTATTTCGTTCCCCACAGTCAGAGTCTTCTCAGGAAAACCATTTCTCTTTTTGAGTAAGAATTTCAAATTTCTCCCATTGATGATGTCATGACCCCCAAATGAAAATACCAGTCCCTCCAGGCTGCCTGCCGGGGATGGAAGTCATATAGACAAAGGGTGAGACAATATAGACAACTTCTGATGAAAATCAACGTATAAAATCATTTCAGAAACACGTGCTGAGTCCTTACGACAACTTCGCTTGAGCATTCTGTGACACTGCGGGGTTTGAGTCTTCTGTGGTTAGCTCACTCATGTGCAGGACATACTTATCTATAACCACAGCCCTAAACGCTCCTTGGTAATAATAGGGCCATGATCTTCAGCTTGTGATGGTCTCAGTTGAGTCCTTAAGGTCCCAAGACTATTAAAACAGGAATGCTCTCTCTGCAAGAGCAAAGGCAAATAGAGCTAAGAGGCCCTACCTTTTATTTTAGACCAGAGGCTACCTTTGATTCCCATCTCAGGGAGTAGTTACTCGACTTCAAAAACATGTTTCTTCCATCTATGCCCCCTTCCCATCACTAAAATTTGAAAAGGAAATTCACGTTTTTCCCATGTGGCCTTGGAAAAATAGGTTATAGAAATTAAGAAATATGAATGCCTTTTCCTATTAAGAGTAAAGTAAGGGAGTGGACAGTGATGACTTCCTCTAATCCTTCTTGTGCAGGATTCATCTGAGAGCACGTCATCTGAACTCAGCTGCTGGTCCCCGGGGAAAAGGTCAGCAGTGGCATCCAGTAAAGATTTGCTCTACTTCAGTGACAAAAATGCTGATTAGAGGAAAATTTTTATGACTAAATACAATAATTTGCTTTAATAATTATTTTTTGAAGGAAAATTATTAACTGCGTGATGTGAGGAAATGAGAAAGTCTGAAACATGGTCTCTACCCTGCAACATAATGTAACTGGGAGAAAGGAAAAAGCCGGACACACAACACTTCTAAAGAATAATAAAAGACAGTGTATAATTAGCTTCATGGAAAAGCTTAATACATAATCATGAATAACTACTGGCAATACACATAATTTTTAACTTCTCTGGGTTTCAGCGAATTCATTGATAAGATGCCAACAGTAACCTGCCCAAAGTCAGGATTAAATGGGATAAGGTATAAAGTGCTGATGACGTTCTGATATATAGCAGATCCTCGATACGTGTACTATTATTACTCTCGCCTTTTTAATAGACTATACTGCTACAAAAAGTTCCTACAGGCTAAGCAGTTGAATGTGAAAAATCTAAATCTGTTAAAGTAAGATTATTGTTCAATAGAGTAAAGATTATTACACTGGGCAGTCTATGTTAATAGAAATAAGAGATAGAAACTTAAACATAGCCCAAGAAACTTCGGGCTGTGGAGAAGAGAACAGTGTGTAGGCTGATCCATATCTCAGGGTTTAAATAACCTGAAAGAAGTCAATTAATTAATCAGAAACAGGCTAACTCTAATAGGCGTAAAACAAGTCTGCTGTTCAATAAACATTTGCTGTGGGAATAAAACGAAGAACAAGGATGGGAAAAGAGCCCTCTATGAATGTGGAACCTATGATTTGAGGAGCTACTTGAGTTTCGGTCCAGGTAAATAGCAAATGGAACCCCTCACATTTGATCCCTGGGGTTCCTCCAAGGAAACACAGGAACTAAGAAAAGGAAATGTGCTAATTTAACAAACATGGCTTCAGGAGAAATAACCCAGTTCACCTTCGAAACAGGTTGACAAACCTAAGACACCTGTATGAAAATTCTGGCCCCGGGGTGCCTGGATGGCACAGCGGTTAAGCGTCTGCCTTTGGCTCAGGGCGTGATCCCCGCGTTCTGGGATCGAGCCCCACATCAGGCTCCTCTGCTATGAGCCTGCTTCTTCCACTCCCACTCCCCCTGCTTGTGTTCCCTCTCTCTCTGGCTGTCTCTATCTCTGTCGAATAAATAAAATCTTAAAAAAAAAAAAAATTCTGGCCCCATCACTGTATGTGTGTGGGCTGGAGAGCCCCGGCAGAGGGTACGAGGCTTGTGTCAGTCACTGAACGGAGAGCAGGCCTTAGACTCGTATGTCTAAGGATACCTATGAGAGGAGCTCTTGGAAATGGAATGAGAGGCGACGGGTCAAGTCTGATCATTATTTTAAGCTCAGTGAAGCAGAACTGAGTAACAAGACTGGTATTTGTCATTTTAGAGGTTTGTCTTTGCAAGACTTTGTTAGATTTGCAACATGATTTGCAACAACGTAAGTGATTCTTACTGGTTGAGCACTACTGACCTACAGATCAAAGGTACAGACTTAACCACGGATTTTCCTCTCATCATCTCTGTTAAATGAAATTAGAAACCTTGATCAAAACTGCTTGGACAAATACATGAAGTGGTATTTTTAGATATTATGTTTGGATGAGACGAGATTTTAAAAATATGAATCTGGTATTGTTATGTAATCATTTAATTCAGGAGAGTTCAACCTTACTTGTTTACTTACTTTTTATTTTGCCTGTAAGTAACAAGAAATAAAATAAAATGAAAAGATAAGGGAGAGAGAAAAAAATTTAAATAGTACAGATAATTCATTTCACCATTACACCCATGTAATCTGCACTCTGTAAATAAAGGAAAAACAAAAACTATGACACGTGTGGCTTGCTAATCTCAGATCCAGTGTCTAGTCTAAGATCCCAGGTTAGTTGGAGAGTCAAGGCCCAGAGATGGAAGGACAAGCAATGGGACCAAGCTAACATCAAGTCAAGCAGGGCAGCGCTGCGTGTAGCTCGGCAAACTGGAGGCAGATCTTTACCACCAGCCCAACCCTTTGCCAGAGCTTCGGTCACAGACATCTTGTTGATTCTAAGCCAACTCCAACCTGCCATCTGGCAGCAATTTATCCTCATATAGAAGACACAAGGGCGCCGGGGTGGCTCAGTCGGCTAAGCGTCTTCCTTCAGCTCAGGTCATGATCCCAGGGTCTGGGGATCGAGTCCCGCATCGGGCTCCTGCTCAGCAGGGAGTCTGCTTCTTCCTCTCCCTCTGCCCCTCCCCCTGCGCAGGCTCTCTCTTACTGTCACCCTCTCTCTCAAATAAATAGATAAAATCTTTTAAAAATGATTTTAAAAAAGAAGAGGTACAAAGTCTTATAAAATTAGTACCTTTTTTCCTTAAAACAATATTTTTAATTCAGTAAAGGACAAATGCCAAAGAAGTTACGAAATTCCTTTTATCTAGTTAAAATGTTTAGAACATCAATTAACCTAATACATAGAAGTCTCAAGTTTTAGAATCAAACAAATACAGATTTTAAGCCCGGCCTTTCCGCTTAGTAGATAGGAGACTTTTGCGATTTGTATCAAGTCAGTGAGCTTCGGTTTCTTCACCTCTTCATCAGGTATAAAAAATTGCCAGCTTGAGGATTTGCGGAGAGTATGAAACGAGCTGATGCACGTACCTGCTTAGGGTTCTGTCTGCCAAAAAGTAAGTACTCAATAGAGGTAACTGTAATTATTATTTAACCTCTCTTAAAATACGTATTTTTAAACTTCGTTTCTAGATCTCATCTGAAGCTAGTACAGGTCGTGGCAAAGACACAAACCTTCACATCCACAGCCTCAATTACCAAGGAGCTAATTACGTATTTCTAGACCTACACGGTACATCATCTTCACTTACTACCACCTTAACTATTACATTAACATGAGCAAAACAACCTTGATTTCTAACAAGTTTACTGTAATCACGCACTTGAGCCCTATGTAAACATAGGTAAATATATAAATGATGCATTATTATCCTAAAGGGAAAAATAAGAAGTGATGGATTGAATTTTCAAGTACTTGTTTATTTTCAAATAACCAAAAATTTAAGCCACAATATTTAAATAACTAAAAAAAAAAAAAAAAAAAAAAAAAAAGCCAAACCATTCAATCATTAGATATTACGCTGGATAATATTAGACAAAACCCAAGGACATATTTTCAAGTCATAAATATTAATAAGCCAGGTTTGACTTCAGACTTTAGCATGATTGAATCAGCCAGATGTTCTTCCATTTATTTCTGTTATTTTGATTTCTGCACAGGTATTCATTCTACCATAAAAATGCCTTCAAAGATTGTGAAAATATCACGAGAAATTGAAAGATAGAAATAAATGGAATGCAGAATGATTCTTTATCCTTTTATTGGCTCATACCTACTCTGGTGGTATTAATAATCCCATCCAGATGTCAACATTTAATTTTGCGAAGGTATGTGAAACAGTAGGTCAGATAAAGGACCCACTGAAGGACCAAATGATATTCAGTCTCCATTACTGCACTGTCCTTGTCTCTCTCCAGCAGACATAGAAAATCAGCAGCCCCTGGTTAAATATTGTGGCCCCCACCCCAACATCCATACACAGTATGGAGGGAAAGGATGTCATTACGGTACTTGTTAAAATGCAACATGACTTTCAAACCATTGTGTTAAAAGATGCAGTAACTACCTACAAAGCATGTCTCCTATGTCTGTTTTTTCTTGTTCCTTTCCGTGCAGGAACTCCACCTCTCTGTGCAGGCCCTTGAGTGTTTGTCTTCTTTAATACCCTCTCTTTCTCTCTCTCTGCCTAGACAAGTTAACGAGAGAAAAACAAACAGAAGCACAGTAACGTGTATATCTCACACGTACACAGGAGACCCTCGGGGAAATAAGTGACTCCCAAGGAAGTGGCTTAGAATTCAGGCTCGAATACCATCTTCAGCCAAAGCAAAGAAAGAAGGAGGCCAGTTGGGAAAGGCGATTAGGAAAATGCACTGCAAATGAGAGTGAGACTCTTCATGCAAATTAAAGCGGTACCTTGTCCGACTCTAAGGTTGCCTTGTGATGTACAATCCTCCTCCTCTTCTTGGTATCCTTGCAAATGGGAGATGGCCTTACAACAGGGTAACTTCTACTCTGATGAGCTTCTCCGGCATCTGCTCTTTCTCAAAATATTCCTAATGCCAAAAAGGTAGATTTGGGGGTGGCATGCTCTAGTCCCCTCCAGTCCTAGTTTGGGATGGCCTATTCTGGTCTCCTACATTTTCGTGAGAGAAGAATCAAGACATGACACCTGGAAAAAGGCAGTAACCATAAGAAAAAGTATTGATTACAAGTGGGATAAGGACCAAAAACAAATGGTTAGAAACAGAAGTACACATTACAGAGACTCAATATATAGTTATGGGATGGATATTTCATTTAAATCTCACTAGTAACCCAGTAGAATATGTATTTTTCTTCCTCATAAATAAACAAAGAATTGATGTTGGAATAGATTGTGTAAATTGTCCCACAGCAGAAAAGTAGCAAATTGGAACGAAAACTAACATCGATCGGGAAACAAAGCACACATTCTTGCCCTGATGTCACACCTGCCTTCCCACTGGTCTCTTTCTATAGATGGATATCTCTCTCCATGTTAACATTGTTTCCATCTCCTTTGTCTCTGACTTCCTTAAAAAAATACCACTATGCACATTTAAAAAATTTTGCTGTGATTATTGAGTAACATTTTATGTTCTTTCGTTCTTATTTTTAAAAAGGATTGAAGGGCATACAGGAAAATGTTGAATTTCTTTTATAAAAGAAATAGAGTAAGACCAAGACCCCATAATTTTTTTTTCTCTCCTGTGGATCAGGTCAATGAGAAAAATAATTTTCTATCCCACCATCTAACATAAAACAATGTCTCTCTTTTACTGCTACCAGCACCTCAAATCAAAGCCCCTCATATGTTTGAATGTTTATACTGAAGTCACTAACAATATAAAAGGAAATATGACAGATGTAGGAACAGACAAGATAAAGCCATTTTTAGCTAATTACATTTTTAAGTGGACATTTATTTTTAAGCCCATTCTGCTGCATTTATCCCAATCACCCCAAAGGCAAGGGAAACAGGAAGAAAAAAGGGAGTGGGAGAGATCAGAGGAGAGAGAGCAGAGAAAGGCTGTTAGGTCAGATGAGGACTGGCAGAAGGGGGGCCAAGAATGGACTTGGGAAAATAATACTTTATATAAGGAGGATTCAGATATATACTTTTTTTTTTCTCAAAAAGATGTAAGGGAGAACACAGAGCCCCAAAGCATCATAAGTCTCCTGCCTCCACAGGAAATCCATTTCTGTTGGCTGAGCTTCCTTTTTACCATTTACCCTTGCTGACTAAGGTCTGCACATCTGAGCCTGACTTCACGTGTCCTTTTCTGCTTCCTCTACTTCCCACAGGTGAGAGATACATGAAAGGATGAAAACCATAGAGACAGTTCAACTCTCCTTTACATCCTAGTTTGTAAGGTTTCCCTTTACTTCCTCCTCCAAAACTGAATTAGGAGCTCACCTCTTTCCAGAATTTTCCTTGATGAGGAACTGTCCTTCTGCACATCCTCCCTCACATTCATACAGTCCATTTGTGCTAGATAATTTAGAATGTTTTAATATAGTATCATAATAGCAGCAGGGCATTTAGGGTGGAATTTAAGTTCCTTTCTGGTAATCTTTCTCGTTTTAATCAAATAAGGACTGGAGAGGTTAGGCAGCTTGGAATAGTCACACAGCCAATTAAAGAAAAAATATGACATCCAATCATCATGCGAGGATGCATTCTACTATATTATATTGTTTGACTCATTTATTCTTCTGAAATAATTAACAGCTGTGCTCTATTTTGGGGATTTGAAAAGAATCCTTTAGTCATTATTAAGCTACTTGCGTTTAAATAGTCCCACACTCCTCCAGGCATAAAATGTCATACTTAATGTAAAATTCCATGTTTCAAGTACAATAATATTTTCAAATTTTTGAGAATACTAGCATCCACAAAGCCAAAAATTCTAATAACACTATTTCCTCCGAAATCATGTTAGAGGAGATATTCAAGACATAGATTTGTCTTAGCTAAAACAACACACACACACAGAGAATTAAAGGACCGTATACCCTCCCCAATCTGGAAAAATCCTAAACTAAAATATTCTTTACCTTGACTGCACAAAAAGGCTCTGTTCTCAGCCCCTTGCTAACAATGATAGCCATGACTACTGAAATGTATAGAGCACTTCCGTGTGCTGCTAGGCACTGTGCTAGTCATTGGAGGGAAGAGAAAGAAAGAGAGATGGGGGTGGGGGGAGAAGAGAAGAAGAAGGAAGAGAAAGATAGATGTAGATTTGCTGGTTAGTGGAACAGAGGGACATGTAATCAGACTTTTCATATAAGGTGGAAAGCAATCGCATGAGCCAAGCTAGGTACCCTCAGCGCCATAGATGTATCAGTAGAGCATTCAATCCCATCTGAGCAGTTAGGGAGAGGGACATTCTGGAGGTTTGCTAAGAAGAACTCTTAAAGGATAAGTGAGAGCAAGAGAAGTAGGAAGGGCATTTTAGGCCAAGCAAAGAACCAGAATAATGTGTCATATGCACAGAGCCATAAGCGATTTGAAGTTACTGGAATGTAGCATGTAACGTGAAGAGCAGTGGGAAAGGAGTTTGAGAAATAAATATGGGTGAGTTCTAGAAGGCCCTTCCTTAGTGTGGAATTGACAGGAAGTAATATCCGCACTGCACTCATCTCTTAGTTACCTTATAATTATTGTAAAATAGCGTTGTTTATATTTTCCCAGCCTTCCATCACCACTGCCACTTTTCATAAAAAATTATAGTGAACATATATGAAACGTAGGCTAATCTTCAGATTCTTTCAAAGAGAGCTGTCATTAGGACGCACGGATTAAATGTTTTTAAACGGAAGACTTAACTCAGAGAGATATGAAAATACAAGTGAATATTCCTAATAGCAGAAGTGACTATTTATATGTCTCCCACATGGAGAAACCAATTTCAACCACTAAACATAATGGTAAACACGTTTTTAAAAGATTTTATTTATTTATTTATTCATTTGAGAGAGAGAGAGACAGAGATAGTGAGAGAGAGAGAGCACGAGCGGGGAGGAGAGAGAGACACACACAGACTCCCCGCCAAGCAAGGAGCCCCATGGAGGACTCGATCCCAGGACCCTGAGATCATGACCCAGGCTGAAGGTAGACACTTCACCGACTGAGCCACCCGGGCGTCCCAGTAAATGCTTCTTTGGGTCACAAACAGAACGTGGCGATGTCATGCTTTTTCAGTTGCTTTTTTAATAAACAAATTGCAGCTAAAGCTTTTGAAAAGTATAGAGGTCCCCCCCAAATTACGAGGCAGCCTTGCAGAACTGGAGCCCTCCGTTCTTGATCCCCTTCCAGGCCTAATGACTATTTTCAGTCTTTGTAGAATGGGAAATCAACAACACCCCAATCGAGCGGCTCCGCACGCAGCAAGCGCCTGATCTCGAGAGCTCTACAATTTCCTCTCGCTCAGCTACGATGGCTCCGTTCAAATCCTCGACTCCGTTTAACGCGTGCGATCTGCAGCTACCTAATGTGTTTACCTCTTTGGCTTTCCTGAGGAACATGCCCGGCTCTGGGCATGCTGGGATGACTGAATACATTTTCTTTCAAAAGGCCACCTTTCTCTAAGCTCCAAGATTTATCCCAATCGGCATCCATCCACTCTTGAGTATTTGTGTACGTTTAGGGCTGCGCGGGGACGGTGAGACACACCAGTGGAAGAAGGAATCCCGGCACCTGGTGCACGGAGCTCGCGATCAGGTTCGGGGAGACAAGACTAGCATACATGCAATGACTGGAAACAATTGGAGACAGTGTATAATTAAGTGCTGAATGTAATACTGACTGTAAGTGCACAGTTCTGCACTAATTACCAATTGCTTTAAGGAATTAATACTTAACTTTGGGGATTTCAATCACAATTTCTCTATAAGCATTAATTCTTGTAACCAGCAATTCGATTCATTTCAAAGACTTACAAACATACCCTAGTTTTAGCGCATTATCAGCATTGTTCTCATAAATGTTTTTTTCCATTAAGCAATTAATTTAAATCCTGATTGTTCTGACCTCCAGGGCCTTTGGGGGGGGCGGCGTGCTTACTCCTCAGACATAATTTAATTTTTCAAATGATTTTTTTTTTTTTTTTTTTTGGCTGGTGCAGGATTCTGAGCCCTGAGGTAAGAAATCTGCTTTCTCCCCAGAAGCAGGGAAACAGGAGACGGTTGGGTCCCTCATAGGCTCACGCTCCCCTCCGGTGCTGGGCTTCTTGCCTTTACCCAGTTTTCCTTAATTCTCTTTTATTTCCTGTCTGTTTCCTCTTCCTGCTTCCTGCTTCCCTGTTTTGGTTCTCTTCCCCAAGCCCCTTCTGCTTTGTGTCGGTCTGACGGTACCATCTGCAGAGAAAGTTTCCTCAGCTGGCATCCCTTAGGATGATGGGGAATGCTAGCCCTGCCTCTCCTGCCAGCATGTTGGAGATGGGCCCAGGAGGGATTACAGCCTCTGAGAACCAACTCAGTTCATCTTTTGAGTCAGCCAGCAGGTGTGCTAGAAGGATTGCAAACATATTTTTCAAATGTGCTTCCAGACAGAGACCTCACTGAATCCTTACACCTTCCCTGAGCTTTCCTGGGCATTTTCATGGACCTGCTTCCCTGGGACAGCAGGCAGGGCTCTGCCAAACAACCATAGGCAGGCATAATCACATCCCAACCTGCTTTCGGCTTCCCTCTAACCAGTAAAGAATTGGCTGCTAATGTGTGTGACGTGACACTTACCTCCTTATCTGCAGATGGTAGAGGGTAGAAGGCAAGAGCAAGTGACTTCATGTCCCCCAGGTCCAATTCCTCCTCTCTAAGAAAGTGACATCCACACAATGGCTCGCCGTGGGAATTAACCAGCATGGTGTGAAGAGCTGGATTTCCTGGCTTCGAGTCCCAGTTGCCTCTTTCTAGCTGGGGGGACTGAAGCAAGTTGTGTAACTTTTCTGTGTTTCAAGTTCCTCTTCTGTGAAACAGAAAGAAGAGTTACCTCACACAGTTTGTATCTCAGGATTAAATAAGTTGAATCATGGAATACATATACAAAGCACTCAATGCATATTAGCATTTATTCAAGTAACTTGCACAGATAGATACTCAGTAAATGTAACCTCTTCTTTCTGTTCATTTGTACCAAGTTACTGGAGGAACTAGGAAATGTGACTTCTCGTAGCCAGGGCCAGACAAATCCCAGCCCCGCTCTTCCATTCAAAGGCCCTGTATTTACCATCAGTAGAAGAGTATGTTCTGTGATCTGATAAACCTCACAATATGTGGTGAAGGATACCTGAGTAGAGCACTGAAAACACTGAAGGGTGGTCAAAATAGGACAAAAACAGGGGCTGCCATCAAAAGCATTTTTGACGTAGTCAGTGCTCTGTGAGCTCCTACACAGACTGCACAATTAGGACATTTTGATTGTGTGAAAATAAAAATACCCAAGAATGCTCTGACAATTTAGAAGGTAGATGTGGGGCCAAATGGATTTGGAAAGGCTCTGCCGTTGTGCTACATTCTACAAGTCAACAGAAAATAAAATTGGGGAAACGGATGAAGGAAGATAGTTTTTCTACGTAGAAGGAGGGTTCAAGAGCGGTTCTGACTATGAGCACATTATTAGATGGACCACACTGATGGCAGGGAGCTAAAAGTACAACTCGCAGCAAGTCTCCCACCCTCGAATTACTAAAGTTTAGAGGAGCAATTTTTTTCCAGAATTAAACTCCTCAGGACCTAAATGACTCAGATGGTGGTGGTAATGATGAGGCCGGTATGATGGCTGATGCATACTGAGTGCTTGCTATCGGTCAGGCACGGTCCAAAACAGATCACATCTATTATCTCACCGAATCCACTCATGCGACCTCATTTAATCCTATCATAACCTCACGAGCAGAACCTATACTTATTTCCATTTATTAAAGAAGAAGCTGTTCAGAGAGTTAAAGATCAAGCAACCAGAAAGGTGATCCCTGCTAGTAAGAAGTCAGGCAAGGCCAATCCAAAAGCACTTTGCAATGAACTTTGAAAGCAACTGGGTTAGGGCAGATTGTCAGTAGCAGGAGTTACCCATAATATAAAAATCTGAACACTCATTCATTTTATGGTAGTGATACTGATCTCAAATACCAACTACCTCCTTATTTGCAAAGTCATGTAATTCTGCTCCCAGGAGCCAAAGATTAAGAAAGCTCACATGCCACCGCAAACATCCAGTTTCATGTGTGCTGCACCAGAGCCTTCCAATCCAATTTTAAACCAGCAAACCTTTCGCAATAGACAAGATCAGAATACAATGTAATCATTCCTTTCCTTTCATAAAAGAACAACTGACCAGACTATTGGCCAGTTTATACAACAGGTACCATGGCCTTCAAATTCCTCACTGCCTTCTGGTTATCAAGGAAGTTAATTATTATCAAACCCGTAGCTCTGAAAAGGAGGCCAAAAGTCATCTTTCTCCAAAGCCCTTGCCGGGTAAAAGAGTGTGGGAGAAAAAATGACAATCTTATTCCGACCAAAACTCTTGATGCTCTAAATAACAGATAAATTTAGGAAACCAGATAAAACTTACAATTAAAGTTGCTACATGGGGCTTGGAATGGGGAGGAAGGACATGGTAGAGAGTAAATTACTTAAGAACCACAAAGAAAGATAATTCAGGGGGCGCCTGGGTGGCACAGCGGTTAAGCGTCTGCTTTCGGCTCAGGGCATGATCCCGGCGTTATGGGATCGAGCCCCACATCAGGCTCCTCTGCTATGAGCCTGCTTCTTCCTCTCCCACTCCCCCTGCTTGCGTTCCCTCTCTCACTGGCTGTCCCTCTGTCAAATAAATAAATAAAATCTTAAAAAAAAAAAAAAAGTGCCTCTGACAACAGTATAAGGTATTTAAAAAAAAAAAAAAAGAAAGATAATTCAGAGTAGATGATCAGCTATTTCTAAAGCCAAATGATAGAGCTTGAGTAATGTATGTTAGAGCATTGCTTAATGAAGAGCTAATCTAATAAGATCGATTGCTCTCTTTCTGTGCCTAGAATCTTAAAAGCTACCCAGGCAGTGACTAGAGGAGAAATGCTCATGAAAGATCTGAATGCTTCGGAATTAATGACTCATGAGATCCCTTCCATGCCCAGAACTAGTGGAGAGCATAGAACAGGGCATGGTTTATCTGTCCACATATGCAAGGGTAGGAAGGGGGAGAGAAAGAGGAGAGGGAGAGAGAGTGGATGATGAAATAATGCATTTCAAAGAAAAGCCAATAGTAAGAATATTTTTTACTTTATAGAATCATTTGAAGAGTTTAAACTCTTGTTTGCATGGGATTTTGGAAAAACTGATTTTTTTCCTAAAGCCAAATGGGTAGTGAATTGTGATTTCACAAAAATTAAAGTAGAAGTAATCTTGGTGGCCCATATCATTCTCACAGATGTCTCTCTTGGCTCTGAACATATGGACTGATGTGGATTTAATAGATTGCAAGGGAATTCTAATTTATAAGCCCAATTGGTTCAGATGAATTAGGGGGGAAAAAAAAGCTAGGCAGAAATATTTCTCAATGTAGTTGAGCCAAAAAAAGGAAAGAACTTTGTGGTGAAGCTGATAACATGTATAAAGATTTTACTATAAAGTACTGATTCCATAAGCCACACTCAAAGAAAAAAAAGAAAGGAAAAAAAACCATTTTAATTCATGAACAGAAGCATATCATAATATACGGGAAGAGCACAATAGTATTACATATAACTTCTAATTCCAAAGCGTGATAAATCATTGTTTTCTGGCAAAAAGAGCCCCCGAGTGTGGACTGGGTTTGCAATTGCCTGAATGACATGGAAAGTGCCTGGATCCCGTACCAGACTTTTGAGGAAAAGGAAACGCCTCTTTTATATTGACAACTTCATGTTATCTCCTTTTGCAACGGTGATTACATTCAGGTTTATACATTTTGAGTTCGAGGAAGCTGGAATTTACTACCTGAATAAGAGATCAAAGCAAATCAGTAAATAATTAGTTGATACAGCAAAGGGCTGTTTATCTGAATGACGGTTTATGGAACATAAAGGAACAAGAAACCTTTGACTTAAGCTTTTGAAATAAAGAGGAAAACTATACCAAGTACAGTTTATCAGTAGAAGGGAAATCGACTACATCTAGTCTTTTCTCTTGCAAAATAGTTCCCTTTCTGCCTTGGTACTAAACTTCCTAATCGGAGAATCCATTTCCCCTCTGCCTATGTTTCTCTGGAGCCTGCATATTCATTTTCTGGATATTAGATACCCTATTTACCACAGCCTGGAGCCTGGAGACATTTTCTGTGCGGCACTGTTCCCCTCCCCTTTTGGTGAAGAATTTTATAGTGAAAATTACTGATAAAGGACATGAGTGACAGACCCCTGTTGGGCAGCCCGTGATCACTGCACATTTAGATTTTGTATTATTATTATTTAGCATATTAAGTGCCCAGTCTATCATCATCGTGGGTGACTTCTCAGGGGGCGGCAGAGCGTTCAGCTTTAGGAGGACAGAGTTTAATATTAGGTTGAAAATGGTTAACAACAGGCTGAAGGTCTAACGAAAACACATTTAGAAAGTCAACCAGAGGGATTTTTATTTTAATGAAAAAGAATAATGAAAAGCCCTCTGCAGGGAGAGCAAATTTGACAAGGTTATTTAAACATATATGTGGGCTTTAATGTTTCAAAAGAGGTTTTTAAAAATAACGGGATTTAATCTAATTTGTGAGTTTGGGCCTGAGTCTCTGGGTGGCTATAAGATAGCCTTGGAAAGCAAGACTCCTTTGCCAAGCGAGAGTTTAGGACAGATGCTAGGATGCTTGAGCTGGATGGGGACTTGGAGATTATCTAGCCTGACCGCTTCATTTGCTGGACAAGACGTGGAAGCCCAGAAATGTGAAATGAGTTCCCCAAGGCGACGCGGCTAAGTGACAGAGTTACGCTGAGAGTGACAGTATTAGGAGCACTTACACCACGACTGTTAGTGACTTCACATTCTGTATCTGCAATCCTCACCATGGACTGTGAGCAAGGATTGTCAGTTTATAGATAAAGAAGTGAAAACTCGGAGGAAATACATAATTTACCAAAGGTCACCCAGCCAGAAGAAGGTGAAGCGCAGACTGACCTTGTGAGATCCTCGGGGCGTTGTCACTGCTCTCGGCAGCAGGAGGTAGAGCTCTGGCCTTCAGCTCCCAGGACGCTGAGTTTCAGCACATCTTGCCACGTTCTGTCTCCCAAACTCGTCCTTTTCAAGTGACTGCCAAGCTCTTGACTTTGTATCTTCAACGTACTCTGGTTTCCAATTCAACCCTAACTCTCCAGATATCAGATGCTCTTCCCTTCAGCTCTTGCTGGGGATGACTCCCATTCCTTTCCTCCTCCAGGGGCAGCTCCTGAGATGCCCAGTTCAGGCCAGTGCCCCTGGCTCAGAATCAACTGAGGGGCAGGTCAGATGGAAATAAAATCTACCCAATCCAAATGGGAGAGGTAATGGAAAACGAAGTAGAGGACTAAGCTAGCTGTCAGGGGCTGGTCAGGTCTTTAGCCAGGACAGCCTGATGGGTAGTTAAGAACTAAAGAAGAAGGGCCAAGGCTAGTATTTCAAAGTGAGTTACTAAGGAAAAGAGAAAGAGGGAGATATAAGTGCCCAAGGAAGGGAATCAGGGAGACGGGAGGGATCTGGGACAGATCTGGCAACCCAGGGACTCGGTTGTCAATTGCATCACCAGACCCTGGGCTTAGTAACAGAACAGAATCCTAAACCCTGTCCCGCGGTGCGGCGGAAGCCCCCACTTTGAGGAGCGCAGCTTCGGAGAAATGGCGGCAGGGAGCCTCCATGTCCCCAGCAGTGAGGAGCTGGATCAGATAGTCAGGGGACCCGAGGTGTGGCTTGACACATTGCCCGCCACCCCTCCCACGGTGGCATGGAGCGACGGGAGCTGGGGAGTACCTTACCTTTATCCGGTCGTAGTTCTCTCCTGTGATTGACTGGTCTACCGACTTGATGGCTTAGTCTTCTGTTCCGGTTAGAGTTCATCTCTTCTGCTCCCAGGCACGTTCTCATTTCCTGCAGACGCTGAACGCGTCATGGCAGAGATGCCGTGGCCCCCGAGCCCTTTCCTGGTCAACGCGGCGCGTGTGTGCTAGATATGGCCTCCCACTCCTCCTTCCTTTGTGTTAGTGGCAGATGCCCTGGAAGCTGTGGGCATGCTTAATCTTCACACTTGGCTGCATAAAAGCCTAGTGTTCCCTGTGGCTCTGTGGATAACGCTCTCCGGAGGCCCTGCTTTGATTGCTCTTCCATACTGCAACGTTGGATTGAGGATCATCTCTCTCATCAGTTGAAAAGGCACTGGGACAGCAGGTAGCGTGTCCGGTGTGGATCGCCTGATCTAGTTCAGGTTCAAGCAGACGTGGACTATGATGCTTCCCTCACGGTGCCATCCCAGGCCCGGCAGAGCCCATGTGATTGCCTCTCCATCTGCAGGTGAGACCAGTTGCAGACGGTCGGCGGGTCAGCGCTGATAAGACCAACTCCCCTACTTTCTCTCCTTATCAGTGCCATCTGCATGGGGAGAATCATGGTTTTTGAATTTTCCTCCCTTATATCCTGAGCCCACCCTTTACTATCACTATTATATTGCAAGAGCCTTTTAATCTCCTTCAGCCTGTTTTGTGTCTCTTAAACTGTATATACGTCAAAATGTTGTTGTGAAGAATGAATGAGGATTTGTTTGTAGCTGTGGTTCCAGCCCTGAGGTTCCCTAGTGTGTTGGTGTCCCTAATAAGTCAGGGTTCTCCAGGAAAACAGAACCAATAGGATATATATACACATGAGATTTCTTAATTTATTATAAGGAATTGGATCACATGATTATGGGGGCAAAAGGAGTCAGCAAGCCGGTAGATTCAGGAGAGCTGACAGCGTGGTTCCAGGCTGCATCCAAAGGCCTAGAACCCAGAGAGGCGATGGCGGAGCTCCAGTCCCAAGGCTGGCAGGCTCGAGGCCCAGGAAGAGATGGGGCTCCAATGCAAGTCCGAAAGCAGGAAAAAGCCAATGCCCCAGTTCAAAGGCAGTCAGGCAGAACAGATTTTCTGTTGCTCAGAGGCAGGTCAGCCTTTTTATTCTCTTCGGGTTTTCAACTGATTAGATGAGGCTCACCCATGTTGGGGAGGGCTAACTGCTTTACTCAGTCTACCTACTTCAATGTTAATCTCACTTCAGAAACATCCTCACAGAACACTCAGAATAATGTTGGATCAAATATGTGGGCCTCTGTGGCCCAGTGAAGCTAACACGTAAAATTAACCATCATACCTAGTAAACTTAAACATACGAAATCTGAGCCAACTTAGGCCAGCAAGTACATGGAAATAAATTCACACCTGTATTTCTAGTCTTTATGATGAATTTTTATGTCTGGTAGATCATACAATTTATTTTGTAATCCAAACACACAATCAATGTGCCTGAAAAACGCCATTAATATGGCATATATCATAAAAATATGAGAGCTTCCAAAGAACTTTAAGAAACCATATCTTAAAAAAACTAATTTTCATTCTTGGGTAAGTAGATCAAAAATTAAATTAAGGGCAAACCAATATGCCTATAGTACAAAGTTTACAGAATCAAAGAAACAAACTCTAAAAAAAAAAAAAAAAAGTTTGTCTCTAACCTATTGAATTCCCCCTAATTTAAATAAGATCTACTTATAGCATACTATATAAGTGACCCAGTAGGTATAATTTTCTCAGTTTTTCAGAAAGCTTTTTGAGAAGTTTCCTCATAACAGATTACTAAAGGAAAGAAGTCCCCAGAGGGGAAAGGGCAGGATACTGTCAAGAGTTGCTATGAAAAGTCATAGCAGCAGTCTTCATGACCAGCCGTGGCTGAGAATGAAGTTAATAATTAGACACCAGGGGTCTAGCATTGGTTCTGGCATTGTTCAATACAACATATTTAATGCAAGGGAGGAGAAACTAGGAGGTGAGTTGGTAGGATGTAGTCTGACTGCCAAGTCTGGCAATGACTCTGCTTTTGGTAAATGATGGTAATCAGCCAAAAACCATGAATGTCATCACATGGATTTAGCATTTCAGGATTTCAGCAAAAATGAAAGCCCCGGAAACTCAACCTATACCAATAGCCATACCAGCATAAATTAAGTTGAACTTCTCTGAAATCTCTTTTGAGAAGGTGAACTGGTTCAAAGAATATCTAATGTCTACATGAATGGACAAGAGATAAGATAAGAATGCAGTTGTAACAGAAACCAGTTGTCCAGATAAGAAATTTAACAGGTTACCCATGAATTTCTATGAAATTATGATAACAAAGACAATCACTTGTTAATTTTAAAAGGATTCAATACTTTCTGGTTTCAAATTTGAGGAAGGAGTCACTTTAAAGATGGGTTCAGGGAGAAGGGAAATAATTCCATGACATTGAGAAACAAAATCTCTGGTGTGAAACCATGCTGTAGGAAAGTCACTCAGTGATTGTTGGATATTCTCGTTAGCCTGCGCTGCTCTAGGCCTTACCAGCCTGTGGCCCAAAAGAATTCACATTAGCACTGATACACAAATTTCCATGGCTAATAATCCTCAAAACATCAGGGTTACTTGGGGTGCTGGAAGTAAGACTAGCATCATTCCTTTCCTGTTTTCTTATGTGGCTCCCCTGTGATATCTTCTGCCTAAGAGCCAGGAGAATAGCACACTTCACCACCAAGACAGGTGCCTGGATGCTGCAGGAGATCTATGTGCCTAATGTCTCCTCAGCACTTCTAAAACTGTTTAACCCTAATGAACTTCTGCAACCCCACGAGTCTTTAGGAAAGACTGCATTTTCCAAAACTGGTCACAGCATAACTTCTGGTCCCACGTGCTCTGCCACGATTTTTGCCACTCCCCCATCAAGAAGTAGATTCTCTTTTCCCTCCCCTCGAACCTGGGTGGCTTATGGATGTTTCAAACAATAGAATAAAGCAGAGGTGAGGCCATGGGACTTTGAAGACTAGATCATAGAAAGGACATAGCTTTCTCCCGGCTCTTGGCTCTTTAGGATCTGGGCACTTGGAACCCAGCCACCATGTCGTGAGGAAGCACAAGCCGCATGGAGAGGCCATGTGTTTCCTCCAGCAGCCCTAGCTAAGCTGCCAGCCTACAACCCGCGTCAATTGCTAGACGTGTGAAAAGAGAGACCTTTAGGCCATTCCAACTCCCAGTTTTGGAGATGCTCCAGCTGACAGGTAATTGTGCAGCAATGAGTTATTCCTGCCAAATTCTGCCCAAATTGCCAAGAAAAGTGAGCGAAAGAAATGCCGTCATTGCTTTAAGCCACCGTTTTGGGGGTAGTTCGTTATGCAGTGCTACATGGCTAAAACAATCACACGTATATCATCACAGAACTGAGGGGAATACCAATGTCCTCAACTCTCCGTGGACCTTTGGACATAAATTCCAAGCATATGCCTGCCCAAATACTAACCATTCCTTCATGATAAGGTGACTCTCAGCTTCTGCTGTAGGCGCTTCTAAATAAGAAGCAGCTGACCTTCCTGGCCAGGCACCACACTGCCTTCCTCATCTCGTTATTTCTCCCCAAGGAGCATTAACCCTACATGTCCTCCTCACAGATTCCTCTCCTGCATGCATTTTCACTCATGTAAATAGATACCTGGAGGTTGGGGGAGGGGAGAGGAACTGGTCCATGATTTCAGATAGAATAACCAGATTGACTCAAAATCCCACTTCAGGCCCCAAACTCCTTCTACTATTTTTTGTAAACCACCTCTGAAAAAGAAACCTTCTAAGAGGCTGTGATTTCATTCTCTGTTGTGGTAACGTCATTTCACATGGGGCAAAGTGACCAGGAAATACAAATACGAATAAAAGAGATCTGACCAGAAAGTTTCTGTACTTTGTGAAAGTTATAGGGCTACAGTAGAAGTAAATTCAGGAATTTTATGAGCACTTAGAAAGCTCCCATGCTACCAAGCTAACAGTGAGTTGAGGTGGGAGGGTTATAGAAAAAACTCTTTATGCTTTAAGATAAAGGACCAGGAAGAGGATTCTATAGTAGACGATTAAAGAAGAGCTGAAAGTATTTCAGGTAAGAGAGCAGGAAGTGAACAAATCTCTGGCTGAGACGTGACTGGCATCTAAAATCAAGTGAAAAGCTGTGTGTGACCCTCACCCCACCCTGTGCATGCCCTTTATAGCAGAGGACTCTCCAACATGAAAATTACAATTCAAGGTAGTTAATTGAGATATTCAGAGTTTGAAGTAAGTACAATAATTTTATGTTTTCCTTTTTGTTACCCTTACTCTACTGAGTAATACAAATTGGAAAATTATACATTTATACTCAAAATGAATCCAAATTTGAAAACCATACATAAATATAAAGCTTTCTAATGTCTCATAAGTCCATTTTAATAGTTTCATTTGGGGCTCTGTTTGGCCTTTTTATTTCGAAAAAAATTATTTTTTAATTTTAATATCTAATTACAGCTAATAATAACTGTAGCTTCCAGCTCTTTAGAGCTCAGTGGAGCAAGTTGCTCTACAAATTGCCAACAGTATCTCTCTTCAACCTCAAGTAACCCTTTGAGGTAAGAATTACTGTTGTTTATTATCTCTAGACCAAAAAAACTTCAATAACTTGCCCCAGTAGCCACAGCTGGGAGAACCGGTCCTACAAGGCCGGTCTGCCTGGTCCAAAAACCTATGTTCTGGAGTCCTGCGACAACACCCTCCTGCACAGAATCACGTGATCAGCAGCATCAAAAGTTCTGTGTTTAAAATGTCTTTCACAGCTCAGTTTAGAGTTAAGAAGGCACTACGGCTGGGGCGCCTGGGTGGTGCTGTCGTTGGGCGTCTGCCTTCGGCTCGGGGCATGATTCCGGCGTTCCGGGATCGAGTCCCACGTCGGGCTCCTCCGCTGGGAGCCTGCTTCTTCCTCTCCCGCTCCCCCTGCTTGTGTTCCCTCTCTCGCTGGCTGTCTCTCTGTCACATAAATAAATAAAATCTTTAAAAACAAAAAAAATAATAAAAAATAAAAAAATAAAAATAAAAAAATAAAAAAAAGAAGGCACTACAGCTGAACCCAATTCTGACTTTTCCAATTCTCCCCCTCTCTCCCTCCCAGAAAAGAAGCCAGTTCTCTCCTCTCTCCCTTGTAACAACCACACAGCCTTCTGCCTCAGTGGTCTGGATCTTCCTGGACTACAGAAGTGTGATCCAGGACTCA
The DNA here is from genome assembly GCF_017311325.1 of Ursus maritimus. Taxonomy (NCBI): domain Eukaryota; kingdom Metazoa; phylum Chordata; class Mammalia; order Carnivora; family Ursidae; genus Ursus; species Ursus maritimus. Next base: position 54,811,427 of record NW_024426552.1, read on the forward strand.
GGATTTAAGGAGTATCAGCAAAAGGAATTTATTACTCCGGGGGGGAAGGGGGGAGAAAGACTGTTAGTCCCATGCCAACTCTAACCACAACCACACGCCTCAGAACTCTACCAACCTCCAAACTTCTCTTTTGCTTTTTTTTGTTTTCTTAAGAAAACATTCAAAATATGTGCAAGCCAAAGCAATGACACTGCATTTTATTTTCCTCTTATTTAGAAGGTCAGGGAATTTGGCTTTTAGAAAAGGAAGTAATGGTAGGCACATTCCAAACATAGAAACATCTAAGTGGTTTGGGCAGAAAAGACATTCTCGTCTGTTGAACAGTCAGCTACAGAATCACGGAGAGCAGGCCTTACGAGAGCAGCAGTGCCAGAGACTTGAAATTCATACAGATGTACATTTTACACATTATCATGGAGACCATCGGGTCTTCATCTTGTCTATTAGCCAGAACAATTCAACCTTAATATGCCTTCGATTTTTATGATTGAAAATTATAGTATTTAATGTACTCTCAGGCAACATTTGTAGGATGGCTGCTTTAATCATTAAGCTATAACTAAGAATGGAAATTCACACATGAAATAATATTATCAAGCAAACTGTATAGATTTTCTAGCGGATGTGACTGAGGTTGACTGCTTACAGAGAGTGACCATAATTTCCTGTGAACCTTTGCTATACAACCTTGCAGCTCTTCCCATCAAAAGGGGGCGCCTGTTTCCTCTTCCCTTGTAGCTCTACTGGATTTATGGCTTCTCTGACCAATAAAATGTGGCAGAAGTCATGCCCTGCTGATTCCAAGCCTATGCCACAAACAGCCTGGAAGCTTCCACCTTAAGTCCTGAGACCAAACACAGCACTATGAAAACTAGCTTAGGCTGGACTACAAAATAATGAGCGATCCTATGGATAGAATGGCCCCGGATTTCAGCCATCTCAGGCATAGATAAGGATATGGTAGGCCCTCCAACTCCAGCCCAGCTGACCCTTCAAATGAACGAAAAGCATGAGCGATGTCAGACAACAGTAGCTGGCCACGGAATTGTGAGGCATAATAAAACATTGTTTTAAGCCACTACATTTTGAGAAAATTTTTTATCCAGCAATGGATAATCAATACAGTAGATTAAATTAATGCAAAAATAAGTTTTGCTCTTGTTGCCCTAGCACCCAGATACCATTAATTAAAAGTGCTTTTCAAAGTTTAATCACGTCAGGAATAGCCTCCCAAATGAATTGACATGTTTATGTTGACTGGTCAATCAGCGTTCTTGTTCAATGTCAGATATAGACCAGATATTAGACCTTACTCTTATCAATTATTAATAAAGAAATAACATTGTTCCTTTAGTTCTATATTGATTGCCTTGCCTAAAAGAATTAGTCTATTGCTTAACACCATGTTTTGGCTTTGGTGAAAATTATTTTTTCTCTGAAACACAAATGTCAGATTTCCCCACATCCTTCCAGTGGATGAAAGGGAGACCCTTTATCCTTCTAAATCCCATCCTAAGCCTAAAAGCTTTGACTCAAACTCCGGGGGGGGTTTCAAAATTCAAAACCTTTAAAATGAAGCCATGTTTCTTGAGAAAGACAATAAGTACTTGGGAGGGAAAAAAACTTGTACTGAATCTAATTTACAATCCACTCACACTTGAACCTCCAGTGTCACTTAGTTAAGAACTAAACACAACCTTGAGGGGTCACTGTTTCGGTGTTTTTTAAATACTGTTTCTAATCCACTCTGATTTTTTTTCCCCTTCCCCTATGCCTTATTTTTCCCAATATCAAAAAAACCAAAGAATTCCCCAGCTTAATAATGACTTGGTTAAGAAGTATTTTATTCAAATATTCAAAATTTTGAGTGGGAGGAAATTTTATTTTTCTTTCATGTAATCTTTTGCAGTTGGTGTGCTGGTAAATGTTTAATGAGCCGCTCTCAGGAAGTAGAAATGTGAGCATTTACATGTGTGCATAATTTTACTGTGCGTTTTAATGATATAAAAGATACGTAGTGCACAATTTACAAAAATAAGAGCATATGAAATACTACTTATTACAAATTCCATGTAGCCAATTGGTTCTGAGAATGCTTTCATTGATTTTTTCACCAGTTTTTATCCATAGCCAACTTACAGTGCAATTCAACCATGATTGGACAAATGGAATTGCATCCCGATCCGGGAATTGTTTTCTCAATAATCTTACTGTCATTAGATGTGATATGTGATGTGCGATTAAGCCAATTCTCACTTTTGTACAAATGCTAACCATTAGATTGAAACCTCTTTCGGTTAAGCGTCTGCCTTTGGCTCAGGGCGTGATCCTGGCGTTATGGGATCGAGCCCCACATCAGGCTCCTCCACTATGAACCTGCTTCTTCCTCTCCCACTCCCCCTGCTTGTGTTCCCTCTCTCACTGGCTGTCTCATTCCTGTCGAATAAATAAATAAAATCTTTAAAAAAAAAAAAAAAGAAACCTCTTTCAGCCTCAGCACCAGACAGGACACACTTTTAACTTTAGTCTTCATTATTAACAATTTCTTCCTCCCTTTCTTAAGTCTAGACAATCAACAAAACGATAAATCAAATCTTTATCGTAGCATTTGCTGATTTCCGTAGGATAAATACTCCCCCTGCACCTGGCCTCCAGCTACCAACATGACATCATTAATTCAGGGTTGGAAAGATGTACAGCAGCACTTGGTCAGGTAACATTGCCACACTCAAAGGTGAAGATGACCTTAAGATGTCAGTAAAATAATTGGAATGTAATGTGGCTTGAGAATTTATTACCTCTGGTTTTGGTATAATTTATTTAATTTTAACTCTATGTAATTTCATTTTAAGTGATGCAATTGTTATTAACAGCTGGTTTATAAAATCTGGTGAACCTATATCAGCCGGGGTCAGCATACATTGTTTAAATGCAATTGGAGGGAGATTGTTCTTTTTGTTTTAGTTTCTAAAGAAACAAATAATTAAGGCCACCTCTCTACAAAAGTCAGACCAATGCAGAAAAGAAAGGCCAGAAGACTAAATTTAGTGAACGAAAAATCACAGTCTTGTATGTGGTTGTGAATATTTTTTACCTTAAACTCTTAAATTCCTATTTCTTTATTCTGTTCTTTGTGGAAATGAAAAATAAATGAGTTTTGACATAGATAAAAAAAATCCATTCTGTCCTAAGCTTAATATCTATTTGGCCATGATAGGTATAGTTCTTCAAATATGGTTTTATTTGTCATTCTCCATGTGAAAAATCCTAAAGTAAGAAGATAAAGAAGGAGCAATTTGAATTTAGGAAGATGAATGATATTTGAAAGGGCGTCAGGGAAAGTGTTTAATGTATTTAACATTAAAACACCTTCATTTCGATCTAATCACAGCACAGGGGCAGGCAGTGCTCGTTCCTCACAAACAAGCAGCCTCCAGGCTGACAGACCTACAATTCCAGAAACCCTTGTACCGTTCTCCCGCCCCCTGATCAGATAAAAGCCCTCCAGATTCCTGGGGCCCGGCCCCATGAGAGAGGCGGTTGAGATGACTGGCTTTTAAACTCTAGTACTGCAGCTACGTTCAGAAGAACTTCTGAAGAACTCATTAACGCGTCGGGTTAATATCCCATTTGGCTGCTGAAGTATGCAGAGAATGCTCTTCTGTATTTACCGTGCCGACTCTCAGAACCCCCATTAAGAAGGGACATATTCAAGATAGAATTGTCACACTTAATGCTGGCCAAGTTCCTGAGTGATAAGCTAAGCACTAATTTTAGGTAAATTCCTTTATTGCTTTGGCTTTATTTGACTGCAGGTACATGGTTTCTCTGGGACGTTCTTTGAATGTAAAATGTCGTCTCTGTTTGAAAGCCATGTATATAGCCTTTACCTCAATTTCCTGCGTTTTGGTCTTTGGGTATCTTTCCAATCACCCCTCCTAGACTGTAATGTCTTCGAGAGGAGGGATGGTGCCTTATTCTTCCTCATAAGATCTTCCTCTAAAGGTCTTAGTGAAGTGTGTTGTGCAATGTTCTGTCAGGTATGAGGGACCTACATAAGGCAAAGCCTGAGGTCTTTGTCTTCTGTTCTAAAAGTGCATAAGACTGACGAATACCAGACTCATTAATTCCTTTCATGTCTAGGTAAAATAACTATAAAAATCAAGCAAATAAATCTTGTGTTTATTTAAAGGACTTGTCCCCAACAAATGGATTTTTTTTCTTTTAATTTGATAAGAAGGTGGAGCACAGTATCAGGAACCAGAAATTTCCAGCAGGTTGGTCGCAAGTGTCAAAAACAAAACTATAGGAGAGCATAAATCACCCTTAGTGATCGTTTAAGAGAGTAAATTTTCTTTCTTACGTGGTAAATATTGCCACTGATTAACTCAGGAGGTATTTTAGAGACTTCTCCCTCTTTCCTTTCAGCTTCTATTCTGAAGAAAAAGGGTGCTTTCTATGCATGCTTGTCTCTTACATGAAGCACTGAGGACACAAAGATTAGGAAGATATTGGCCTTACCTATAATAAACCATAGTCAGACGGGAAAAAGAACTTTGTCCCTGACTGGGGAGAAACCATCAACATTTCTGGGTCAAGCCGGTAGAAAAGTAACCACAATGTCCTGAACGTTTATTCCGGGCTTGACCGTGGCTAGGTACTGCGGACGTAGTTTCTCATTTGCTACTGTGCTTATCGTGTGCTAACCATTGCTCTGTTAGCTTACGTGGCTGTGGGTCTTACCTTCCCAGGGGCTGTCTTTAAATTCTTTATGCTGCCACGGTACCTTAGCAAAGTAAGTAAATATGGGTGGACTATTTTCCAAACTGAATTTTATTTTCTAGCGTTCAAAGAATTGCTTCCTTTACTTCCTTTAAATTTTTTTGTCTTGTCTTTTTTTTTGTCTCTATAGTCTCCTTATCAATTCTGTGCCAATTCTTCTTTTAAAGCCCCGATATCCCACCCACTATGCTCCTAATACCTGTGCATCCAGGTACTTTCATTTATTGTCCACCAGCACTCCTGTAATACTAGATACATATTTATTGATTATACCTATTTAGACCGTCCCTATATATTTTGTATTTGAAATTCAAACAATACTAAATGAAATATTTAAGGGGAGATCTAATACTTCTGTGAGCTTACTACATCAGAAGTTTACATAACAAATTAGCTTTTGTTACTACAATAACTTCGCATATCAAACTACCCTAAACTCAGTGACTTATGAGTATTTACTTTTCTTACCAATGGGTCTGCAAGTTGGCTGAGCCATCCCTGATTCAAGGTAGTTTAGATTTTTTTAAGACTTCCCCACATCTATTCATTCTAGATCATCCTAGGCTGAGGGACAATGGCTTCCCAGGGCATGTTCTTTTTATGACAGGTCACAGGAGTGAACGAGTAAGCTCCAAGATCTCTTAAGGCCTTAGCTTGACACTGGCACACTGCTACATCTGCCCTTATTCCGTCCACCCAAAATGATCTGCATGATGAAGCCCAGATCAAGGGGTAGGAAGTATATGTCACTTACCCTTATACATTGCAAGACCACATGGTAGAAGAGAATCAAGACTGGGGGTCAATCCAATCCACAACACGTGATTTATCTCATTTATTCTCCATATAGGGAGATTTTAGTACCACAATTATAATCATGAGTACACATGCATTCTGATAAATTAAATTAAAAGCCCCACATCATATAGAAAATGAAAGCATAAGCAGAAAGTTGAATAAGGTGTAGTTTTTACTTCATAGACCCCATACTATTTTCATGACAGCAGCAATATCTTTTATAACACTCATATTTCTAGTTTAAAAAAAAGAGAAAAGTTGCGATTTTGGAGGTGGTAGAGTCTTTTTGCTATAAAATGGGAAAAGATACAAAAACAAATGACGGGACTCACAGTTGATAGCATCAGTGACTCCTCCATTCTTGGCACTAGAAATGAAATGAAATTGGGCTCAAAGTGACTCTCCTTTTTATTGTTATATAAATTATCTATGTGGCTGCAGTCACTGGACTCCATACAACATATGCTGTTAATTAGCAATGCGTGGTGGCTTAAAATAAAGTCTTTCATGAGGCTTGTAAAGTTAATGTAACTTTCTCTTTCTAGCTAAAGAGGGACTATAAAGAGTGACTCTAGTAACAATGACAGTCATTTTAATGCAGTTCTTCTGAAAACAATGAGAACCCAAAGAAGGTGCGTTTTGGAACAGATTTGGTTTTCATTAATGTTCTATGAATTTGGGGATAAACCTATTATGATCAGTAGCTTATGTTGGGTGGCCAGTGAAGTGAGACAGTCACCTTGGGCCAAGGCATCCCCTCAAAGTAATTTCCCTCCATAGACAGCTTATGCCCATGACTTTGGCTCTTAAGCAACATTCTCTAATGCACTGTTTTCCAAATTTGTCAGATCTTTCTTAAAAATCACCTCTAATATCAGATTTTTTTAAAATAAAAAATTGCAGATTACCAAGTAACTTCTCTGGAGAATCTGACTCAGTAGATAGAGTACATTTTGGAAACCTAAATTTTTAACACGTGCTCCTGATGATTCTCATGATCAAATAAGTATGGGGGGGGTTAATGCATTTTTAAAAACTGTGTATCTTTAAGGAAGAAATTACACCAACTTTCTACAATCTCTTTCAGAGTATGGAAGCAGAGAGAATACTTCCTAACTCTTTCTATGATGCTACCCTTGCCCTAATACCAACACCAGACAAAGATAGTGTATATCAAGTTGAGAAAGTTCTCCTGTAGTCATAGTTTACTATAAAATAGTAAACAAGAAAAGAAAAAAACAACCAACCAATATCTTTCATGAACATACATAGAAAAAATCCTCAACAAAATATTAGCAAGTCAAATCTAATAATGTATCAAAAGAATAATACACCACAGCCAAGTAGGATTTATCTCAGGTAAGCAAGGCTGATTAAACTTTTGAAAATCAGGGCACCTGGGTGGCTCAGTCATTAAGCGTCTGCCTTCGGCCCAGGGTGTGATCCTGGCGTTATGGGATCGAGCCCCACATCAGGCTCCTCCGCTGGGAGCCTGCTTCTTCCTCTCCCACTCCCCCTGCTTGTGTTCCCTCTCTCGCTGGCTGTCTCTCTTTCTGTCAAATAAATAAATAAAATCTTAAAAAAAAAAAACTTTTGAAAATCAATCAGTGTAAACTGTTACATCAATAGACAAAAAGAAAGAAAGATCACATGATGGTATATATAAATACAGAAACCTACTGGACAAAATTGAGTACCCATTCATGATAAAACAAAACTCTCAGTAAACTATGAATAGAGGACTTTCTCAACATGATACAGACTATCTACAAAAACCAAGCAGCTAACATCATATTTAATGGTGAGAAACTCTAAGCTTTCTCACTAAGATCAGGAACAAGGCAAGGATGTCTCCTCTTACCACTCCTTTTCAACACTGTGGTGGAAATCCTTGATAAGACATTAAGGCAAGAAAAAAAAAAGTATACAGATCGGGATGGAACATAAAACTATTTTTGTTCACATATGACAAGATTGTCTATGTGGAACTGACCAAAAAAATCCTGGAACTAATAAGCGATTACAGCAGGTTTTAGGATACAAAGTTAGTGTACAAATCAGTTGCTTTCCTATATTCTAACAATGAACACGTGGGATTAAAATGAAAAACACAATACTATTTATATTAGCACCCCCAAAAATGAAATACTTGGGTGTAAATATAAAAAAATAAATACAAGATCTGTATGAGGAAAACCATGAAACTTGGATGAAAGAAATTGAAGAACAAATAAATAGAGAGACATTCCATATTCATGGACATGAAGGTTCAATATTGTCAAGTCGTCAGTTCTTCCCAATTTGATCTATAGATTCAATATAGACCGACTCAAAATCCCTGCAGGTTATTTTATGGATATAAACAAACTGCTTCTGAAGTTTATAGGGAGAGTCAAAAGACCCAGAATAGCCAAAACGATATGGAAGGAGAACAAAGTTGGAGGACTGACACTACTCAACTATGAAGCCCCAGTAATCAAGACAGTGTGGTATTAGAAAAAAAAAAATAGGTGAGTTGATCAGTGGAACAGAATAGTGAGCCCAGAAATAGACATACATAAATACAGTCAACTAATCTTTGACAAAGGAGCAAAGGCAATACAATGGAGCAAAGGGAGTCTCTTCAACAGGAGGACAACTGAGCAAATAAATGAATGTAAACATAGACCTTATATCCTTTTAAAAAATTGACTTAAAATGTATCACAGACCTAAATTTAAAATGCAAAATTATTAAACTCCTAGAAGATAACATAAGAGAAAATATAGCTGACCTTCGGTATGGTGATGACTTTTTAGGTATAACACTAAACACAGGATCTATGAAAGAAATGATAAATTGGACTTCATCAAATTAAAAACTTCTGCACTATAAAAGGCACTATCAAGATAATGAGAAGACAAGCCATAGAGTGGGAGAAAATATTTGCAAAAGACACATTTGATAAAGAAATACATGAAGAACTCCCCCCAATACACAAAGAACTCTTAAAACTCAGCAATAAGAAAACAAACAACTCAATGAAAAAACAGGCCAAAGATTTTAACAGACACATCACCAAAGAAGATGTAAGGATGACAAAAAAAAAATACATATATAAGATGCTCCCACAAAAATATGTAATCAGGGAAATGCAAATTAAAATAACAATGAGATACCACTACATACTAGAATGGCCAAAATCCAAAACACTGACAACACCAAATGCTGTCAAGGATGTGGAGCAATAAAAATAGAAACTCTCATTCATTGCTAGTAGGAACAAAATAATATAGCCACTTCGGAAGACAGTTCGGAGGTTTCTTTATACAACTAAACATACTTCTACCATATGATCCATCAATCGTGCTCCTCAGTATTACCCAAAGGAGTTGAAAACTTATGCTCACACAAAAACCTGCACACAGATATTTACAGAGCTTTATTCGTAACTGCCAAAACTTGGACGCAGCCAAGATGCCCTTCGGTAGGTGAACGGATAAACGGGGGTATATCCAAACAATGCATTACTATTCCGCTCTAAGGAAAAATGAACTATCAAGCCATGAAAAGATGCAGAGGACCCTTAAATGCACGAAGTGGAAGAAGCCAATCTTAAAAGGCTGCATACTGCGTGCTTCCAACCATATGACATTCTGGAAAACGCAAAACTGTGGGGACAGTAAAAAGATCAGAGGTTGCCAGGGCTGGAAGTGGGAGGAGAGATAAATAGGCAAAGCACAGAGGATTTTTCGGGCAGTGAAAATACTCTGAGACTATACTGATGGATATATGTCATCACACATTTGTCCAAACCCATAGAATCTACAACACTAAGCGTGAACCTTAAGGTTAGTGACGGACTTGAGGTGATTATGATGTATCAGGGTAGGGCTATCCTTGGTAAAAATGTATCGTTCTGGTGGGGGATGTTGATAATGGGAGAGATGATACATGTGTGAGGGAAGCGAGGAGGTGGGAAATATCTGTACCTGCCTCTCAATTTTATTGTAAACCTAAAACAGCTCTTTGAAGAATAAAACTAAACAAAACTTAAAAACTAAAAAAGAAAACTAAAACTAAATAAAAAACTGAGCAGTCATAATTTGTGTTGAATGGTTGCTCCTCACAACATATGAAATTTTGAGGAAAGCTGATACTTTAAAAATTTGTCTCATTATTCTTAAACACTACCTATTTTCTAACTGCAAAATTATAACATAAATGGATTTTGAATTGTAATTAAGTGCTTATAATTCTATTTGGGGAAATGATGGAATATTGAAATTTTCAAAAAAAAATTTCTTTATATCCAAGTGTTTAAACTCTCTCAAACTTCATTCTCTCCAGTTTTCCTTTTTTTTTTTTCTTTTCTATTGCTTGATCCTTTATTTTGGGACTTGAACTCACAACCCTGAGATCAAGAATCACGTTGTCTACCAACTTACCTAGCCAGGCACCCCTCTATTGCTTGATCCTTTATATCTTGGCCCAGATTCTCCTACAGCATCCCCCTGATTCCTCTCCAACCCCCATGCATGCAAGTAGCCATACATGGTTGGTCTCTGTCTTAGGCAGTACATCCCTCCTTCAGGTAACAGCGGCTGCCTTTCACTGAATTCTCTTTAAATAAATTGGGGCCATGAGCTTCTTAGACTGGTTATTAACTCAAACTAACAGAGAAAAAGGAAAACCTGGTGGGATGAGAGATAGTTCTATACCTGCAAAAGTTCTATATCTGCAAAAGGAGTATCAGAAAAATACTATAATTATGTCCGAATTATATAGAGATTAAATCTAAGGTAGGGTTTGGACTGGATTTATTTTTAAACAGAATCTTGTGGCTATTTGTGGACTGTGCATCCACTGAATGCTAGTTTGAAATGCGATTACGTATAGTCCATCAGCAGCGATTGTAGATAGTACTTGAATTTGGCTTGTTTTATAAAATGCTGATCAAAATAATCACTTTAGGTATGCATCCAGCTAGAACTTGGCCACACCTTAGTATGTGTCTGGTGAATGGCAAATTACCCTGAATGACAGGAAGTTGAAAATCTATTTCCCGTCTTGGTTACTGATTGGCTGTCACTGTGGTCAAGTCCTTCAACTTTTTCTGCTTCAGTTTTTTTGCCTGTAACAGAAATGAGCTGATGTAAAACACGTTCTCTATAAAACAGCTGTCTTCAAAATTCTAAGCATAATCATTTGTGATTGTTATCCAGGCGGTTTAGAAGCAACTGAAAAAGTCGGTCTTATCCTTCCATTTTTAGCAGAAGCGACACAAATTAGTAATGATATGTCCAAGAAGGAATCTTGATGGTATATCTTTTTTCCATTCTTTTTATACTCCAAAAGATTTTTCTTCTTTCTCGTTATACCAAGAATTTATAGAGAATAGGACATTCTTTAAAACTTTGCATCAGCATAAAAGAGATTGCTAAATCTTTGAATAATCCCAAAGGGTATAACCCCAGTACCTGTCTCATTGTGGTCATGGGTATATTGTGTGGTGACTAACAGCCTCTGCCACACAACTACTAAGTTCCATTGTGTTTTTCTTTCCCCTAATACTGAGAGACAATTGGCTACACTGCAGGTTTCATTCACCGGCTATTTATGTGTTTCTTTATTTGATGCTCTCTCATTACTTAGGAAAATGTACACAATTAAATAGGATAAAATAAAATTTAAATTAAACAAGTGAAAAAATTAGAGAAAAGAGAAGGGAAAATAAGATAAAACCAGAACGTAAATTATTGCATAAAAGGCTGTCCTTGATCTTGTACATTTGCTAAAAATGGGACAACAGTCTGCCTCTGAGATTTCTAATAGCTACCCATTGGTTTGGCTTTTGCTCCCTAAAGCTACATATAATAAATCAAGTCCCTTTTCCACAAGGAAGTCCCTCAAATATGCAAAAAAAAGTTCCCGAGTCCTCTAGGCTAAATCAGAATGAATAATATTACCTATTGCCCAGAAACATTATTAATTTACCTCACCTTTATATGAACATTCTAGTCTGTCCTATTGCTCCTACGCTAACGGACTCAAGGGCATTTGACGGCCTAACCTCATTCCAGTTAACTTTTTTTTAAAAAAAATAGGACACATTTTTATGTAGAATTGAGCTGTGTGTGGGTGAATAGTGGAATTGACAATAATGAGGCCATGGCCGTAGCAAAGTCCACCTTGAAAACTCTATCCTGACCTAGGTGAGATCAGGACTCATTTTTGCATTTCCTTCTAGTAATCCACATAGCCTGCATAGATTGAGAGTCATTTTACTTCCAGGGACTTGAGTCATTATTGATCCTCTTTCCTAGCTGGATAGAATTCCATTAAAACTGTTTAACATCCTATTTTTAAAAATCTGGCAAAGGGGATTGTGTGCAGGATTGGATGTTAGCATGACGTGGCTCTGATATCCGTCATGCTTACCATGTCAGCCTTGTAGTTCAATGTATTTGACTGTTAGGTGTGCTATGCCTTTCTCCCACACTACTCCACGTATGTTCCCTCCAAAGCCTATCATCTGGTGAAGAAGACATTGTCAGACAAGAACTCTCCCTCAGATAGTATGTAGGAGTGTCTGAACTCACCTGTTCATACTTCCATTGAATGAACTGGGAATATTTGAGCAAAACAAACAAACTATGAAATCTTTTCATCTATGGTCACTTGAATAAGATCCGTACTCAGCTTTTAAGTTGTAAGAAGTTTTCGAATATATTCAAACCCATCCCCAACCCCACCCACCTACTACCACTACATATCAGTCTGAACCACATACCACCTGGCAACTTTAATAGGTTTAAATGTCCCTTGAATTCAGGTGGCAATTATGCCTCAGCCAGCTGTGATTGTCATCTAATCCATCACCACATTCTTCTCAGAGATCATTTGATTAGGCATTCTAGAAAGATTCAAGATGAACCAAAGAATTCAGAGATCAGGGGTAAATATGCCCCCACAAGTGTGTCCGAAGTAATTAGAGTTCAGAAGTCCTAAGAGACAAAAACATCGTTATGCCTATCTTAGGAGCTAACAACAAGCCTTCTGAGCGTCTTGTTATTGTCATAATAGCTTTAGCATCGAAGTTTTCACAGTGATGTCTCCTGGAATTTATTTTTACCTCTGATTTCTCAGAAGTAAGTGGCTCAGAGTAATAAAGCCATTTTTTGATAGGCAGAGTGGTGATATGGTGATTTTTGTTAGGCGGAGTGGTGATGCCACAGCAAGTAAGGCAGTACTCAGTTGTCTTGGCAACAAGATGCAAAGGGAGCCCAGAATTCAAGTACTGCTCTTATCTCTTAATTTGGTCATGGTCCCCAGGCCTTACTCAGCCATCCGGTTACCAGAGCATTAAGATGCCGGTTCTTCAAACTGCCATATAAACACAATGATTTGAAAGATAGTCACCATACTTCCGACCAAGGGAATAGCAGGCTTTTAATATTCATCCATAATACTGCCAAAAATCCTACAAATGCAAAGACTGAAAAGGAATAAAATAAAGCAATCAGAACTCCAGGAAAAGAAATGTAATTACAAGAAAGCCATGGTCCGAATAGAAGGAAAACTATAACACAGAAGCATGAGTGGGTGTTTGGTGAAAAATATAACAACAAAAACCAAAAAACCCCAAAATAAACTTGAAATTGATACCACGGCCAGTGTATTTTGTGAGTCACAGAGGCTGTGACACTGAAACTAAAGAAAAAGATATGCAATCCTTGTAGATGACTTGGGTATACGGTGAACAATTTTTATTTCTCATTTTGATGTAAGCACACTTTTCCTTTTTTAAGTTTTAAGATCAATCTAGAGACAAATTGCAGGAGTCATCAAGCTTGACTGTGCGTAGGTCATTGTAAGTTTCTAGGTAAAAGTGTTGAGAATAGGCAAAGGAACTACGTCCTCACATTCCACGGTGAAGCTCAAAGTATTTTATATGATTGATGTAATCAGAAATTAATATTTAAATGATGTGGATAGAAGTTGAAGTGAAGGTTTGGAGAATCGTAAAATACACATTTAGCAATAAGTCGGATCCAGAGATGGGTAAATGAGAACATTTATATTTCACATAAAAGGAGGAACACCTAAAAATAATTTCTGAAGTTAGTACATTGAGCCGTAGTTTTGGCAACGTGGTTAATAGAGTTAAGGAAGCAACCACCAGGTGAACTAAGTAGAGAAATGGTAGGAGGTAACTGCTTCCGGGGCGTGGAGCTGGGACTTGAGGACAGAGTAGGGGACTGTTATTTTACAGGATAAAATTTTCCTATTATTTGTATTTATGTAGCGACATAACTAGATGTTTTCAGTCAATCCTTGGCTATTTACTCTGTACATTCAACAGAAATCCAGGTAAATAATTACCAGTGAAATAGAAACTGAGCGCCCAAGACCACTTCCTGAAAGTTCTAGGTAATGTCTATAACATTTACATTAAGTTCATGGCTGGGTTGTTTCATTAGAAAAAACTTCATAGATTTCTGATTTTTAATAAAGACAGAGCTAATTTTAGTTTGAAGTTAGATGTGCCACTGCATTTGTATAAAACTTTCAAGATCTACAGCTCAATTTGTGCTTCCAGCTACCCCCACAGAGTCTCTCTGCAATGAGATGTGATTCCACTATGCTAAAACCCTGACAAAGAAATGTGTTTGAGAACATAAAGATCGTGCTATCACTATTTTTTTATTTATATGGCACATGGACCCTTAAAGATTCAGATTTCTTTCAGTATGCTATTACTTTATCTTAATTTTAAGTGGAGGAAGTTGGAAGAGTATAGTTATTTCTCTAAAAATTAAGCGACTTCTGATAAGGTCACATGCTCCATGGAGAATGCAGGCCCCAAATACAGGTGATTTGATTCAAATTCAGTGTTCAATTTGCTAGACCCAGACCCAAGATAATAATATCTACCCTTTATTGAACACTATGTGGTAAGCTGTATGTACAGCTCATTTATTCCTTACCTCGTACTATTATTATACTCATTTTACCATTAATAAAACTGAAGAATAGAGAAATTCATTTTCCCTAGCAGACTTGGCTGGCAAGTGATAGATCTAGTATTTGACCCCAGTGATCACCTGCATAACGTAGGACTAGATCAGTAGGGACCTATGAAATCACTTAACCTAACTGCTTCATTTTATAATGAGATAGAGCCTGGATCGCAGAAGAAAATCAACTTGCCCAAAATTACACAGCTGGTTAGTAGCAGAGCCAAGACTAGAACCCACGTATTCTGGCTTCCAGTCCAATTCTCTTTCAACCACAGAAGGTCAGAAAATGTTAAACTTCTTGAGACTCTGTAGCCCATCTGGGGTTTTGAAGTGCCAGAATTACAAGTCTCAGTACTAAGTTAACTTAGGATCTAAAGATATTTAATGCCACCACACTTTCACATTTGGCAGAGCCATGAGATTTCATGGAAAATTACTGCACCAAATGGTAAAAACAGCCTTCCACACCCAATAGCACCGAACATACACAAGAAAATTCCATCTTCCCAGCTTGGTAGGAAAAAAATCAGATTATTTGTTGTTTGGATGTCTTCAGTTTTGAAGAAACACTTCCTGGAATTACTATGGTGAGAACCAAAAGTGAAACTTGGAGGGGGAAATTCATATATAGGAAAATTAAAACACGAGGTCAAAAATTCAATCCAGGCATCTTACATTGACTCCTAGCTCCTGATGCTCTCAGCTGGTGGTTTAATTCGACAACCCAGCTCACACTGTGGCTCCACTTACTAAAGTGTGATGTTACCACTTCAGTAAAAAACGTGGTGGTGAAGTCTTCCATATTTATACACAAGAATTTGAAACATCGAAAACAACAAATAAACACAAGGGAATCACAATGATTACTCCTTCAGAAACATCCTTAAGCGGCTCTTTTTTGGCAATATTAACCACTGCAATGCCCTTGCAAACTTCCGCTGCAAGAAAAGATTTGTGGACAGTTTGCAATTGATTTAGCAGTGACATTAAAGTAAGATCTTGGAAAAACTACTCTTTGATAAAAAGAAAAAAAGAAAGGAAGAATACAGTGGAATTAAAAGAGATTTCATGCACTTGTCTCCCTGCTCTGGGGACGAATGGGTTGGGGCTTGGGGGAATAGCTGGGGGAATGCATGAAGAATCCCTGAGCAAATTATTTACAGTAAAAGCAGTAAAAGAGTTTTCCCTTCGAAAATCTCTGCTAGGCTTTGGATTATGCTACTAACCGTTTATAGCTCAGATGTCCACGTATCTGCTGCAGATTGCTTGAAGGAAAAAAAGAAAAACAGACTGACAAGGTTGGATATGCCTCCAAGAGAGCAAAGCAAAGGTATTTCCACGCCTGATTCAAATGCAGCCTCATGGAACATGAAATATCAGATGGTGTCAAGTAGCCTTCTCGAAAAGTCTAGGTACACCTAATAATTTCCAAATGCACAGGTTCTTAAAACAATATTGTTTCTTCTTTATTATAGCATCCTCTGCTCTTGTGGTCTGATTAAAACCATGTTTGAGATGTCTGGCCTTGTGGAAGGATCTTAATAAATGTGCCTTAAGTTGGCTTAAGCAGTAAACCAACAAAAGAAGCCATTTACTGCTTCCTAATCTAGCCTCCAATTTTGCGAATATTCACTTTTAAACAGTAGGATGCCCTGTGAAGTTCCCTTCAGCTCAGGGAAAAGAAAAAAAACAATCTGTTGCTATTCTAACTGTATCCATCCAGGTGAAGTAATAATGATTGGAAGCAGGCGATGAGAACTGGTTGGTTCACTAGTCAAATTTGGTCTGTGGAAAACTATTTTATTGGGTCTATAGTCCAATTCACCACTGGCCTCACCAAATCCAATCCCTACTTTCATGCCCTGGGCCTGCTGCCTATGGACATTTTCACTGGCGATTCCTGCTATAGCAATGTGCAGACCTCCTCCTATGAGTTCGAGACTTAAACACTCTTAGATAAATGTAAGTATTAAAGATATTTTTTAACGTGGGGGAAAATGGTCAAGGAGATGAAATGTTAAGCCTCTTTGCTAATACACATTTTAGGTATGTTTTCCTTTCTTTCTCAAAATGCCCAGATCCCACGGTCCTTGATTTGGGCCTTTCCTGATTCTGAAACTCCATCTAAAACTTACTTAGGATCATTGTCCTAATCCCCAAGCAAACTAAGCTCCCGATTTCCAAGATCTACTCAGATTGATAAATTCATATACAAGATGTGAATACATTGATGTTTTCCTCATTCAGATAACTTCATTGAAGTAGAACAGGGAACCTTTCAAAACACACATCATTACCCCAAGGGACTTTCAGAATTTTGGAAATTGTGGCAGCCCAGAAAAGGAAATATTTTGTCATAAGAAGCAGGCCTACCCACCAGCCAGCCCTGCTTAGGTGAGATGCAAGAAGAACGCTTCACAATAATTACTTTCTGCTAATAATGAGAGACCAGATCAAACACTTTGTTCATAAGGAGCAAAACAGAAACTTTCTCAGGATAGTTTCATAAAAATAAAATAAAACAAAAAGACTTCTATGACAGCAGCTACCAGATGACTTACTTCTAGCCCAGATTTAGTGACAAGGTCTTTTCGTGTATCTGCAAAAAGCAGAAACTCCCTGCTAGGGTATCAGTGTGTTTGGTGGGGGAGAGAGGGCAACATGCACACAAGTTCTCAAGACAACTTAAGAGACACAGTTAATTCCCACTAATAAGGGAAAAAAATGATAAGGGGCACCTGGGTGGCTCAGTCAGTTAAGCGTCTGCCTTCGGCTCAGGTCAGGATCTGAGGGTCGTGGAATAGAGCCCTGAATCCAGCCCCACATTTTTCTCCCTCTCCCTCTGCCCCTCCCCCACTTGTACATGCTCTCTCTGTCTTTCTCTCTCTCTTTCTCAAATAAATAAATAAAATCTTTAAAAAAAGAAAAAATAATAATATTCCAGATAGATCTTATTATAAGGCCGCACCTTTCCTTTGAATAAACTATTGGCCGATGAAAGAAGGACATGTTCATTCACAGTGGGAAAACCAAGTCTTTATATCATGTTGTGATTTGTTTGGTAGTTTTAAATATTCCGTTAACTGACAAGACCATTTGAATCTCTGCTGGGTAAGTGACTATACTGTGTTGGATGCTGAGGGGAGGTCTTCTTCCCAGGGGAATTTACAGTCTCCTTGGGGAAACAAGATCGTATTTGCAAACAAGATATTCTGTAAGCAGGTGCTTAGTGCAACTAGGTTCTGCTGAGGTTCAAAGACGATATGAATTAATGTGGCCTGGAACATTCATTCGCCAACACTACAAGTTGAGGACCGACAGGTCAATATATGTATAAGACAGTGTTCAGCAACTACGAGAAGCCTCGAACCCAGAGTTTATGACTCATTTTTACCCACATCCCTACGCCTGTCCCAATGACTTCCATCCCATCCAGAAGCTCCAGTTCTATTTCTTCTGGTCTCGCTTCCCCAAGTAGCATTTTCACTTGACACAGGCTCCACACCTAGAGGTCCACTGTTTTCTGCAAAACATTAGTAAAATAATAGGAAGTAACTTTTATATCTAATTATACTGTAATATATCCAATTTACGGTTATTTACAGTTATAACTTTAAACAAATAAAGGATTGGCATAAGGTAATAGAGCCAGAAAGTGACAGACTTGAGATTTGAACCCACACCTTTTTTGATTAGAAAAGACACATTTTTTTCCTATCGTATCATGACACCCTCCTGTCAATATAAGACACATTATTTCATTGTTCTTCCAAATTCCTACCCCAAAGTCCCCTTAATGTAAAAGAGAGTAGGCAACAATCCAGAGAAGACTAGATATGTAGCCAGAAGTGATAGCAAGTTTTATCTTAAAAATGTGCACAAATTTTGTTTCCTACTCAATAATACATTCCTATTTGTTTTATTATACAAGTAATTTTATGTCTTTAGTAAATGGATGTCCTGGAGCATATTATGCGTTCATACTGTGGCTTTGCATAACTCCTAGAGATCCCCTTAGAGATACAGAGATCCCAATTTCAGAATTATGATCATTGGTAGTATGTGGAAATAGGAAAAATTATAATTCAAGGTGAAAAAAAGTATTTTTTTAGTATGCCTTTCCATAAACTAGAAACAACAACATTACACAAAGTCTTCCAGAGTTTGAAAAAGTGGAAACACTTCCTAACTCTATTTTATTAGTCATGCTCAACCTAAGTTCTTCTTCTTTTTTTTTTTAAGATTTTATTTATTTGACACAGAGAGATACAGCGAGAGAGGGAACACAAGCAGAGGGAATGGGAGAGGGAGAAGCAGGCTTTCTGCTGAGCAGGGAGCCTGATGTGGGGCTCCATCCCAGGACCCTGGGATCATGACCTGAGCCGAAGGCAGATGCTTAATGACTGAGTCACCCAGGTGCCCCTCAACCTAGGTTCTAAAATCTGCTAAAGATGTTAAAGAAAAATATAAACCAGCACACTGAATAAGCAAAGTCCAGGAGCCCAAGGATGCTCGCCGGAAGAGAGTCAGTCTCAGGTACAACCATTAGAAGCGACTGTGTCCAGAAACTGGGGGAGAAATGCACAGACACAATAGGGACCAAGGGCTTCTGGGCAGAGCACCGACAGCGTCCATAGAGGCACTCCACCAAAGAAAATATCCACATGGCCATTAGGCATATGAAAGTTTTTCAGCTTCATATGGAAAGTACCAGTTAAAACCCAGTGAGATCCCACTTCACACCAACCAGAATGACTAAAATTAAATAGACTTATCATACCAAGGGTCAGCCGGAATGTGGTGGACTGTGGTGAACACACATCCTGCAGCTGGGAGCATGAATTAGTAAAGTTGCTTGGTGATAACTCTGAATGCTGAACCTAGACATGCTCTTTGACCTTGGCTTTGCACTCCTGGGGATCCATCCCATGGCAATTCATAAATATGTTTACCAAAGGCATGCCCATTAATGCTCCTGTGACTGCTATTCATAGCAACACTAAACTGTGCCACGTTACAAATGTCCATCAGAAGTAGAATAATACAAAACGGTGGCATGTCTACTTAAGGAATTCTGTTCAATAATGAAAATAAATGAACTGCTGTGCACAACCGCTCGGATGAATCTCACACACAGAGTTGGATTAAAATAAGATAGTCCAAAAAAAGTACACATTGTATGAGTCTATTTATAGAAAGTTCAAAAACAGGCTAGCCTGATTGTGAGATTACAAATAGGGAGAACTTTTGAGGAGTTTCTTTTGGAGAGTGGGGGGTGGGGGAACCAAGAGGAATTTCTGCTAGGATAGCAATGTTATTTCCTGAGGGGAGTAATGTTGAATTGATACGTTCTTTTCGTGTATGTTAGGATGCATACTTATGATTTGTACACTTTTTTGTATATGTGTTATACTTCAATTAAATTTACTTAAAATGAGGAACTTTGCAGGAAACTTTAACAGAAAACGAAGCATTGTATGTTCTAACATCCTTGTAATTGACTCATGAAAACTTTATTAAGATACCAATGAAATTGTTGACTAAAAATATACAGCATAAGTGGGAAGCGAGGCTTTTGGATAAAAATAATACGAAATTTGATATTACTAAACATTAAATTTGGCTCTGAGTGTCATGACTGCCAAGAGAGAAATGGAAACATGATGGTTTATATATTTGCATCTTTTGAAAAATGTTCACAAAGCATACCAATTCATCAGAAAAGATGATGGCATTAGTTCCAGAACAAATTTATCATATTATTAATATACCTCAAACATGAAGTGTTCCAAAGCCGCAAGAGCAAGATCCATTGCTTTCTCATGATTAAAAATTTCCAACATACTGATGTCATAGGAGATAAAAGACTGGGGAATATTTTTATCAAAATGATCTTGAACTTGGTAATTATCAATATTCAGAAAGCAATCCATATTTCTTGAGTATCACTATATTCTGACCACACTATCAAGCCTCATGGCAAAAGCAGATAAATGTGAGTTATCATCTTTGTCTTCTTTGAGTGTTTAATTGAATTGGACACAATTAAAACTCAAATAAAAACAGATCCTACCTCTATCATGACCATATTAAAGCTGTATAACAACCGGTAAGTCTCAGCAGCTTTCAGTGTAAGCATTTATTTAACTCACCAGTCTGCAGGCCAAGTAGCCATTGTATAATCTGAGATGATTTGCTGGAGATGACTGGTAATTAGCATTCAAGATGACCCTCTCATCAATTCCAACTCTTGATTTTCTCACCTTTGTAAAAACCCTTCCCTTGTATCTGGACTGGGTTTAATTTTTTTTTTTTTTTTACTTTAAAGAAACATTTCTAGATTCATAAGAGTTTGCAAAGAAATGTACAGAGCTATGTCATACACCCCTCTCCAGCTACCCGAATATTAGTACCTTATACAATTATAGCTCAATATCTAATCCAAAAAATTGACATCGATACAATCTATAGAGCTTATTCATTTTCACCAGTGGCACATGCATTGTGTATTTGTGTTTTTGTGTGTATATAGCTCCATAAAATTTTATCAAACGTGTTGTCTTACAAAACCACCACCCCATCAAGATATTGAAATGTAGCATCACAAGACCCCTCAAGTTACTCCCTCATAGACCTATCCATCCCTTCTTCCCCCAGTTCCCAATCAGTATGCACCATAAGTCTGTTCTTCATTTCTGTAATTACGCTACTTCACGAATAATACATAAACGGAATCATGGAATATTTATCCTTTTGAAATTACCCTTTTTCATTCAGCAGAATTTTCTTGAGGACCATCTAAATTATTGTGTGTGTGAATAATGTGTTCCTTTTTATTATTGAATTGTAGCCCATGATATGGACATACTAGTTTGTTTAACCATTGACACGTTGAAGGACATTTGGGTACCTTCAAGTCTGGAATATTATGAAGAAAAGAAGCTAGGGATATTTGTGTACAAGTTTCTGTGTGGAAGTCTTCATTTCTCTAGGATGAATGTTCGTGATATAATTGCTAGGTCTTGTGGTAGGTCAAACTATTTCCTAGAGAGACTATAGTATTTAACTCTTCCACCAACAGTGTTTGAGTGATTGAGTTTCTCTACATCCTTCCCAGTATTCGATGTTACTATTTGTCGTTTCAGCCATTCTGGTAAGTATGCAGTACTATCTCACTGTGACTTTAATTTGCATTTCTCTAAAGGCTAATGACATTGAACACCTTTTCATGTGCTTACTTGTCATTTATATGTCCTCTTTAGCAAAGTCTCTGTGCATGGTTTTTTCCCATTTTCAATTGATTTTTTTTATAGCGTCCACCCCCCAAGTCTTCCCCAGAAGTAACCCTCATCCTGAAATTCTTTACTAACCACTCCAGCTGATTCTGATGCCCACCAACATTCAAAAATTAGAGCCCCAGGGATAGAAAGAAGAGAGGGAGAGCCTGGGTAGACAGTCAAATGACCTACTTTAATCATTTGAAGGACATCAAAGGACTAAGGGATTGGGGAAGGGGGGATAAGGAGATGGAAAAGGGTCTCAGGAGGAAGTGAAAACCTCCAAAGATAAATGCGATTCCCTTTGCCCTGTTATTCAGCCGACTGTGCTGCTACTGGAAATCGCCCTTCCGAGGCTTCTGCTCAAGGCGCCGCTCCTGGAGACCCGGCAGCGTTGGGCCGTGACTTTGCTGAAGGCATGAACCTGAGCCAAGGAGTCTTTCAAGGTCTTTCCATCTCTGTGGCTGTGACAGGTATGGAAGATTAGGGCAGAGGGTGTACTGAGCCAGAGCTGTTAGTGAGAACTGATAGCTGCCAAAATCGGCACATTAACCTTAGTGTCACCTCACACTCTGTTGAATCTTACTTTGCTCCTAGAACAAGAGAAACGTACACCTTCAGCTGAAAACTTCACTCATATTCCCAGCTGTGAAGGAATCGAAGAAAAAGGAAGGGGCAAACTCAGACATTTCCTCCAAATGTCATAGGAAACAGAGTGGAACTTTGGACTGCAGGAAGTTGAGTGAGCCAACTGCCGCTCTGGTCTTGGACAATCGTAGCCCAGAGAGCCCCCTGCACCCCGGACATGCCCTGTCCCCCGCGCGTGGCCAGCTTTGCCTGTATGAAGCAGTAATAAACTGGACAGTTTCCTAAAGCACCCTAGCAACGTTTCTAAGAGCCAGTCTGGACAGTCTCCTGGTGGTACTTTAAGTAGCTGATGTGGACTTCATCTAAGGACGCCGCCCAGCAGAGCTGAGGTCTGCTATTTCCTCTGTCAACTTCCTTTCTGGTTCTGTTGGAGACAGACAGAGTTTGATGTCCCACAGCAGGTGGGACTCACAGGGGCAGGCTTGGGAGGGGCTCAGCGGTTCATGTGTGCTATAAACACATAAACACAAAAGCACAATGCTCGTGCCTCTGGTGAGAAGGAATAAGCTCCATAGATTGCTGCGTCTTTCTTACACATTCCAGTCAGGAAGGAAAAAGTGACGTTTTAGGAGGCCGCTCTCCTAAAGACAGTATAGACCAGATGCCCCTCTTGAACAATAATCCCCAGTTGACTCAGACATACTTCAGAAGTTGTTTCAGCAGAGATTTAGAATAGAGCAATCTCCAAGCCTGAGGGAATAGCATATCAAAGTTTAATGAGAAGTATGAGAAGTTAAGGTATCTTTTTTTAATTAAATTTATGCTTGAAAATGTTTTGATGAGTCCCGTTTTTTGGTTTTGGTTTTTTGTTGTTTTTTTTTTTTTAATAGCCTCCTGGCTTCATCCAACCAGCTGCCACATTGACCAAGTTCAGCATAATTGCCACAGGAGAAGAAATGCCTCTAGCTATCAACCGCATTAATTAACTCTGACTATAAATTTTCAAGCAAGAGTTATCATCATCATGTAGGGCGACAACCTTTGTTTCTCTCTAAGGACAAATCAGGCAGCAGCTGAGGGAAATGTAAATCTAATCCATTGATGTGAACATTGCTTAATGTCAGAAAGTACTGAAAGGGAAAGAAAAAGAAAGGGCACAGACAGAAGATAAGGGGAAAAGGAAAAGCAAAGACAAGAGAAGAGAATCGATTAAACATTGGAGGTTTATATTAAATGAATCGTCAGTTTCCAGGAGCCTTACAAATCTCCACATATTTAATGTTATGTATCAATGGAAAACACCCCTCTGATGCCAAGATTTCATTAGAATATCAATTATCTATCAACTGCCTCATTATAGAGAAAAAATAGAACTGCTTACTGCAAATGCGTTAAATGCATGGGTATAATTGGGGAAGAAGAGTGTTCTTTGAGCAGACATGTTAGCCATTGATCAGAATATAAGAAGCAATTCTTCCTCCAAGTCAGAATAGATAGCTGGAAGGATGAGAGACAAGAAAGGTGAGAACCGATGTACTGTCAACACAGCGACATTAAGGCGAGTGGTTATGTCATATGATCCTCTGTTAACAGGAAGAGCTACTCACCATCATGGCTTCCCAGAGACAAATGTCAAGAGATCTGGCTCAAGGAGGCAGGATCTGGGTTGGAAGCCCTGAGGGAGCAGGGGGGATGGCCATCTTCCTTCCCTACTAAATTTCTGGTACATAGAACACGGCCTGGCATGCCATAAATACACAGTGGGGAGAAGGAGACTGGTTTGACCCAGACAAAACTGAGAAATTATTCCTCTAAAAGTCAGCCCATAGCACCTGGGTGGCTCAGTCGGTTAAGTGTCTGACTCTCGATTTTGGCTCAGGTCACGATCTTGCGGTGGTGAGATTGAGCCCCACATTGGACTCCGTGCTGGATATAGAGAATGCTTGAGATTCTCTCTCTCTCATTCTCTCTCTCTCTCTCCTCTTTCTCCCTCTATGCCCCCCCCCTTGGACTCTCTCTTTCTCAAAAAAACCAATTTTTTTTTTTTTTTAAGTCAGCCCATACTCGTGAGTCATGGGGAGCTTGAAGGGAGGGATGGAAGAGGTAAGATAAAGAACTCCCTGCTATTTGGGAAAAGAAATGAAGAGTTACTGATTATGGAGTGATGATTTGAATAGATTTTACAGACTGAAAACCCCTAGGTACTATTATTGTCTTCCTGCATTTCGTATATTTCAAATAATATATACCATAATATATACCACTTATATGTTACAGTATATATTATATATATTAGAGCATTTATCTATTCTCCCTCTATAATAAAGAGTATTATATTAGAGTATTTTTTATTAATTAAACTTAGTTTTATTTTATGGAAAGACCACTTGCTCTTTGTTTCAAATGTTATCTACTTTGGAGAAAGTTGATTCATTCACCCTGAAATACCTCATGGCAACCAACTGCCTGGAGAAACTGATACAAAGTTACATGGATTAGAATGTTAAAAAAAGAGATTTAAACACTGGAGCCAAGGGAAATTAAACAGAGTTGAAAGTGAACAGACAGGGTAACTAAACAGAATACCTAGGTCACGACCCCCAAATGCACAAGTGCACCACCTCCCTTCCCTTCTTACTCCTGGGAGAGTAAGCAGTGGGTCCCAGCACTCCTCCCTCTACGCTTGCATGCTGCCACCCAGCTCCCCAGCCAGTGCTCCAGAGATCCAGAACTAGCATAACATAATAAAAAATTATTATTAAAAAAAATAAATAATAAAATATGGACTTAAACAAACAAACAAAAGAATTGATGAAGGCTGCTATGTGGGATGAAACTTCTTCACAATCCCAGACTTCCACCATGAGATGTAAATAGCAGCTAAAAAAGACCCCAAAAAGCCAAATAACAACAACAACAACAACAACCCACAAATTTGGTCCTAAGCTTCTTACTAGCCTAAACAACAAAAAAATGGAGTGTGTTCTACAGTTTTTATTGGTGAAATGAAACCAGTCCCTAAGGAAGCAGCACATTTTTCTAGTACTTATTTCCTAGAAAAGAGATTTCTCATATAGGCTTTTTGAGAGATGCAAGCCTCTCAAAATATTTCTTTAGGAAATGTAACAGGTCTCATGTTTTCCTGGAGCATCACTCAGTGACCCCAAAAGAGAACACTGCTGCCGGATTTGGAGAAGGCAATGGTCCAAGAGAGCAGAGAAAACTTAAAGAAACGAGTGGCCTGTGTGTCCTTCGCCACTTCTCTCGCCATGCCTTTGATAACAGTGTGAAGTTGCCGTATCTGCAAAGGGCAGCTCGCTGTGTTTTTATTCTTACTAGAGATCAGGTTGCTATTCTTTTACAGAAAATAAAGAGCACGATCAAAATTCCTCAAGGAATCTTGCCCTTGGAGGAAGGTGGGTGATGAAAAACTTTATTGATTTTTAAAAGGATTATCGAATACCTAAGTCACACAGAGAAAAACAAATACTGCATGATCTCATTTATACGCAACATCTAAAAAAGCCGAACTCATTGAAACAGAGCAGAACGGTGGTTGCCAGGGGCTGAGGGTGGGGAAACAGGGAGGTGCTGGTCAAAGGGTACAAACCTCCAGTAAGAAGATGAATAAGTTCTGGGAATCTGATTACAGCATGGGGACTAGAGTTCACAATACTGCATTGTCTTCTCGAAAGTTGCTAAGGGAGTAAATCTTAAATATTCTCACCACAAAGAAGAAATGGTAATTATGTGGGGTAATGGAGGTATTAACCAACGCTCCTAGGGCAGTCATTTCACAACATATAAGTGTATCAAGTCAACGCACTATACACATTAACTTATACCATGGTACATGTCAATTTCATCTCAACAAACCTGGAAATACAAAAGAAGATAATGAGAGGTAGCATTCTGGAGTATATGTTTCTTCTCATTGTATGCATGTTTATATACATATATAATATGATTATATATATATATATACAAATATACACACACTTGGAAATAACATGTACAAACTTAAAAGTAACTGTTTTTCATTCAACAATGTAATGATCATTTTTCTCCTATCTTCTAAAGCATGATTTTTAACAGCTACATTAATTTCCCAGTGTGGATTTACAATGATTTATTTACTTAGTGCTCTATTGTTGAAAATTGCATTTTTGTTTTTATACATTGTTGTAATAACATGTATATGCCTGGTTATTTCCTTAAGAAATTATCCTAAGTATATAAGAAGTAAACTTGCTGATTAACAGGATACAAATAATTTTAAGTTTCTAAATTCACATCCTTACCCATTCTTCAAGACCCGCATCACACATCATGGCTTCTGTCACCTCCTTACTGACCACTTTCCACTCCCCAGCCCACAGGCAGGAAAAGCATCATTTTCTGTTCTCTTCCACTATATACCTTATAGCTGCATCTATATACGAGACATATAATACAGTAAGGTATCATTATTTCTTTTTTTCTAAAGATTTCTTTATTTATTTGAGAGAGAGGGAGAGTGAGAGAGAGATCAAGAGTAGGGGGGAAGGGCAGAGGGAGAAGCAGACTCCCAGCTGAGCAAGGAGCCCGATGAATGGATGAATGATTTGATCCCTGGGATCATGTCCTGAGCGAAAGGCAGATGCTTAACTGACTGAGCCACCCAGGTGTCCCATGTATCATTATTTCTTGATAAGGATATCTTCTCTCCTACCAGAGTGTGAGCTCATTTAGTAACACCTGTGTCTCGTTTTTCTCTGAATCTCTAGCACAACATCTGACACAAAAAGTGTCAGTGTCATTTAATATGTACGTCTTGGAAATGGAATGATGAATGAGTGAACAAACATAATAAATGAAAGTTTGAGTCAAGAACACTATTTGGCTTTTTTGACCACTGAATTTAGGTTTTTCATTATCCCCACGTGGAAAGTTCTTATCTTCCATTTTGTGAAGGAAAAGATAATAATTTTTCTCGCCTTTCCTCAAATTGCCCCAATTCACCTGCCGTCCCAGTCGGCTGAGTGACAGAGCATTTCATCTCACAGCTCAGAACACTTTTTAGTGCACGGGAATAGACTTAGTCAAAAATCATCGTCAGAGCAGGATCTGGATAGAGTAGCCAAGCAAGTAGAAATGGTGTCTTCTTGCATTACAATATAATAGGATTTTCTCTGACCATCACAGTCGTGTCAACTTTGGGAACAGTGGTGGTTGTAATCTTTTATTCCCTTTCCTCAACTGTAAAGGCCCACTCTGTAAATATGATGTAAAATTTAATTATTCATTAGAGAGAAGTGCATACCATTTCAATAAGCATATTGTACCCATTTCTCACATACATTATTTTCTATGATACTTTAACAAACCAAGAAGAAATCACTGTTCCCAATTGGAAGGCAAGATCTAAAAGAGCATCAGCTATTCGGGGCCCACCCCATCCCCCAACACACAGATAGATTCTTCTCCTTATCATGACAGAAGCTGTGGAAAAACAGAAACGTGGGTTTTGTTCTCTGAGATCAAAAGACAAATATATCCATCTCTGTGATCTCCTCTGCCTGACAGAGGCACCCCGGCCTCAGCTTGAGATAAGGAAAGGGATGATAGAGTCGGCCTCTTAATCTCTCTCCATTTTTCTGCGTCACTAGCAGATTCCGTCGCATACTCCTGTTTCTGTATGTACAGAGCGTGCATTAGCATCAGACTCACACAGGAAACTCGCTACGCTCAGCAGAAGCACAAAATCAGCCCCTGTGCTAAGGGGTTGTCACGGATTTCCATGTTTGGGTTGTCAGATCTCCAATGCCTGCAGATCTGGGCAGCCTGTTTGCTCACCCGGGTGGGACGGAGGGGCCGAATGGCGAAAGCAGAAGAGGCAAATGGGACAAGCGAAGGTACTTCAGGGTTCAGGAGGGATTACTCAGGAAGGATTAGCTCCTCTACCTCACACCTCCATCCCCACAGAGGAAATTTCAGACATTTGGAGGGGCTGACAGACTCCATTTTCAAGGATGACTAGAGCAAATAGAGAAATGTCTGACCTTTTTTTAAACATCTCATTCTTCATATGAAGAAAATACTAATAATCATTGTATTTGAATGTGGGTTTATATTTAGCAAAACTAGATGTCGTTCAAACCTTAATATTCCAGGTTACAGCTGCTGCAAACAGATACTTTGCAGGGGATAAGTAGGAAGGGACCAGAGGCACAGAATTAAGCGTTCTTTGGAAATCTTTGTGCTTTGAGTCAGTGAAGGAAATGCTTGGCAACGCATGTTACACCACATCGAACCAGCTGGAAATCATCTTCAGTTGTTTTGCAGGGCCCATGTGCAACCTGATTATTCTTCTGTTCAGAACTACCTGTAAAAAAGCAGTTTACCAGTCTCCATTTCAGTTAATAAACTAGAACTTCTGGAATTTATATGTGATTTAATCCTGTGACGACCAGGAAAGGCTCACTGTCAATGGGCTCATTCTGTTTCTTTTCCCAAAGTCAATACGAACAATATCAATCCTGGCCATCACCTAAATCCTAAAACGATGCTTAAAGAAATGACATCTGGCTTCATCTGAAGTTAGAATATACTGTAGAGCTATTTCTCAAAAGTATTCAAAATTTGACTCCAAAGAAATGGGACAGAATATTCACTCTCTTTTTTTTAATACAAAGTACTCTTTGAACCCTACTAGTCCTACTTTCTAAAGTAATGCTCAAAGATATTTGCCTATGGTTCAATTTCTTAACATAGCAGGGATGTCGTATTTATCATTTGCCCCACTTGCCATATGCCAGAATGGTTTAGAATCTTCTAGAACTTTGCTACTCAAAGTGCAGTCCATACATCAGCAGCATCTTGTAGATAGGGGAGGAGGGCTTGTTAGAGATGTAGGCCTCACCCCCATGATGTGCTGAATCCGAATCTGCATTTTAACAAGACCCAAGGTGATCATATGCATATTTAAATTTGAGAAACATGCTTTAGAATCAAAATAGGTATCTTAATCATTTTGGGCTACTGTAACAGAATACCAGAGACCTGGATGGCCTGAAGGACAAACATTTATTTCTCAAGGTTCTAGAAGCTGGAAGGTCCAAGATGAAGTGTCTGGTGAGGGCTGGCTTCCTGGTTTGCAGATGGCCATCTTTTGGTTCCATTCTCACATGGCAGAGGGCAAAGAGAACGCAAGCTCTTATGTCTCTTTCATTAGGGCACTAAATTTTATTCATGAGGGCTCCACCCTCATGACCCAATTACCTCCCAAAGACCCCATGTCTTCATGCCATCACATCGGGGATTAGGACTTCAACATATGAATTTAGGGACACAAACATTCAGTCCACAAAAAGAGGCAAATAAATTCCACTGTCTCTTTGACTAGACTTCCGTGAGATAAAAGCAAATACGTGAAGGTCTGTAAGGACAAATGAGAATTGGTTTCACAGGAAAATGAAGTGAAAGCAGACCACGTGGTGTGATTTAATATTCTCCAACAATGATTAAGCGACAGTTTTTGCATTGGAACAAGCCTAAGTCAGGAGCTGTCATACGTATTTGCCATTTTGCAAACCTACTCCGCCATTACGGCAGAAAACAACCAGACGTACTGTTCTTAAACCTACTATGCCCTCTTCTTGGAAATCTTTCCCTGTGCCTGTCTCTGGGTTAGGGATTTTATATGAATTATCTTGTTCAGTCTCATTCAAATAATCCTTCTGTGCTGCTCTAGTTTTATATCCCTATTTCTTCTCAGGACAGAGCAGCTACCAAAAAGTATATATATAACTCAGAGCCAATCCGAATGGAGGAGGATGAGTAGGAAACCAAGAAAAACATCCTGGGCCTCAGGTTCCGTATTGGCAGTTGCTGTCAGTGGAGACTTTGCACATTTCTGGCAGGCGACTCAGAGGGGCCCATGGTTGTAAAAAGAGCAAATGCCAATAGATGAAGTGTGGAAGGCCTCCAACGCCAATGGAGTGTGATAAAGATAGTGTCAGTCACAGGGTCAGAAAAGGCAAGAACAAAGGAATAAGCTAGAGTGGGGGCGTGAATTTTGTGGTAATAGCATCAGGGGCCTCCTGGAATCAGGGAGAAAGCTGGATTGGAAGTTTCCAGAGCACGATGATGAGGCAAAGCTGGGCAGTCCTTGCTTTGGCCACAGCTCCCTGTTTGTAATGGCCTCCATCCTGCCTTCAGCCATAACCTGATAAAAGGCACCATTTGATAAAAAATGGACTCTGGTAAGATGCTATTTGCACCATTGTTCACCCTATGTAATTTAGTTTTAACCCACATCAACCTTAGTTGCATAGGTCCTCAGAAGTCTGGGTTTTGAGCTACAATTTATGCCAAACAACATCAAAGGGCTCAAATACATGCAGGCATACACACACTTTAAAATATATAGTTCATTGTATTTAAGTGATTATAATTCTCCTCACTGCCAGGTGCTCTAAGGAAAGTTATGCTCAGATGATATGATAAGTGTTAATGACAGCTGGGCTGGCTGACTTGCCACTTCTATAAATATTGCCTTCTGGTAATGCTGATTCTCTGGGCACAAGTATTTTTTTAAAGAACTGAGGGCTGGGATTTTGGGGGAAAAAGTTTGTATTTTTACATGTCCTTATGGTTTTAGGTATGCATAGCTAGTAAGAATGAGCTTTTTAAATTCTAGCAGCTACCTTTTAAAGAGAAAATATTGAAGTCTCTTTTTTCTTATTTTAACCGGGTTTGGTCTGTATCTACTGTGATAAAGTCAAGAAGACATTTTTTACTCTTAATGTCCTATGAACCATGGAAGCAAATACAGGAGAAAATTAGTATGTCCCACCTTCAAACCAGCATCATTTAATATTGAGTTCACTGGGGAGAAAACTTGTCTGGGATTAGATCCACAGGGTACTATGTAGATGCCAGGAAGAATCCTAGAAAATCCTCAGAATTGCAGCTTAAGATCTATGTATGTTTTTGGCTTATCGGTTCTCATATCAATTAGCAATATATCCTGCAATAATAATGAAAACTCTGGCAGATCATTTTTATGGAATATTTACATGACTTTTGCTCGTTGGTTTGTATACATATCTCATTTCGTGCTTACAGCAAGCCCAGGAGGAGAAACAAACGTTCTTAATGGATGGTCCAATGCACTGAAGCCCAGAGAGCTTACTTCCCCACATGACACAGGGAAGAAATGATGGATCCTGGATTCAAGTCCAGACAGGCTGGCTCTGAGCCCCAGCCCTCGGCCATCATGCCCTGTCGAGCTGAAAGGACCAAAGGGTTTTCCCAAACTCCACTGCAGGACTTCAACAAAAAGGATAACAGGGAAGCTTCCAGCAGGTCTGCTAGAGGAAGGCAGAGGGTGGAGAGTTACCTCCAATGCCAGGTCCCTCTGCATGCTCAACCCCTTGAAAGGGAAACCCAGAACCCAGAGGCTCACGTTTTTCTTAAGAGGATTAATTTGTTGTGGGTTGAGTGCAGAACAAGGGAAACAATGATGAATGTTTCTAAACACGGGCACTGCTGTGCTAAGAATGGCCCACTTGGCAGTTCTCTGTTTTCCAGAAAGCTAAAAGAAGGAAGAAAGGAAGACCTGGACCAGAAT
The DNA here is from genome assembly GCF_017311325.1 of Ursus maritimus. Taxonomy (NCBI): domain Eukaryota; kingdom Metazoa; phylum Chordata; class Mammalia; order Carnivora; family Ursidae; genus Ursus; species Ursus maritimus. The sequence goes on from NW_024426552.1 coordinate 54,843,487, forward strand.
GACAACAAAAACAATGAAAAGCAGCCTTCCTGGCATCAGGAACTCAAACTGAACTGTCTTAACAATGGAAGACTTTCTAAGTCCTGCTAATAGAGCTAAAACTCCAGGAAAGTGGTTTTTTGAAAAGCAAGACCTGAAAGTTTCCGTTAATAAGTTCTGGGAATAATTGACATCTTTATGCTATACTTGTTTTATTTCACAGCCTATTCACCTCCTATCTCCCTAGCTAATTATCAGCTCCTCAAGGGCAGGGAAACAGTTATACGCATTTTGGCATCTCTTATCCAATGCCAACACGCTAAAGGAAACACGCGGGAGGCGGTCCCTCCTCTCCCCTTCTCCCTCCCCCCGCCACCTTACTCTGCTCAGTCATTGCTTGAGCATATCCCAACAGAAACAAGATTCATTAGAACAACATGTGTAAATGAGAACAACTTATATGACCTTTAGCATTCGAGGTGTCAAAATCTGACTCCGCCAGTCAGAGAAGTTTCTCCAGTTTCAGTTTCTATATGGAACAAGATTAGAAGGTATCTTTAATTCGAGTCTCTGGTGAGCTGGCTGCAGACAATGTCGAGTGGGATTACATGTTCTGACATGTGTTCCAAATTCTCTGCATAGATGAATCCCTATAAAGAATGCCCAGAGGGTTCCTATTCACTAAGAAACTTAAGAAAATGGCTCTGGTTCACCCGACACTTTTTTCTTCTGGAGCGCCTGGGCTACTGGACTGTGTGTCACGCTGGCTTGTCCCATGCTATCCCCACTAGCGTGCTTCTCCGGAATGCTTTATATCTCATGCCTCAGGAGATTTCGAGTACCAGCCCCGCTAACCCCCAGCACTCGCTAGAGGTAAAAGGCACTACATCAAGCAACCGCTTCTTTCCATGAACATTTGGGACACCCATTTCTTCCAGAATAAATGCTGCCCCTGAAACTGGGGTGTCTCTTGTCCCACAGCCTTGGCAAGACAGATTGAAGTTATTGCAACATTTGTTCATTTTCAGAAATGCTGGTCATTCCCTCCTTGCCATGATCTCTGTATCACACGTGCCGTGGACTCTTATTACCAAGCTCATCCTTAACTTTCGTACTTTCCGGAAGCACAGTCATGAAGTATCTTCTGTGAAACTGCTGCTTCCCTCCAATAAGTTTAGAAAATATTGGTTGATGACTTATTTTCCTAGTTAGCTCACTTGAATACCAAAGTGAATAAGAGCTTACAGGCTATAAATCTCAGTTCCGTGGGACTGTGGAGATGTTATTTAACTCCTCTTAGCCTGTGCCTTTATCTAAAACATCCATATGAAAGCAGTTACCTCAGAGGGTCAATGGGAAGATAAGGTGACACGCATCGGGTTCTAACAGTGTCTCATACATGGTGAATGGTCAGTAAATGCTGGGCTTTATTATTATCTTTCCTTCTAACCCCTTAATGCTCGAGCTGCATATACCATATCCCTCTTCGAAGCGTTGTGAACCTTCCTGGGTACCATCTCAAAATATGGCCCTGGGGTCAGTTGCTCCATCCCAAGGTACTGGAGAGAACCATGGGAGACAGACACTGCACCGCGATGTCCCACTAAGTGTCCCTAACGTACAATTTCTCTTCACAGAACTTTCTTCACCTCTCTTCATTCGGAAGCGGACCCCAGCTATCTCGATCCATGGGCTTTTTTTTCTGTGCTCAGTGCAGCTCGAAGGCAATCCCATCAACAGGTTTTGGTCTTGCTGTACCAGGTATGATTTATCGTGTATCTGCAGGGCCTGGGTTAAAATAGTCTAAATGTGATTAGCTATGAACAAAAGCAATACACGATAAAGAATGACACAGCCACTGTCTTGTCCTTCAGGGCATTAAGGGTGATCACATTTTCCTATTTCACTGGGGAAAAGCTCATTGTGCTGAAGGTATTAGGGCAATGTGATTAAATGTTACTGTGTATAATTTGATATCAGGTATTACCTGCGTAATACCTATGTCTTCCTGCCACTGAAGCTAAACCATTTGCAAACATTAATGTTGCACAGTCGAATGCAAACCATTTTCCTTTGTGTCTCGTTGGCTATAGTGAAGTCAAAATGATAATAATAATCATGAAATGTGTTTTGTTTGCAACACAAATGATTAGCAATAAAGATGAATAATAACTTTTATTAAAAATTAGAGTAAATAACAGATGGCTGTACCCTTGGATACCCCAATAGAAAAAGTCTGTGGTGTTCTAGCGTGAGCACTTGGGGAAATGTGTATAGTACTCACTTTCTGGTAACAGCATGCAGCTTTGTTAAGCTTGATTAAGCAAATTTAATTAGCGTTAGTTGATGCATTTTCATAAGTGGGTAAAATATATTCCAGCTTAGGCATAACTGTTAATATTTAATTTATGAGATAAAAGTTAAAATGTAACAGTAAAATATTAAAATTGCAATAAACCACATTTAAGTGAACTGATTTTTTTGGTTAAATTTCCTCAATTATTTTCTAACCCTACGGTTTAAAGGAAATTGCTTTAGCATTTTTCTGTTTCTTTGGTTTTGCTATTCTGTAACAGGTGGTAGAAGTAAAAATGAGCCACGCATTCCAAGTTGAGGGTACCTAATTTCTAAATGGACGTAGAACCACATTACTCTATACCCAGACTTTATAACAGTCTTCAAACCTGGGTTTTTTATTGTATAGAATTTACTTATTTAGGGTCCTTGAGACTAAAGACAGGAGAAAAATCTAAAAGCAAGATCTTACCTTAGAAAATAAAATGACTTTAGGGGTCTAGTTACTTATCAGTGACTAGCATTAATAATATTAATTATTATTATTATTATTAATTTATCATTAAAATTCCATTCATAAAGTCATTTTCTTTTCTTTTTTTTTTTAAATTTTATTTATTTATTTTAGAGAGAGAGCACCCAAGCAGGGAGAGAGAGGGAGGCAGGGGGAGAGAATCTCGAGCAGACTCCGCACTCTGCGCAGGGCTGGACACAGGGCTCGATCTCACAACCCCGAGATCATGACCTGAGCTGAAACCAAGAGCCGGATGCTTGACCTACTGAGCCACCCAGGTGACTTCTGCTCCACACAGTCATTAGTCTTCATGGAAACTTTGCATGAAAAGCTTACCAGAGGAAAGAGACAGGAAAATCCCACAACGTTCTTTCATTTTCTGGCTTCAGTCCACCTCTCTTGTCTTACCTCTCATCACTCTTGACTCAACACATCTGTCCCATCCACACGAAACTTTAGGAAGCTTCACCAAGCGCATCATCACACTTTCTTGACTTTACACCTCCTTTAGGAAGCTCTTTGATTTCACTTTTCTGGTTTGTTGCAAACCATAGGATCTTAGCCTCTTCCATGGGTAAATACAAAAGATACATATATGTCTGTCTCTACGTATGTATGTATTTCTTTTCTTCTCTAAATTTCTTTAAAAGCCATATGATACTTAAAAGCAAAAATTATAGCCCTCTATTGTTGGCATAAAACTATATCTATGTTATAGATATAGATAATACTGCACTGCAAGTAATTCAATGCTTTTAGTATTCCATTTTAATTTGTCTATTATAATTTTGACTGTCTTTGTATTTTTTTAGCAATTGTTCTAGTAATTGAAAAACACATACTTAACTTTTCACACTCTACTTAGCATCCTATTTTGCCATTTCAGTTGTAATACAGAAATCTTACCATTATACAGCTCCTATTATTCTCCTTCTTTATGTCATAGTTGTCATGTATATTATATTCCTATATGTGGAAAACCCCATCGGACAATATTATTCTTTTTGCTCTCAACTGCCAGATGTATTTTAAAGAACTGAAGAGATTTTCCCCCTATATTTACTAATTCTGTTTCTCTCCCTTTGTTCCTGGTGTTCCAAATTTTTATCAGTTTCTATATTTTTCAGTCAAAATTTCCATTTGGTTCTTCTTTATATTGTGTATTTCCTTGTCAATCTTTTTAATTTTAACTTATTCCTTCAAGAATGTTTGTAGTTCTTTCAAAAATTTTATAATAGCTACTTCAAAGTCTTTGTTAGGTAATTCCTATTTTGCCATTGACCTCTGTTAGTCATCTTTCCCCGTGAAAGTTGAGATGTTTTTTGTGGTCATTGCACACAGAATGATTTTTTTTTTATTGTACTTTGGATGTTTTGAATATTCCCTCATGAAAATCTATATCTTGTTTAAACCCTGTGGGAAATACTGGTATTTTTATTTTAGCAGACACTTGAGTTGGTTAGCATCATTCCACAAGTTCCTCGTGACCTATAGTTCCAAAGTCAGTTCAGTTATCAATGGCTGTGCAGTTAGGGCTGCCGGATGAAGTACAGACTGTCAAATGTTGCATGAGATATACATATACTAAAAAAACATATTCTTTGTTTATTTGAAATTCAAATTCATTTGGCATGCTGTATTTGTATTTGCTAAAGCTAACCACCCCATTTGCAGTAGTGTTGGGATTTAGCCCTATATGTTAGCTACCCAGTGGTGGTCTGTATCTTATTTCTCAAATCAGAGAACTATATTTAAGAAATAACTACATGTCTATATCTTCGTTCTCAAAGCCGTTGGCGCATTTATAATGATCAGCTCCTACAAATGCAGTTCAAGGAGAAGCCCAGGAGTACATCTTCTCATGCTTCCCCCTTTCTGCTCATTCTCCAGTAGTTTCTGATTTCCTGTGGCTTTTCTTTTCCATCCCCTGACCAGAGACTTCCCACATCTATAATTGTACTACATCCTGTCCCATATGGAGGGAGGCCACAGAGACAGGAAGGTAAAAACCAACAGGCTTTGGCCATATCTTCATGGAGCCACAGTTCTCCCAAAAGGAGAGGAAGGCTGCTTTTCTTAGCATGCCCCTGCCCTCACTGCCCTAGAGCCTGGTCCTGGGGGAGTTGAGAACTGAGCAAAGGGAGAGGGGGAAAAAATGGACACTGTGGACTGAATGTTTGTATTACCCCCAAATTCATACGTTGAAATAATAACTTTCAAGACGAGGTATTAGAAGATTTTGAGGGTGGTATAGGAACCTTGGAGAAGTGAGTAGGTCATGAGGGCAGAGCCTCATGAATAGGATCAGTGCCCTTATAAAAGAGACAGCAGAGAGCTCCCTTACCTCTTCCGCCATGTGAGGTTGCAGAGAGAAGTCAGTGGTCTGCAACCTGGAAGAGGGCCTTCTCCAGACGCTAACTGTGCTGCTGCTTTGATCTTGGACTTCCCACCCTCTGGTACTGTGAGAAATAAATTTCTGCTGTTTATAAGCTGCCCAGTCTTCGGTGTCTTTGTTATAGAAGCCCTAATGGGCAAGACACTGGGGATTCCCCCACACATACACACTCTCTCTGGAGCTTTAATATTTCCATTTTCTACTCCTCTAGCCAGAACTGCAGGATTTCTCCAAGACCCTTTTCTTTATGTCCCACAGTGCTCATGTCAGGGTTTCAGATGGCTGCTGAGTTCAGGCTGGGAGATACTGGAGGGGAAAAATGTCAGACTCTCTGCCAGCTCAGTAGTACTTCAGAATCTGGTATTCTTTCCTGATTGACATGTTAATATTTACTTTTCAGAATTCTGTTCAAGGAAAGCTACCCGTCCTTTCTCTCAGGTTTTCATAGCTGCATTCCGTGGAAGAAGAATTTTAACATATTTATTCCATCTTACCCAGAACCAGAACCTTCAGTGTTAAATCTTGGAAGATTATAAGGAGTTAAAGATACGTGTTATAATCCCTACAGAAACCAGTAACAGATAATGAATATATATATATATATATATATATATATAGTATCTGTTACAATATAGGAACAAACCCAGAGAGGAATTAAAATAGTATACTAAAATAATCTTTTTAACATAAAAGAATGCAAGAAAGGAGAAACAGAGGAAGCAACAAAGAAATGCCAAAACATAAATAGCAAGATAGTAGACCTAAATACGATCATATCAATAGCTACATTAAGGAAAATAGACTTCTACCTAAATTACTTGGTAAGGACTAGAGATTACCAAAGAACATCCTGTCAGCAGCTCCTTAAAATGTGATTTAGGATATTGCTGAGAGAATGGAGGTCAAGAACAGCCTTAAGTATTCAAGATGGTTGTCTGTAGTAAAGAGAAGCTGAGGCAGGGAACTACCTGGAAGAAATCTGGGAAGAGACCATGGACATGGTCCACGGACCATGGAAGTCATTTTTGGAAAAAATGGACCACTGATGACGGTAGCTACTTCTGGATCTCGTAGTCTTACTTCTCAAACATTCGGGCAACAGATCCTCCCTTAGATCAGACTCTAATTAGATACCAAAAAATCACCGATATTAGCCGAAGCCTTTGGCAACTTGTCCCTAGTTTGAGTAAAGTGTTTACACACAATCAGGTGCCATGTTTTGATGGATGATAGAGACATATAGATGATAGATAGATGATAGATAGATACTATTTTGATACTCATCAAAAATCTGCATAGTAGCCATTTTATAGTTGAAGGAAACACATGGTTTAACAGGGTAAATGATAGCCCAAAGTAATACAGCCACGAAGAAATAGAGCTTGGATTTTGAATCCAGAATTTTCTTTAAATCAAGTCCATGCTCTTTTTGTTAACCAATACTTTCTTCTTGTTAGCAGACCTTCGTGGCTACAACAGATAAAGTGAAGACATTTATCATTAGGAGACTGTGCAGGACCAAAGCAAGACAAATTTAGGCTCCAGCAACCCAAAGATGGATGAAAAAGAAGGAAGGCCTTTTTAACTTACTACTCAATGTTCACATCATACTTCCAGCTTCCAAGGAAGGGAAGAAATGCCTGGTTGATGATTGAAGGAGTAAACAAGTAAAGCAAATATCAACATTTCATGAACAACCAATCACTGAATACGTGTCAACAACCACAAAGCCATTTATCTGGCAATTATGCAATTAAAATGGATCATTCTAAAAAAAGGCATAACTGCTGCAAGCATAATATTTGACATTTCTAAGAAGTGTTAATAGTTTAAGGTAAGAACCAATGTAAGTAAAACTATATTAAAATCAAAATCAAATTAAAATTCTAGAGATACAGAGCATCTGGAGATGAGCTTTTTGCAGGACTTTTAGTTAACAAATGGAATTCTAAATGTACTCAAATGTTTTTAAATCTCTTAACAAGAGTTCTGCATTCCATTCTCTTAAGACATAGCAAACTATTTTTTAATTCAATCAAATGGAGAGTCATTTTCTTTGCTGTGCTGAACGTGCAATAAAGACTTTCACCATTAAATTTACTTTGGGGGAAGAGAGCCTGAAAATATACATGCATTTAAATAGAAATACATGAACGATCTGACCTATGCTCCTACATCACACATAAAAGTCTGGAACCCCCCACTTCAGGGTTAGCAGTCATGCATCTTTGGGGTTCCTGGACTTACCCACTGTGGTGACTCAGGTTAGGGTTGAGTCAGATCATATTTACAGCACTAAAACTCTTTTTATTGAAGACCTAGTCATCTTTTATTTCCGTGGCAGTTAGTCAGTACCACCCCGTGTGTTTGAGAATGGGATATTGTTACAAAATTACTCAGCAACAGTAGGCATTGTAAACTCACTCTCAAGAATTGTTGGCACACAGTGAACATGGCCTCTCATGAAGGAATCTTGATGCCCAGCTTCTGAGGACATGTGAACTAACCCACCTGCCTGCTTTTTAAGATTCTTAAATGAAGGAGAAAAGAAAAACACTAACATTTTATGAAGCACTTAACATGCACCATGGTCCATGAAAGTATCTCTTTTAAACCTTACGACTAAGCCCTTTTTATACAGATGAGGAAACTGAGACTCCACGCTGTTCAGATAATAGAAACATTTCCACCCCCTCTTTAAATAAAGAAAACCGAAGGTCCCCTGGCTGTGGTATACTGTGTTTCTGTCTGCCGGTGAAATTCTAAATGTTGGCAGGTGTTAACACTCCAACCTATGAACTTATTCCACCCACAAGTAGAGCGCATTGTACTAAGGTCCTGCAGAGAAACAGGACGAATAGGATGGAGAGAAGCCAGAGGTGGGGCAGGGGAGACAGGGTGAGAGAGAGAGAGAGAGATGGAGCAAAAGAGAGAGAGAGAAAGAAAGAGAGAGAGAATAGGGAATTGACTCACGTGATTATGGACGCTGAAAAGTTTCAAGGTCTGTAGTCACAAGTTGGAGAGCTAATGTCGTTGCAGTCTGAAGGCTCTAGATCCAGAAAGAGACTATGTTTCAGCTCAAGTTTGAAGGATAGCATGAGGTCCACCCACACATTAGGGAAAGAACTCTGCTTTATTCAGCTCACTGATTCAAACGTTAATTGCATCCAGAAACACCCTCACAAACATACCTAGAAAAAACATTTGACCAAATCTCTGGGCTTTCTGTAGTCTAGTCAAACTGACACATAAAACTAACCATCACACACATGCTAGAGGTGTGGGACCATTAACATTACACTGTATCCTTTCAGGCGCTGTTCCACACTGTGGATTATACTAATAACATGAACAACTGTATAGACGTATTATGGGTTTTATTGCAACCTGTCTCAACACTAGCATAGAGATTGTCTTAAATGTGACATAACCTTCGGTGATGCCTGCTGGCAGTGGCCAGCTTGGCATTTAAGGAGTTTAAAATCTATCCTGCCAGAATGCTCAAGGATGTTTACAATATACGTGGGGATTCCAGCTTTATTTGTAATAATGAGAATTCAAGTGAAGTAATGAATTAAATAAATCATAATGCAGTTATATCATGGGGATACTATATAGTCATTAATATAATTCAATCCATTTATTGGCATACAAAGTGTTCATAATGAATTGTATGATTATATTTTTATACATATTTTTAGACATGCATATGCACAGGTAAAAATCTGGAAGTTTACAAATGTGATGGTTTTCCCTGGGGAGTAGGAGGAAGTGTGCTGTCACTGTGAGAAGGGACAATGCCTGCCACGTGGCTAGGAATTGAGGATGACCTCTGGAAGATGAGAGTGACCCATTGCTGACAGTCAGCAAGAAAATGGGAACATCATTCTTACAACCACAAGGAATTGTATTCAGCTAATAACCTGAATGGATTCGAGAGGATTCTGAGCTCCAGATGAGAATGCATTCAGGCTGACACCTGGACTTATGCGTTGCGCAGAAGGACCCTTAGCAGAGCCCCCAGCTGTCCTGTACCGGGACTCCTAGCCTACATATCTGTGAAGTATTAAATGCTGTTTTTAGCTGCTAAGTTTGTAATAACTTTTATATGACAATAGAAAACAAAAAATAGCATAATACAGAAACACTTGTGCATTCTCAATGAAAAAAACCCTATAATATAATAAATAGTGGGAAAGATAGATTTTCAAAATAATCACTTGATTTACTATGTTGAATCGTGTTATTAAAATACGTTCCTGAGCACAGCTTTAATTCACATATCAACCAAAAGGAAGGAAGGAAGGGAGAGAGGGAGGGAGGGAGAAAAGAAAAGAAAAGAAAGAAAGAAAAGGAAAGGAAAGAAAAGAAGAGAAAAGAAAAAAAGAAAAGAAAAGGCCTTAAAGCTGCACAGGTTTCAAATTATTTTCAGTTTTAAAATATGTATGAATATCTTCAGTTAAGTGATATGCAGGACCAAATAATAGAATTGATTAAGGATTAGTAAACTGTGATGAAATAAAAACTTTCAGTGTTTCAAAAATATTGACTTTTATTTCAAAACACTGAATTATCAGAATAAACTATGGAGTACGGCCTGACAATTCTCCACAATTGGATTCTGATTTTCTTCCCAACCTGTGACCTAACATCACCTATTGACCTCATCTTATTGACTGTCTACTTACTGTTTTCTTCTCTTTGTATGTGTCTTTGTTCAAGACACTCCATCAGTCTGCCTATCAGGTGGAAGTCTTAACAGCAAAGCAAGACACAGCTCAACTCCACTATGAAGTCGGCCTCCTTCTTACTTACTCACTGCCAACGGAACTGAATGACTGTTGATTTTATTATGATAGAACACACTGTCACCTGCTTTGTTTCAGATTTGTATATGCACTGATGGCACCATCGCTACAAGCCTCTGGGTTCCAAAATGTCAAGGGCTGTCCTCTTCCTGATCCACACCACCTGGCAGAGGGCTATACACTTTGTTTATGGTCAAAAAGTGATTACTGAGTTTTTTACAACTTCCATCATACCAATATATAAGAACAAGACACACATCATAATGTACATAATTTTAATTTAAGAAAGGCTGAGTCAAAATAAAAATCTGATGAGAAACAGAGGGAGAAATCTAGGTTCTTAAAAATGAGGTGAATGATTTTGCTCAGAGATTGAACAGATCATAGCAATTGCTAAGTGAAATTGGGAGCACAATAAAAAAGATTCAGGACAGGAAGAAGGTCATATCTAAGACCTAGAAATAAAGCACAATATATATAATATTCATTACACCTCTACAGTTTCTGCTGTAACGTTTTACATTATTCAAGGCTTTTTATCGCTGCTTATGACAATATTTGCCTCCCTTATGAATTCATTTTCAATACAGTCTTGTACTGTGGTTGAATTTGAAAGCTATTCTAATTTAAGATTATCAGAATTGGACAGAGGACTATATTGACTTAATAACAGGAAGTTTTATGCATATGAAATTCCAAATGCCTCAAACATAACTAAAATCACTGCAAGCCTAAGGGAAATATTATGTACTAGTAACAGTTTATGATCTCTAGTTCAGATGCAATTATTTTGCACTTTCTGAAAATAATATTGATGTACTTGTGTAAAATACAAATAATATAAATTGCTGGTTAAGACATTCCATTCATTCAGTTAAATATGTATTGAGTACACAGCATATACAAGATTTAGTACTACATTCTAAAAAGGATACAAATATAAGGATATAAATACAAGGAGGAAAAATAGGGGAAAAGAAACAGAAAGTTGACTAAATTTATTTAGTATTCTATCTATGCTAAGCCCTGCCTTGGAATAGTAAAGTAATAACTCATACCTATTGAGTGCTTATTATGTCTAGATGTAATTGTTCGGTTCATATGGATTGCATCATTTAATCTTTAGAACAACTCTATGAATTTGGTATTGTATTTTTCCCATTGTTCAGATGAGGAAATTGATGCATAACAATTAAGTAACTTGCTAACTGTTGCAAAGCTAGGAGTTTCAAAGTTGAAACTTGAATTTAACAGCCAGACACTTTGTACTTAGTGTCTACATTGTCTGCTTCTTGGTGGGTCCCATGATCTCTATTCTACAGAGCAGGAATTGGCGGTTCAGGGGGTTAAGGGGGCTTCCCAATCCCTGATCAATGATAGCATTCAAACTCAGATCTGTCTGATTCCAGGTCCTTTGCCAACTCCTCTGTATCACCTCCCAAACTCCATGAGATAAAATAGTAATAAAATCGATTCAAACTATATTCCATCATTTCTATTATTTAAATCCAACTGCATTTCTTCCTGACTGTGTGACATCAGGTAAGTCACTTAATTCCTGTCTGTTTTAGTTCCCTCATCTATAAAATGAGTATAACAATACTTCATGCCAACAATAATTGGGGGGGAGGGGAGGTTGAATATGACAGGTAATGCAATTGAATAGTACCTAACACAAACTATTATCATTGTTATGATTATCATTATTGCTACTAATAATATTTTTTGTAAATCATTCTATTTAGGGAGATAAGGACCATATATGACCACGACTACTATAGATTGAGTGCTGAGCTAAGCATTGTTTCAGCATTATTTCACCCCAACAACCCCATTTTACAAAGGATAAAATGGAGGTTTCGAAAGTTAAGAAAGTGCCCCAAGATCACACAGCCAGTGAGTGGTGGACCATATAGCAAACGTGGGTTTATTGACTCCAAGCCCGCAGGGTAGCATGGGATCAGTGTCAAAACAAAGGTGCAACCAAATGCTGAAGATGTTGAGAGAATGCTGAACACTTCTTGCTTAGATGACAGAGAAGGGTTTCCCTGGGTGGGTTGACATTGGAGCTAAGCTGTGAAGGTAGCCAGAACTTCAACAGGTGAGAAGTGTACCTTTTGAAGGACGAAACAAGTTTACCTGGAACAGTATGAACAAAAGTCGGGAGATAGGGTATAATCCATATGACATGTAGGGAAGAAGTAGAAGAAAGAGCTGAAAAGGTGAGTTGGTGTAAACCCCATGAATAGGGCCTGTGCTTCTAGAACTGTGCTGTTTAATACAGCAGCTGTGAGACACAGGTCGCTCCTGAAATGTGGCTAGAGAGACTAAGCAACTGAATTTTAAATTTTACTTCATTTCAATTAACAAACATTTAAATCTAAAAACTGATACTCAGTTCAGTTATGGAAAAATTTTAAGTATGTTTAGAGCAACTTAGATGTGTGGGTCTACTTTTCCAACTGTATATCTTAAGAAATCTAAATACCAGCTAAGGATTTTCAATGAAGGGGCGCCTCGGTAGCACAGTCGTTAAGCGTCTGCCTTTGGCTCAGGGCGTGATCCCAGCGTTCTGGGATCGAGCCCCGCATCAGGCTCCTCCGCTGGGAGCCTGCTTCTTCCTCTCCCACTCCCCCTGCATGTGTTCCCTCTCTCGTTGGCTGTCTCTATGTCAAATAAATAAATAAAAATCTTTAAAAAAAAAAAAGGATTTTCAATGAAAACTTACTATCTGAATGAAGATGTGGTGTAAGTATAAAATGCATACCGGATTCCTGAAATGAATGTAAAATATCTTATTAACAATTTTAATATTCATTACATTTTGACATTTTATATATGTTGGATTAAATCAGTGTATTATTTAAATTAAGTTTACTTATTTATTTTTGCTTTTTTTAATGTGGCTACTAAAGAATTTTAAATTATGTATTGACTCATTGCATTTCTATTGGAAATATTCTAGCCTGTTCCTGGCACACAGTAGGCACTCAATAAAATACTTGCTAACCAACTGTAATAGGAACCAGATTGTAACCTCAAAGTCAGGCTGAAAATTTTGTATTTTATTCAACAGATAAGAGAACCACTGAAATTTCTCAGTAGGAGAAGTGATATGCTCAGGGTACTATTTTCGGAGGCTCCATCTGGAAGAGTAATTAAAACAGAGGAGAAACTAAAGTTAGGTTAGAAGTATATTGCAATAATAAAGTAGAACCCAAAGCCCCTCAAATCCTTCCAAAGCAGCTCAGCTCAGTGACATGACATTGTGTAAATGTTCAGTGTTTCTCTTGAGAACACTCAACGCTTGCAAGTAAAAGGCAATTCCTTCTTGAGTCAAACCTTACCCCTCGATGACCCAAGTTCATCATTGTTACTTTTAAAGAGGATCAAACTCAGAATCAGTGTAGCTATCTCTGTAGAGAGTCATGTGGCATGGAACTCCTTTTTTATAGTAACGGTCCACCAACTACAGCTTCATAACATAATTTTGAAATAAGCACAGAAGGAACTACAGACATGAAAAATCCTGAATATCACTGTATTCTCCATCCAGTGACCAGAGTTATCTTTTGATAACATGTCTGTGTCATTCCATGTTGGAAAACTTTAACGATATAGCATTACTTAAAGGATGAAACCCAAATTCAACGAGTCATCCCTAACTGATCCCATTTAACCTCAACTGTCTCCAGTGCCCTCCAATAAGTGCTAACTCATTCAGGCCTCTGTCGGCGAGTGACAAGATCCAACCCAAACTAGTCAAGGAATTTGTTGGTCCAACAATAGGTAAAAATCAATGGAGAGATTGACTCATGAATATATGGGTGAACAGCTATCTCCATTCTGTTGCTCCCTGGTGCTGGTCTCATTCATTCCTGCTGCAGACAGACTTGCTTTATGTGGCAGAATGAGAGTCCACCATCAACCCCTACCTCACTTTCTTCTAACCTCTTGACCCAAAATACAAAGCACCTTTTCCCCACCCTAAATAAATAAATGAATGCTACCACGTGGAGAGTGTGTACCATGTTCCAGCCACCGTGCTACATGCTTTATATATGTATTAAGTGATTGGGTCCTCACAAAAATCCTATCATCATCCCCATTTTGGAGATGCAGAGATTAAAGCACAGAGAGGGGAAGTAACTTGCTCAAGATCACTGAGTTAAGAAGTGGCAAGATTGGAATTTGAAGCCAAACAGGCAGACCCAGGTATGCAAGCATCTCTACAAGAATCCCTGTGGTCAGGGGAAAAGAAATTTTGATTGGCTATGCCTGAATCACTGGTCCACCCCCATGACGGAGTCAGGGAGTACTGTGATTGACAGCCCCACTAGAATCACAGGATATGATTGGAGTAGGAGAAACGGGGGTTAACAGCAGCTCAGAACAAGACAGCGTGTGGTACGTATTCTGTATTCCAATCACAGTGGACAGGAAGGCCAGTCTTTTTCAAATTCACCGTGTATTCTTTTGCCTCCATAATCTGCCATTCTTTCCATTCCCACCTCCCAGCCCTCTTCTGGGAGAACTGCAATTTATCAATCAATGAGGCCAAGTTCAAGCAATGAACTATCTCTTTAGCATCATTTCCTCAGTCTCCACGCAGAATAAATCACTATCTTCTCTGTGTTCCTTTGGTGTCCCAAGCAGCCCAGCATCAATAGGGCAGACAGAAGTCCTCTGTGGAAGCCTTGTCACTCCGACTCCTTTCAAAGGAGTCCGTGGTAGCAAGACTCAGTCAAGAAAAATTAAAACGGATCTCCCACACATTTTTTTTCACTTACTCATACTTGTTTCTTAGGATCATTTTCGGATCTTGAGGTGATTACTGTTCCACTCCCCTTGGGGTTTTCTTTGATACTCAGCATTGGTGATGGCTTTCTTCTCATCCCTCCTCTTGCTTACCATGGTTTTCCACATTTAACTCAATTCTTTCATGAGGACCCCCGACATAGTTTTAAGGAACATTTCTCTGACATACCAGGCTCTGGGCCCATCCCCATTATGGTGCTCATTTCACTGATTTCCAGGTCTGTGTTTTGACATATGTTGCTCCCATGAGACTTTGAGCTCCTTAGAGTGGGGGTTATAACCTAAATCTCCTTGTTATTCCTGATGTTGAAAGGAGTTCTTGCCACGATGGGGACTGAGTGGGTCTATTTCCTGAGTTGAAGAAACAGAGAGAAAAAGGAAAAGAGAAAGAAAAGGAAAGAGGGATGAAAGGAGGGAGAAAAAGAGAAAAAAGAAAGGAATATTGAAATTATTCTGATGTCTTCATTTTTTTCTTGGGAAAGGGTAAATAGGAAGTAAGTCTGCTGAACTCAGGCTTAAATCAAATAACCTCCTCTCAAATTTATAATGATAAAAATCAAATAAATTAATGAAACAATAAAAGAAAATTGGCCAGGAAAGAAAATCTTCCAAAATGAATTTTTCCCTTAAGACCTTGGGCACATTTGCCTTTAACTCATATGACAATTTGAAGCTAGTGTGGTAACGAAAGACAATTGGGTTGATTGAAGTAAATCTCCTTATCAGGCCCAGAAAAGTAGTCTAGAAGAGAGGACTGCTCATCCGATCGTTTTGTCCTAACATAAATCTAGCCTCCAAAGAGAAGAGGGCTGACATTGCACAGTGTTTAGAATTGGCATTGACTTTGGCAAGTCACTGACTCCATTGCCCGGTTTCTTCTCTTGCTTTGCCCTGGACAGAGTGGTGTGGATAAAAGTAGCTGATGGCTATACCTCTGACCAACAGAGCTCACTGACTCACTCGTATATTTTCCTTGACACATGTTTCAAGAGAGACTGATTTGGACTCTACAGGACAAGTATTGTGAGAGGTAATTTCGTAGGAGTAATGTCTGTACCTTTTTCCAAAAGGAACTTAATGCAAGTACTTAACACATAAGAGCGGTTAAAGCATTAACTTTGCAGCTGGATGATTTGGGTTCAAATCCTGGATCCTCCATTTCACTGACTATGTGACCTCGGGCAAGCTATTCTCATCAATCTGTGCCTCAGTTTGCTCGACTGTACTTACCTCACGTGGTTGTGAGGACTAAATGAGCTTTTTTTCTTTTTCTTTCAAAGTACTGTGTGCCTAGCACACAGAAGGCACCATGTGTTTGTTAAAAATTAAATTCAGCAGATAAATACAAGATATATAAATACCTTTGAAATATTACCTGAAGTTACTGAGTAGAGACAAATCCAAACAGCAACAACAAAGACATCTTACAATCAGGTATACATGGAGTGGCAGGGAATACATTTCAGATTTCTTGAAAAATTTAAATAATGTGAACGCAAGAATTTTGTGTTGTTTTGTTTGTTTGTTTGTTTTTTAATAGACTATTGCATTATAAAGTATTCCATTGGATAAAGTTCAAAAACCCTTAGGATTCTTAGTACAGCCAGAGTGTCTTCCCTGAAGTTGAGTTTAATGTTTCCAACAATCCACGAAATATTGCTTAAAACCTTTAAAGTAAATTGTTAATTGTATTCAAAGCATTCTAGGAGGGCAGTGCCACGTACCATCACAGAGAAGAAAAATTATAAGTTCTAGAAATCCTACAAAAGTGTGAAAGTGCCCAGAGATCAATAAGAGCTGTGTCCCCTAAGCTCTATCATTTTCCTCTCAGGTCATATCTTCATCAAATGTCTGCCTCTAACAAAAGTTTACAGCAGTCCGTTTTTAAAGAATAAATACACCTAACAGAGATTTTGATGACTGTGCCTCACAAGGATGTTACTCGTTGGTGTTTGCACATTGCTTATTTTTAAAATAGTGAAGGA
This sequence comes from Ursus maritimus, assembly GCF_017311325.1. Classification (NCBI taxonomy): domain Eukaryota; kingdom Metazoa; phylum Chordata; class Mammalia; order Carnivora; family Ursidae; genus Ursus; species Ursus maritimus. The sequence goes on from NW_024426552.1 coordinate 54,860,281, forward strand.
GGCCCAAATTTCAACATAAATTATGAATCAAATCAATGCTAAAAGAAAAGGAAGGCCCGGCAACAGGACTCCGTGCCTACCTGCTTTCACCAAAGTATCATCATCAATTCTCAGCTATTTTCCAGGCTGATTAGATGTTTGGAGAAGCCCTCCAAAGTTCAGAGATGTTTCCTCTTCTCTGTGTTTTTGGGAATATATTTGAAAAAACAAATACTACTAAAAAGAATCATCACATGATTAGCGAGGCCAAAAACATTAGGTTGGAAAAGCAGGTCCACGTTATTGTAAAATGAATAAAAAATATTTTTCCATCTGTACTGTCACAACAGCATGGAGTAAAGAGAGTGAAATGGTTTTCATTGTTAAATGCTCAAATTATCACAGGGAAGTCATCTCCTAACTCTATTCTCCCACCGGTACCCTCCCTTCCCCCGACAGGAATCAACGGCCAGTCTAATTCATGTTGTTGTCACATAGGCTATCCCTGGGCTTAACTGTTCAAGAGGAGAATTGTACAGCCAAGGCAAGATGAAGCAAACTTTATAAAAGAAAGGATGTTGAATGAAACTCCTAAGCATACCTAAAGCCTACACTCACTGACTTGGTCACAAAACGAGCTTAAGGGAAAAGGGAAATTTATTGGAAACATACAGGGTTATCTCCTGAAATCCAAGGTCAAAATATGCAGCTGGGCCTTTGAGAGACTAGGACCCAAGAACAGGAAAGTCAGAAGGAGCCAACACAGCTGTTATTTCCAACATGTTTGTTTTCTTGGGGAAACGAGATGTAGCATCTCTCTTTCTCTCTGCAGATCAGCTTCATTCTTCAATCTTGACACAGACCTGCTTCCTAACTCTGCTTCCAAATTAACCACCTGACTAATGTCATCATAAATTCCTGGGGAGAGAACTTGATTAGAGGAGACAAGCTTCCAGATTGGTTCTCGTGGTCCAGTGAATGTTGGCCATTGGCTTATGATAGTAGTGCATGATGAGGGTTAGGACAACAGTTTACATCAAGAGTTGGCAAAAATTTTCTGTGGAGGGCCATGTAGTAAATATTTTAGGCTTTGGGAACCGAGTGTTCTCTGTCAAAACTATTCACCTCTGATGTTATAGCACAAAGCAGCCGTGGGCAATGCATAAATGAATAGGTATGTCTATGTTCCAATAAAACTTTATTTACAAAAATAAGTTTCGGGCCAGACTTTTTTTTCACAGGCTACAGTTGGCTGATTCCTGGTCTACAGGTATAGTGTAAGCAGAAGAGGTTTTTAAGAAGGGGTTGGGGCAGGTTGGAAAGGGTAATCATCCATAACACACACACCAAGCACTGAGCACTGGAAAGAGAGCCATATAATAGATGGGGGAACGTGAATCCTGGTTGCAATTGTCAACTGCTAAATTATAAAGCTTCAGCCTCATATTCAGAAAAGGGTTTTCATTCTAGCAATAAAGTTCCCACCCTGAGAACATGACTGTATCTCCTCAGAATAGTTAGGGAAGAGATGGTTCTGAAGGAAGGTGGTCATTTCAGCAGACTGGACTTGGAATAGAGAAAACCATGCTATTTTAGAAGGGGCAGGTTGTCAGAAATGTATGCCCTACAAACTCATATCTAGCTATAGCATATCTAGCTATGCTGGGAGTTATATACTGTAGGGAAAGTGGTAGATAAATTCACAAAGTGAAGTTGGAAAACAATGCAGTAGGCAATTTTAAAGTCCTATTTTGAGCTAGGGAGGAAAAGATGATATAAATATTACATGAAGTAGTATGCTGAAATGATATTCTGTCCATTTCCGCAAACCAGAAACTCAGTGTCTAATAGCACTGATACCAGGTGTGATAAGTATGAAAGAGAGACAGGTGCCCCCACTGGAGCAACTACCCCAACTGCATTGGAAAAGTTAAAGGCAAGAAATAAAAGACATGTGTGTTCAATACTTTCCCTAAGCAACTAGTGTGACCCAAAGCGTTCTGCAGGAATGGAATGCTTTCTTTAGCACTTTGCAGCCCAGGTATGGTCAGAAAGACCCAGCTCTGAAATCATTGGAAGAGGACAATCAGAGATGGATTTCAATGACCTCTCTTGGCAGCAGTTTTTCTTCGTGCCCTCAATGGCTTCAATCAGTTCTCTGGTTTAAAGTTAGTTCCTTGACAGAACTACTCTTCCCCTCTCCGCCATATTGATTGGCTGGAAAAGAGAGGGTGGTAGCAACTACGGAAGCAGGTGGATATTACAAGTATTTTTAGAATATTAAGTACTTCATATTAAAAATCACAAATTAAAAACAAATGGCTTCCATATATAGTTCCACAATCCGGAGGCTATATAACATAATGTCTAAAAGCAAGCCCGGATTTTGTGTCTGAGTGACTTATCCTCTCTCAGCCTCATTTTCCTCATCTGAGAAATGGGAATAAGAGTAATTACTACCTCATAGAAATGTTGTGCCTCTTAAATGAAATAAAATACATAAAGAGCTGAGCTGATCAAATTTGTATTTATCATAAATGTTAGTTATTATTATTCTATTATCATTAACAACTGGGTATCTAGAGAGGAGTGAAAGAGATATAAAACTATCACTGTGATGTGTGTGAGACAATCAGGACTAAGAAATGTTGAAGGGCATTTTATTACTTCTTGAACTGTTGCTTAAAATACTCCAGAGTCTTGGCTACTTCAGCCAGAAGGAAAATGGTGATAACTGGTTTCATTTGTCATTGTCTTAAATGTTCTCCTTTATGTGGTAAGTTTCATTTTACCATGCCATAGGATTCCTTTGGAGCTAAAGAACATTCGATCACTCCTTCATTATTCAGCAAATACACCCTCTATGGGGGCATCGTATGCCACACACTTGAGATGTATAATCATAGCAGAACTCTGTCCCTGTCCTCCTCGGTGATTACTGTCTAATGTACGGGTATGTCCTGTTTGCAGAGTACCTTGGAGCTCAGCTGTTTACTGGGAAAAGATGTTTACTTTTTCCCAGGAAAGATGAGAAGGTATCTACTTACTCAGTTGTTTACTGCAAAGATGTTGAGTGGGTATGCATATTTCACACCATAAGTTCAGGAGGGACCAAAAGGAGGTAACTTTATTTTTCCACAAATGAACTTAGTTTCTATCTTGAGACCTCATTCTGTTAGGTAGTAAAAGGTAATCTTGGTTAATTTGGGGCGAAGTCCCCATGAGCTCGTGGTTTCCTCCTTCACTCTCTTCCATGGAGTTTCATCTCCTTCCCTGGACTTCATAGCATTTAGCTATCTGGACAGGAGAGTTGTCTGGTCCCTGGGAGCCCTCTCTCCACTCTGGCATTCTCTGAAAGATTTACCGTCACACCGTCTCCTTTGCCATTGCTCTGCCCTTACACCAGCAGCTGCAGGATCACCCACTTTTCCATCTGATAAACACCTGCACAGTCATCCTTCCCTCTAGACCTCATCGAGTCGACCAGTTTGCCCCTCAGCTACTGTTTGCACCCTTCGTGGATTTACAAGAAGTATTGCCTTACCCATTCTGAGGCTGTTTCAGGACCTCTCTTGGGGCTAATTGCTGGAGTCCTATGCCGAGTCTCAAGACATCTGAGGAAGACAAGTGGGGAGACAGAGCCAGCTCTACAGTGCAGTTGAGTAGCTCTGGGTAGCCACAGTTTTGATGCCTACGCGAAGGTGGGGAGAATGTGTCTGTAGTAGCAAGGGCAGATCTAAAATTCAATATGAAGGGAATGGCCAGAATAAAAAAATGCATAACACATCGCAGACCAAAAAGAGAAAACAGGTTTCAGAGGCAAATCCTCCAAATATTCTTTGAAGCAGTTGCCTGCAAGGAAGAGGCTTCACCTGAGCCTGCCGGGTGACGGCAGCTGTGGGACACCTGAGCCCTTTCAGACAGCCTCGTTGGCTGACTTCCCGAGGCTCCTTCGCTTCTCTCAGATTCACAACCTGGACCTTTGGCTTATAGGATTACACAGTCCTGAGAAAATTTTCTCATGTTTCCTGAGCCCCAAAGACTCATTTCTACAAGAATTTCAATCTCTTTATTAATTTTCTATGAGAGATATACTGCAAAATGATGCTTTCTCTTCCCACTGGGAAAAACTACTTGAGAAAACGAAATAAATTTCCAAAGCTATTAGCGAATACAAAACTAAAACACAGGAAATTACATGGCTTTAAGGAATTTTTCATCAGCCTATAACATTCTGACGAATTATCTCTTTCTGCCAAGACACATCTGCCAAGAGAACAGTAATAGTTGTGATAGACCCCGAAGGTCCCTTCCATGAAAGCCCTCCCCCGATTCTTACTTGCCAATATTGGATACAGAACCGATGTCTTTTTAAAGCACGTTTCCTTCCCTCTGTTTCATATATACTTCAAGAAATGATACAGATATTTTTAAGTGCACTTATTTTTAATGCATCGTATTTGGAACATGTCAAACATACACGCACCAATAACGAGAGTAGACCTCTACAGACGTAGTTATGTTGTGCTTTCCGACTTCATAGGTACTCCTTTGGATCCATTACATTCTTGGGATCAGTTCTCTTTTTCCAAAATGTAACCATCATATATGGGCAGAGGAAATAAAGAGGATGATCTTGGGGCGGGGGACAGATTTTCACCTAGGTACTCTAGCTTGGCGGGTCACCTTTTCCATTCTACAGATAATTCTGTTTAAAAACCAAAGCTGGTCACCAGGAATTTGAATGTACTCTCTCCAGGATGGTTCCAAATAGACCTTGGCTAATCCTTAGTTTCAGCTCAGACTGAAGGAGTCATTTTCTTCACAAGAATTAAGATAACATCTAAATGTTGGAGAACCTACAGGCTCAGTCCTGGGTCCTTTTTTCACTTTTCTTCACTTTTTAAGCTCTCTCCATAGGTAGCCCCATCACAGTAAATACGTTCTATATGCTGATGGATTACAGTTCTATTGCACTATGTCCAGCCTCCCCAGTAAAGCCAGACTTCCATATCCAACTCTCCCATTTTCATTTGATTGCTACCCTGCAATTCAACTTCACATTTCCAAATCAGAAACCTTGGTCCAGTGGTGCCTGGGTGGCTCAGTCGTTAAGCGTCTGCCTTCGGCTCAGGGCGTGATACCAGGGTCCTGGGATGGAGCCCTGCATCGGGCTCCCTGCTCCGCTGGGAGCCTGCTTCTTCCTCTCCCACTCCCCCTGCTTGTGTTCCTTCTCTCGCTGACTGTCTCTCTCTCTGTCAAATAAACAAATAAAATCTTAAAAAAAAAAAAAAGAAAAAACCTTGTTCCACAGATATTCTGCCTACTAAAGCTGTACTTATTCTGATAGTCAAATGATAACTCCGTCCAACCATTTTACCTAAAACCCTGATAATATCCATGAACAATTCCTGTCAATTGTATTTCCAAAATATATCCTCCTCCATAGTTACTCCCTTTCTCTATGACACCATCTATCGCCTAGACTTCATTCACCAGAATGATCTTTTATTTTTAAGAATTTATTTTAAGAATAAATTCTTAGGGGGAAAGGGAGAAGAGGGGGAGGGGAGGGGGAAGGGAGTAAGAGGGGAAGAGGGATAGGCAGACTCCCCACTGGGTGGGGAGCACACACGGGGTTTGATCCCAGGACCCCTAGACCATGGCCTGAGCTGAAGTCAGACACTTAACCAAACTGAGCCGCCCAGGTGCCCCACTGATCTTCTTTAAATTCAAAACATATGTCATTACTAAAATCCTCCAGTTGCTTCCCTGTGTCCCTAAAATAAAATCATAATCCCATACCACGACTTAAGCCTTACTTGACCTGGTCTCTTCCTATCTCTCTGACAGAACCCCCTTTCACACTTCTATTCTCAGCTAAAATGAGCTTGTTCCTGCCTCAGAACATTGATACATGCATATTCCTTTACACAGAATGTCCTTGCTATGTGGTTTGTACGTTTGGTTTTTCTGTTTTCTTTGGTTTTTAGTGGCTGCTTTCATCTCATCATTTTGGTCTCAGTAAACTTGTCGCCTTCCCAGAGATCCCTTTCTTGTCCATCTCTCTAAGGTAGTTTCAATGACAACCTTTTCCTACCTTATCCATATTGATTCTATAATAATATCCATTTGGGTTTTTTTTTTTTCATATGGTATACTACTCTCTAACCTGTTTAATTGTTTATTGTCTGTCACTCCCAATCTCCACTGAGCTCCATAGAGCAAGAAACTTGTCTCTTGTTAAGTCCCTCTGGAGGGTGACATACTACTGCCAGTTTGGAAGTTCCCCAGTTTTGGAAGCAAAATTCAAGTTTTAGGAACTGCCTCAGACCCCAGCAGACTGGAAAGGTTGTTCATCCTATGACTGAGCATATGCACTTAATAAATGTTTCCAAAATAAATGCATTTAGTGACAGTCTCAATAAAAATAATTTTTGAATACTGAACACAATAATTTCCTATCATGGAAAAGAAACCATATAACTTTATGAAGGTTCCATGTTGCTCTAAATATTAAAGAAATTTAAAAATAGTTTGCAAAGATAAAATGTAAGCTGGTCGTCCACAGTTTCACTGGGAAATGTGGAAATTAAAATTAGTTTGGAACAAAATATTCGAAGTTGAAATAAGATCTTGGGATCAAGGAAAGCTAATTTAAAAAAAATCAAAATGTTTATATTGGAATCTTTAACTAGACTTGCATTTCCTAAAATGTAGTTTGATGAAATGGACCTATAATATGCAAGAAGGGGGAAAAAGTTGGGAATGCAAAAGATACCATATCTCCTTGGACGTTCACGGCGCATATACCTGAGAGCTCTGAGACGTCAGAGAGCAAAGACTCCTTTTCAACACTGATTAACCCAGAGTTTTACATACTTGACCATGGAATACTTTTTCAAATTTGTAACATTTTAATATATTATAGCATTTAAGAATATGTTTTGGGAAATGTGACCATAAACCACAGTGTTCTAACCATTAACTGGGATCCGCCATGAAATTTCGAAGTCTAATGTGTTAGATATCCAAGCTCTGTCCCAATCTGTCTTTTCCTGGTCTGCAGAGATTTGCAGCAGGCAAAGGAGTGCTAATGGCAGTACCGTTCCTTTAGAATGGCCTTGCTGTCAGCACTTCCAGCCCCGTGATCTGAGGTCCGAAGGGAAATTAAGGCAGCTCTTCATGAAAAGTTGGCAAAATGGAATACTCGCCATCTGGAATTGATGAAAAAGGAAATGAATGCCATGGAACCTATAAGCAATTAGATTATGAAGAGGCAGATGTTTGGCGAAAGCTCTATCAAAAGGAGTTAAAAGTCAGTCTGTGAGATTGAAAAGAAGAACGAGAATACAGAGTTCACTGCTCAGTAATTATGTTCAAAGCTATAGCAGTGTGTTAGGTTATTTTATTATTTATTAATAAGATGATTGAGCCACATGTTATATTAACTGAGCACCACCAAAGATTTGTGGGGGGTCACCAAAAAAGGGTCATTTGGGAAAACTTAGAATTCAACAACAAAAAGAAGAAGGAAATCAAGGTATAAGTAATCTAAAAAAAAAAATCCAAAAAAATTTTTAAAAAGATGTAAGAAATCTGAGGGCAACAGTTTTGGGTGGCATTTAGCAAATTAAGCTTTGATTAGTAGAATACACTGACTTCAGAAATGTCAGTTGAAGGGCGCCTGGGTGGCACAGCGGTTAAGCGTCTGCCTTCGGCTCAGGGCGTGATCCCAGCGTTATGGGATCGAGCCCCACATCAGGCTCCTCTGCTATGAGCCTGCTTCTTCCTCTCCCACTCCTCCTGCTTGTGTTCCCTCTCTCGCTGGCTGTCTCTATCTCTGTCGAATAAATAAATAAAATCTTAAAAAAAAAAAAAAAAGAAATGTCAGTTGAAACAAGGCACAGTTTAAAGAATTATACCTTGGAATGAAATAACAGAACGTACAAGGAAAGTTTGTGCTGAGTGTAAACACTTCCTATTTCCAAAGGAAATACAAAAAAAAATTTTTTTTTTTTTTTGTCTTAAGACTGGAGGATAAAGAATAAGTAGTGGTAAAGTGATTCAGGAAGTGGATTGATATTTCCAGGGAAAACTAAGAGCTTTAAAATTCAGAACAAATAAGAGATTGTTATAAATATTTTAAGGGGGAAAAGGAAAAAAATAATATATGTGAGCTCTTTAATAAATAAGGACTATTAAATCCATGATGGGTAAAATGCTGAGCCACTGAATTCATTTAATTGTCCTTTAGGTAACAAAAGCAAAAGAGGCTTTCAGGGGAGGTAAGGTGCAAATAAGATGATATGGTCCCTTTGGGAAAATGAGAAGAACATACTCAATTAGGAGAGAAAGGTGATGACCAGGAAGGGGGCAGGTGGGGTGTGCTTAGTACAAACTTCATTTATTTGGCTCCCCGAAAACTCTAACTTTTGATTGTTGAAACTGACTCACAGTTGTCCCGTTCCCTACAAACTATGTGGAGGACAAGGTTTGCTAAGCAAATCACTAGTGTAAATACAATTTAGAAAATATAGTTTAAACAAATCTGGCAGGTACTTTGCTTGGCAACCCTTGGTTAGCCATTAATCGGTGTTACTAATTAACCGACTCCTTCTGCCATCTGCTCTTTCTTCTTCACAGTCTCTCCCTGAGAGAGTGCATCTATTCTTGTGACTTTCACTATCACCTCCTTGCTGATGACGCGCGAACTCACGGAGCCATCTCTCTATTCTTTCCAAGTACTAGTCTCAGAATTTCAAAAACCAAACCAAATTCTGTGTGCATGAAGCCAAACACACTGTGTTTTTCCTGAAACACTGCCACCTGCCCTAACTTTCCTCATTTTGTCAATGGCACCATCTTCCTCCCAACCAGTGAGTCGTAGTATCTTGAAGCAACTTAGAATTATATTCTGCCTTATAGCTCACGTGTACTAAGTTCCCAATTTCTCCAAGCCAATAAATCAGCCCTAGGCTATAGACCCATTAACGTATACTGGAATGCCACCTGGGGTCCCTGACTCCTACTCTTCCCCAGTACACACTTCTTTATCTAGAGCTTTGATTGTGTCAATCTCCTGATGGAAATCTGCCATACCTTATCAGACAGTTAACAGAGGAGATAAGAGCATGGGTTCTACAGCCAGAATGCTTGCATTCAAACCCCAGTTCTGGGACCTCTTAGCTATCAGGCCTTCGGCAAATGACTCAAACCGTCTGTGCTTCATTTCCTTCCTCTGTAAAACAGGGATAATAATGATATTTATAGCATAGTGTTGTGACAAGGATTAAATGGGTTAATATATTAAAAGCATTTTAGAACAATGCCTGGTGCGCAGTGTGCAATATAGGAACTCTTCTCAGCTAAATATTAGGTATATTATTATGACAAAACTTCTCTGCTTAATTTCCAAGGTCGCTGACGTGAACTTCACCTCAACCTTAATATAATTATTTCAGGTGGCTTTATAATATGCCTGGGCTACTTGACCATTAGATAAGAACATCTGATTTCCTGCCTCCACGCCTTCCCTCTGAGGAATATCTGTTTCCCATCCCTCAAAACCCACTGGCTTTTATCCTACCCCCAGTACAGCGCCTTCAGCCTGATTGGTCAATGTTTGCTGAGATTCCTCAAGTATTTATGGGTTACAGCTTGGATTTTAAATACGTATTATTTTATAGGCGTTTCCTTTGTATGGTTCTTGTTTTTCTTGCTATACAGTATGTGCATTAAAAGGAAAGGGCCTGGACTCAAGTCAGACAAACTAATTCTAGGATCTCAGCCAGTGATTCAAGCCTTGTGTTTCTCATTGCTTCCATTCATCAAAGTACCTGGCACATCATAAGCACTCAATAAATAAATGATAGATAAATGAATGAATGGAGAAAAATAAAAAGGAAGAATGGAAGGGTAGATTATCAAAAAGGTGCATTTCAACTGGCATCTAATAATTCAGATCTGTAGCCTCTTTTTTCTCTCTGCTGTATCTGAGAACAGTGTTGAGAAAGATGAGTAGTGGCAGAGAAGGGATAGATCAATGACTTTGTGATGGGCAGTTTACTTATATCTCATTTATTCCCCCATGGAGCAGGTATTAACATCATTTTATAAAGAGAGAGTTTGCATTCAGAAATATGAACAAAACTAGAAGAAGTGGATTTCATTGGAGAGTTCCAGAACTTGCTCAGATTCAAATCTGAAACATTTGGAAGGAAAAACCCATTTCTTTTCATTGCCCCTCATTACCTCTCTCATGGTAGCCACTCAGGAAACAGTTCTGACAGTTCAGTTTACTGCACACACATGAAAATGAGTCACATTTATTTTAATATATGCATATTTTATCATACCAGACTATATGTTCTATAATGTTCTTTAGGGAATTAATGCTTTGTATTTCAAAAATTTAACAATTTGTTCATAATTTCCCAGTATTATCCAATTGGTAAATGTTCAGTGCACTTCATAAGCTAAAAATGTGTGTTGGCTTATGCTCTTTTGTACCCTAGGCTAATTTTCTTAAACATCTGCATCTGATTTACTAGGCATCACTAATTAGGACAGCAGCTATCAGTTAAATAAGCTGATCTTTGAGTCGCAAACCTGAAACAACTCATGGGCAAATTACCAATTTAGTGATTACTGACTAAATACAGTTACATACAGGTTTTGAAGAAATCGACTACTTCACTCTCTAAGCCACAGGTATCTTGGAAAGTAGATGAGAAGAGAAACAAATGCCAGAAAGTTACAAAAGAGAAATGCCGATAAGCTACACAATATATTAAAAAGAAAAGCAACAGCAGGAGTTACCACTAGACAGAATGATGAAAGCAGAGAAGCGGTGGACATGCCAGCCAGCGGAGCTATTCGCTGACTATGTGACACTGGGCAATCACTTTACCTCCTTCTCTAAGTCTCCAGTCTGCCGTCTCTAAGATTGTTACCTAATTTGCATGTGTGCATATATGTGTATCCTGTTTACTCAACTTGCCTCCACACAAAATATATTAATGATATTCCATGCATCGGGTCTATTTGTTTGATTCGTAAAGTATAAAGGGATATTAAATATTAAACACTAATATTAAACACTAATATAAATATTAATTGAAAGATCAGAGTTTCAGGAAGAGAATAATATGAAGGCTTTCTATATCAATGAGATTTTTAAAAAACAATACTGTCAAATACAAAGAATTCTTCACAGCATTATTAGAAAGTAATGCAATTACTTGAGGGATTGCAGTATATTTTAAGCAAGACTTCTTGAAACAAGGCTACCACATTTTTGCAGGGAAATATTCAGTTTGATATGACTGAACACTACATAGAAATTACAGTAGTCCTTGAGTTCCTTCATTGACTGAATAACAAAGACTCACGAGTATTAAACAATTGTTGATGGAAAGTTCATAGTCATCCAGAGTTTATAACATTTCTACTTGCCCTGGAAATCCCAGTTAGCTTAAAAAAAAGATACTTAAGGCAAAATCTGCTTAATAAAGCTCGTGGATATTTTGGTAAGAAAAAATGGCAGAAAGATAATTTGCATTAATTGAAATGTAGTTTTGTAATGTATCCTTCCAAATTCCAGATTTTTGTTTCAATTTTTACCTAAAGGGGAAAAGGACCAGCAGCCACCTCAAGCACAGTTGAACGTTTTAACGGTGCCCATATGGATAGAGCTGAATGAATGGGGGGGCACCAAATGGCCAGACTATGAAAAATAGGGAAAGAGAAGAGCAAGGACATGAGGAGTAGTTGGTAAGAGCAGAGAGGGAAGTATTGACTGAATCTCCTCCCACACATCGCAGCGGAGCAGCGGATGATGCCTTGTTTTCCTCCACAAGGAAAAGGCACATTTTGCTCATTACATCATCTCTTGGCGGCCCGGTTGTTCCTTCAGGAAAAGAAAACTTGTTTGTGTTGAAAGTAGCAAGATGGATTCCTGCAAGGCAAACAGTTTACCTGAGACTCTTTCCAAAACGCAGTGGAAAGCAATATTCTGGCGGAGGTAGAACAGGTGAGCCAATTCAATAATTCATGATTTAAAGACTTAAACATAGGGACGCCTGGGTGGCTCAGTGGGTTAAGTGTCTGACTCTTGATTTCGGCTCAGGTCATGATCTCAGGGTTGTGGGGTTGAGCCCCGTGTCGGGCTCTGCACTGAGCATGGAGCCTGCTTAGGATTTTCTCTCTCCCTCTCCCTCTGGCCTTCTCTCCCCCCACCTCTAAAATAAATAAATGAATCTGTAGAAACATACAACCTTAAACATAATGTTTTTAGGTAGCACCATTTGCACAGTGAGCATATCTGTTCTGTGACATCTTTGTTGAAAAACAGCAGCACATTTTTTAACTCTTATACTAGGTTTGCCTATTACAGTTTCCTGCCTATCTATAGTTTTCACTTTGCTTGAAATTGTCTAGAACAGCATTCTCTTCATCTGATCATAAGAACCCCCAGAACGGCTTCCTCAGACCCATTACGGAGCTACTCAATCAGAAACTTTCCCAGAGAATTTTTAATTTCCAAGTAATTTTGATGATCAGTACATTGCTATGACCTTTTTTGACCTTGATGCTGTAACCTGCTGTACCTTCTCCTAATATGTATATATCAAGTTGAGGGAGCCAAAAACATTCTCCTGATATGCACATATCAAATTGAGGGAGCCAAAAACTGTAATTTAAATTGGTTATCTATGCTGTAGGAATAATTGTACCACTATTTTCCTCTCGCAGTGTAAGGTCAAAGAATCTTAATATCAGAGTTATGAGGGCCTTTTTCTAATGGATATAATGCATAATATTATTAAATATCAAATGGTATGTTTTAACTCACATCCTTCAAACCATTCAAGATAAGAGGGAATGAGAAGCAACCCACGGGGAGAAGACAAACAATTACAGACCATGTTTTTCTCTCTGCTTAGCATGAGCCAGAAGGTCATAAAAGTCCATTCCATGTCATAAAGTGAAATTATGCACAGCCAATGGAGCTTAAACTTCTGTAGAAAAAGTCTGACCAACAACAATTTCAAGAAGAGAATACAGATTCCTGGGACCCAAATAGCCATCATTTAGCTTTGACTCGGACGTTTTCAGCAAGGCAGCCTGTGCACCTTTTGCCACTTTCGCCTTTCTTGTTTGAAGATGAACAAGTCTGTCTCCCTGTAACTTTTACCCATTGCTCCTAGTTCAACTCCTTGAAGTTATCCTGACAAAGCCTGATTCTTCTTTCATTTGCCATTTCCTACAAATACACCCATCAGCTCAAGGTGAAGCTTCTAATCTCTTGGTTAAATTTTTCTAGTAACTTTACCTCTTTCCTTTATATGATGTTGCTTGCTGCTTATCACACCCTAGTTTGTTTCTGTCCTACAAATTGTGAAAACCCAATAATATCCCAAAAGAGCTATTGGGAGAGGTCATTAAGAGGACATGACCACTGGTCGATGCACTAGCTGGACCCAGGCAATTGAGGGCTCTTCACCAGCTTCCCTGTCCTTGGAATGTATATTCTGCCCACCGTTCCCACAGCTACACCATTTTCAAGGACATAGCCTTGAGAAAGCAATGTGTTGTTGACACCATCTGGACCGAATCTCATAAGACCTCTGTATAAACTTCTAAGATTCTGGCAGGCACATATGGAGATCTCCTCATCTTGTGGCTGCCCAAGACAATCTTTGTATGTAAGCTCCCTTGTTTATTAAACCTGCCACATACCGATCTGGAGTGGACGAGGCTTAAGAACATTACTTGAAGTCCCACAGAAGGACAACTTGGAGCCACGGGTCATTATCCTTTGTGGGAATATGATCAGTTACAAATCTAATTTTACCATCACTCATCTCTATTTCTCCATCACATCCAGGAGGCTACCATGGAATGCCTTTTCCAGAAGAAATACAGCTACAGAAAATTTAGAAAACTATGAAAAAAATTATAATTGGGTGGGAATTTCTAAATCACCTAATATTCTTTCAGGCAGAACTTTTAAAAACTCCAGCTTCAATAATCCTATTCTGCAGATACATATTTAGCATTTATTCAACTCCCTTGCACTACCGCAGGTCTTCTGAAGGAAGAAAAAATCTCAGTGCAGTATCACTTGTTCATCAAAGAAGTAGGCAAATTTTTCTTTAAAAAAAAGTGAAACCTTCTTAAACAGCAAGCATGGAAAGAAGAAATGTATTGCAGTTGATACTATTAGCAAAGCAAAAACTCCTGAAAGCAATATGGTGCACCTTCCAGACCTATGCCAGGAGCTCTGTGCATGAACAGGTAACGAAAGCAAGATTTCTAGGTAAAAATAGAATTTAGAGCCAAGTATTTCACCATTTTCACATGTGACAATTTGTTATCAAAACCAAGAGAAACAAACTCCAGCTGGCAGTGAGTAGAGGACCAGGCAGGTGGAGAAGAAGCTAATGGTTCCTTCAGGTGGGTCCCTTCCCGGCATCAAGTTCACACATTGCAGCTGGCTTTGAAGATTTCCCAAGTTCCTCAGAATCTGGGGCTCCAATTCAGAAAGCCGGTTCATCCATTATTCATCATTACTTCACACCAAATTTCTAAATTAGTATCTGACCTGGAAAAAGAAAAGCCTGCTCCTTTAAATTTGAGGAGTTGTGCAATAACGTGATGGAAGGTAACACAATGTGACAGATCAAAGGAAGGGCGCCAGTTGAGATCTTGAAACTCAATTTGAGATATTTTTTTTTAACCCGCACATAAAAAAATCTAGTTGCCAGCCATTCCTAAATACCCCAATCTCCACCTGTCAAAATGATAATTATCAAGGGAAAAAAGTGCATTAGAGACTGCTGTAAATTCCCGCTATGCTTCCTAATACAAAGTTTGATATTCTTTCCACTGACTTCTTATTATGGACAAGAGCTAGGTTCTTATAATTTGGATTTAAAGAGAAAGCCATTTTGCTAAGATAAATGAAAAATGAGACCAGACCAAGCTAATCCCCTGGTGCAAATATCCCATTTCTTTCTTTTGGTCCTAAGAAGTATATTTCAAGGAAGTCTAACAGTTCTATAACCGATGCTATTAGATGGTTTTCAGCTGGATTCGTTTCTATGACAGGGTCATGCTCAGCCTGTAGCAGCACAAGTAATAAGCGAAATGCAAATGTTCGAAGTATTTGCTGTTGCAAGTCAAAGAGAATCTATTTACGGAGAGGATAGCCGGAATGTGGAGCTCGGAGGAAAAGAGGGCTCTCTGAGCCTGCCGAACCTAAGACTGCTGTTGTCAGTTCAAATAATAGGACCACACACAAGTGTGTTAATTGCCAGAAGGCAGGTCTGAGAGGTTCTCTTAATTAGGATGAATGGTTTCTACCCAAATTTTTCAGCTTACTGGCAGGGTTTCCATTGTATTCACTGAAGCTGGCTCATTTAAGAGCCAGGTTTGGATGTGGTGTGCAGCGAATGTAAATGATCCCAAGCTGAGGGACCTCTGCAGACAGACCCAGGTAGTCTTATTACCAATGCTAATAACACTCAGCTTGTCAAGTGTTGGGCTGCATGTGTCCTGAGTTTTGACATCTCTGCATTTCTGCACATTGCGTACAGATGTGCTAAGGGTCTTGACTCGCAGGGAGAATATCAACACTGAGTCTTAACAGCAGGACAGAAAGTCACGCCCACTGTGTGATAAACATAGCGGTGTGTGCTGTGTAGACCAAGTGGAAATGTCCACTGTACCCTGTCCACCACACTAAGGCCTGCATGAAGGAATGACAGGAAGTCAGATGAAGAATCAGCTGAGGGGTCTAAATAAAACATACAGCCAAAGTGATGGAAACAAAGCAGACCCAAAGGCATGTCCTCAATGGGAGCCTGTTACCTTGTTCAAAATGAATGTATAAATAACCATGTGAAATAAACACTGCATTTTCCTTAATAGGCAAAATTAAACTGCAAATAGTAGAAAGGCTCCTTTTACACCTGCTCAGTGAAATCAATTTCACCAAAGTACCTCTCTAACTGACCATTGAGATGATTAGGGACACTATATTTCTAGCGTAAAACTGGGTAGAAGGAGCGATACAAAAAATATAAATATCACAGGATCTTTGCCTTTGAGGGGCTCAAAAACATTATTTACACTACATGTACTGACTAAGCAGTCACAGGCAGAGCAATGCCCTGAGTTCTGGAGACAAAGGAAAAGGAAAGTTAGGAAGTGAGAGCCACCTTCATTTCCCTGGCACCCTCCCCAGGGGAAAAAGAGATGACCGATTCCAACTCGGTGTGGGAAGTGGAACCTGAGGGCAGGGGAGAAACGTGTCCTTTGGATGGAGGCCTTGGGTTTGTTTTTAAATAAATCAGATTTCAAATTATGGCTCTGCTGCTTACTACCCAAGTCCTTTGAACAAGGTGCAGTTGTCTCATGTTTAAAAGAGTGATGGCAAAACTCAACTCCTAAATTGTTGAGCATGAGGTGAAACAATACATGTAAAGGACTTGAGAGAGGACCTGTCCCTATTCATACATGCATACAGTGTTTCCATCATCTCAGAAAGAACAATCTCCACATTCTAACTCAACATTCCAGAGGAGTCTTAAAAATGACTGATGTCAACATCTCCCTGAGAAAAGAATATTGCCAATTTCCATTAGGAAACACGATAGGGTTGGAAGTTAAGAAGCCCTGAGTATGTACTTGAGCCACTCCATACACAAACCAGACCAGCAATTCCCAATTAGGGGTCCTGAGCCTACATGGGGGATCAAAATGACATGGGGGCATTCAGATATTTCAAATGTTCTTGTACGGTTTTTTAATTTTTGTTAGATATCAAACATATAAAAAAAAGTGATAAGGAACTCCTATGTACCCTTTATCTGGTTTCACCAATAGTTTATATTTTGCCCCATTTGCTCTATCATTCTGGACCATTCCAGAGGTTGGAGATACAATGTCCCTCTGCCCCTCTATACTTCAGTACGTATTTCCTAAGAATTAGGATGTTCTCTTGCACAGACACAGAACAATGATCAAAATCAAGAAACTTAATATTCAAACATTCCTATCATCTAATCTATAGTCCATATTCAATTTTCAACAATTGTTTCAATAATATCCCTTGCTACTCTATTTTTCCTGGTCCAGAATCCAGTTCAGGATCACACATTGCATTTATTGTCTCTTTGGTCTCCTTTAATCTGGGAAATCTCTTCAAACTCTCTACTTTGAAAATAGTTATTTTTGTCAAATACATCTCAATTTGATTTATTTCATGTTTCTCCGTAATTCAATTTAGGTGGGTTATCTTGTGCAGGAATAAGAGAATTGGTATTATTTCTTCTTAGTGTATCACGTCAGGAGGCACATGAAATTCACTCCAATACTGAACACCCAGTTTCAATCACTTAGACAAAATGGTATCTTCCAGATTTCTTCCTCAAAAAGTTATTATTTTTTTCTTTGCAACCAAAAAATACTTGTGGGGAGATAATTATTCTGATCCACATCAAACTTTCCCTCACTCGTCTTAGCATCCATGGATGATTGCTAACTTCTTTAACTGCCATTCTACAGTCTGAGAGAGCTTTCTCTTCCTCCCCTTTTATTTACTTAGTTATTGATGTAAATATGAACTCATATATTCTTATTTAATGAGCTATAGTCTATTGCTATCATTATTGATTTTAATGCTTCAGTTGTTCCAGGTTTGGCCTGTGGGTCTTCTCAAGATGGGCCAGATGTATTAGTATATCTACACAATTCTTTAAGCCTTCCCTCACTTCCTGGCACACAGATGTTTCAGGTTCTTCTTGTACTCTTCATGTCCCAGTCCCAGAGTCAGTCATTTCACCAAAAAGTCCTGGTTCTTGTTAATTGTATGGAATTGTATGGAGCAACCAATATTTGGGCACTAGTTGTGTTTATTGTTACTGTCATGTCATTGTTTCTAGGTTCTCTCAGCAGCAGACAGTGCTAGAAAAAAATATATATATATAATTTATAAACTATTATAAATACATATGTATTCAAAATTATGGATTCATACTATATCATCAATTCCAATCCAAAGCTATAGTATACATTCAAATCTTACCCCTTTAAATATTTATAAATCTGTCATTAACTGACTGCCATTATTATTGTCATTGTCTTTATTCATTTGCTTAATCCTAGAATTCACAGAAAGTAGTTTCAGAATTGTAAAACCATAGCACTGCAAAAAGGAAACTTACCAATTAGAGTTCAGTATTTTTATGGGGGGGTAAGTAAAATCTATATATAATGAAATGCATAACTCTTAAGCGTATAATTTGATGAGTTTTGACAAATGCATATATTCATGTAACCCTACACCCCTATCAATCTATAAAATGTTTCCATCATTTCAGAAAGATCTTTGTGCTCCTTTCAAATCAATTTCTCACTCCCAGAGCAACCACTTCTCTGCTTTTATTTACCATGAATTAGTTTTTCTATTCTAGAACTTCACATAAAATAATTCACATAAAAAATTGCACAATATATACTCTTTTGTGTCTAGCTTCCTTTGCTCGGCATTTCTGTGAGATTCATACGTGTGCTAGTTTATATCAGCAATTTATTCCTGAGTAGTATTCCATTATATGGTTATACTATAACTTGTTTCTCAATTCTCCTGTTAATGAGTATCTGGGGTATTTCCAGTTTGGGGCTATTATGAATAAAGCTGCTATGAACATTTATATTCGAGTCTTATTTTGGAAATATGCTTTAATTTGTTTTGGAGAAATAGCTAGAAAATAAATTGCTGAGTCATAGAGTAGGTCTGTCTAACTCCATAAGAAACTGCCATACCTTTTTGCCAAAGTTATTGTATCACTGAGCACTCCCAAACGATAGTTCATTCATTCCATCTATTTTCTCACCAAATTCTATTTCAACTAATTTCTCAACAAAATTTGATATTGTCAGTTCTTTTCATTTTAGCCATTACAGTGGGTATGCAGAATTATCCCATTGTGGTTCCAATGTTCATTTCTCTGAGAACTAATGATGTTGATCACTCCTTTGGGTAACTATGTCTGTTCATATAACTCCTTTTTGAAGCATCCATTCAAGTCTTTTGCTTATTGTCTTTTGGGTTGTCTTATAATTGTATCATAGTAATACTATTATATATTCTAGATACAAGTCCTCTTTGAAATATATGTTTAGAGAATATTTTTTCCCAGTGCATGGATTATTTATTTGCTTAAGTGTGTCTTTTGATGAACATATATTTCTAAGTTTGAGGGTCCCCTTCAAGTGTTCTACAGAATACTGATCAGTGTATGCATGCAAGGAAACTAACAAAGGCCGGAGATTTTCCCAAAAGGATAAAACAGAACAATCCTCAAAGTCTGAATAGGAATGATAATAATACCTCTTCCCACTAACCAGAATATAAAACCTTCTTGTGGACATCAGGAAGAGCAAGATTTTTCTTCATCAGTTAGAAATAATTCTAGGGGCGCCTGGGTGGCACAGCGGTTAAGCGCCTTCCTTCGGCTCAGGGCGTGATCCCGGCGTTATGGGATCGAGCCCCACATCAGGCTCCTCCGCTATGAGCCTGCTTCTTCCTCTCCCACTCCCCCTGCTTGTGTTCCCTCTCTCACTGGCTATCTCTGTTAAATAAATAAATAAAATCTTTAAAAAAAAAAGAAATAATTCTAGATTCTGTTTTCTTTTTTTTTAAATATTGATATCTATTTTTTCTAGCAGTATTTGTTGAAGAGAATTTCCTTTCATTCTTCAATGTTTTGGGCATTTATTTAAAAAAATTGAACCTGGGTCTATTTGGGGGCTTTCTGTACATTTTCATTTTTCATTAGTTTTATTATTGACCCTGATAGAAGTACCACACTGGCTTAATTACTGTGTCCTGACAATGACACGTGAAAACAAAATGCAGGTCCTCCACATCTGTTCTTCTTTCATAAGATTTTTTGCATTTCCAAAAAATTTTATAATGATCTGATCAATATTATCTAAAACAAACAAAAAAGGCTGCTAGAAAGAAACTTCTACTTATAGTCAAGATGGAATAGTGAGGATCAATTTATCCTCCTACTTAAAACAAATGCAAAATATAAAATAAAAGATAAAAAATGTCAAGATATTAAACATCAGGCAATGAATGACAGTGATCCTAGAAAGGTGCGAAATAAATGAAATGAACCCTAAATTGTCCCAGCTGGCTATCTTGAGAGTGTGTCCAGGCTACAATGCAGTGAGGACCCTACCTGAATTGAGAAAATGGAGTGAGAATCATGGGAGACAAAGATATTTAAAGCTCACAGAACAGAGTGTTGGAGGGAAGAGAAGCACAGGGAGAGACCCCTAGATGTCTGCAGAGGGTCCCCTTCAAGTATTCTACAGAATACTGATCAGTACATGCATGTATGGAAACTAACAAAAGCTGGATAAAACTTCTCCAAAAGGATAAAATGAAATAATCTTCAAAGTCTGCATAAGAGTGATAGTAATACCTCTTCCCATAATCAGACTATAAAACCTTCATGTGGACATTAAGAAGAGTGAGATCTTGCTTCATTACTGCAAAATAATTCTAGATTCAATACTGCTCTGGTCCACCTAAGAAATTAAAGAAGTGAGAACCAAAAAGATCAACCTGCTTTCAAGTAACTTAAACTTACCTCAGAACAAAGTTCAAGAACATTTTTAGAAATACAAAAATATCCAGCATCCAAAAAGTAAAAAAAATCACAATGTCTGATATCTCATCAAAAGTTACATGACGTGCAAGAAATGGAAAAAATATGACCCACAATGAGGAGAGAGTTCAATCAAAACGAAACCAGAACTGACACTGACATTAGAATTATCAGCAAGGACATTAAAATAGCTTACAACTGTAACCTATTTGTTCAACAAGCTGGAGGGAAGACTGATCATGATAAATAGAGACAAAGAAGACATCAATTGACTAAAATCTAACATCTTGGGGTGAAAACCACAATGTCTCAAAACTAAAATTAAAATACACTGAGTGGGATTAAAAGCAGATTAAACATTACCTGAGAAAATATTAATGAACTTCAAGACACAGCAATAACAATTATCTAAAATGAAACACAGTGAAAAGGGATTCCAAATATAAACAGAATATCAGTGAGATGTGAGACAAATTCCAGCAGCCTGAAACCATTGTAATTGGAATAACAAAAGGAAAAAAGAGAGGGGAGGGGTGTAGAAAAATGTGTGGATATAATGGCCAAAATTTTCAAAATATTTAAATCAACCAATCTAAGAATCTCAATGAAACCAAAACAATAACAAAAAATATGAAAAGAATTACACAAAGTCACATTTTAAACAAATTGCTTAAAATTAGTAATAAAAAGAAAATCTTAAAATCATCCTGAGAAAAATGACACAATACATAAATTGGAAAATACTTAAAAAAACCTATCAATCATATCTATATGGATTGATAGATTGATAAATATAGAGATAAATATTGATAAAAATAGAGAACACTGGGTGTGGGATCTACAGGAACTCTTTATACTATCTTTTAAATTTTCTGGAGATACAGACTTCTAAAAGGCAAGGTCTATGAAATATGAAGACAAAATAAAAACTTTTCAGGCACAACAACACTGAAATAATACATTACTACCAGACTCATATGAGAAAATATTTTAAAGGAATCCTTCATGCAGAAGGAAAATGATACAAAATGGAAATATGGATCTATGCAAAGTAATGGAGAACACCAGAAATGATGACTCTGTGTAAATATAAACTTCTCTTGTTATTTGAAGCTCTTTAAAAGATAATGGACTATTTTTTAAAGATTTTATTTATTTTATGAGAGAGAGAGAGAGAGAGTGAGAGTGGGGGGAGCACAGAGGGAGAGGGAGAGAGAGAATCTCAAGCGGACTCCCCACTGAGTGTGGAGCCTGATGTGGGGCTTGAACTCATGACCCTGAGAGGAAACCAAGAGCTGGAGGCTTAACCAACTGAACCACCCAGGAACCCCAAAGATAATTGACTATTTTAAAAGCTAATTAAAGAAAAATAACAATATAATATCAGGATTATAACATAAGGAGAAGTTAAATGTATGAGACCAATAGCTCAGAGACCAAGAGGAGAGAAATAATATCACTACTGTAAGGTTACTGAGGCTCTGTTTTCCTCTTTGCCTTTCAAACTGAGTAATTTTTATTGCTCTCTTTTTTTAAGCCCATCCAGTAAATTTTTCCATTTTAAACATTGCAATTTTATGTGCCAGAATTCCCATTTGATTCTTTTTTGGGCTAGAATCTCTCATGTATTTCATTCATTATGGCCAGGTTCCTTTTATATCTTTTCCATATTTATAAAAGCTACTTTAAAAGCCTACTAATTCCAGCGTCTGGTTCAGCTCATCATCTGTTTCTACTGACTGTTATTTTCCTTGACCATGGATACTATTTTAGTATTTTCTTCTTTCTTAATATTTCTGTTATTTTCTATTTTATACTAGATGTTGTGGGTAATACATTGTAGATATTGGTTTTGTTATCTTTTGGAAAGGGTTAATTTTCTTATTGGAGTCAGTCACCTTGACTGAATTAAAATTCCAATTTCTGCCTTCCTGTGATCATCTTTTAGTCTTCCAACTATTTCGTTTCCCCAATCATCTTCTTGTAGTCTTTCCTGTGCATCTGCATTTTAGAAATCAGCCAAAATTTGAGCCAAGTTTATACACAGATTTTGGACTTCATCTTCTATGATCACCTCCTTTTCCAAGATTTTCCTCCCTCATTCTCCACTACTCTGGCAGCCCTGAATTCCAGCCTTTGGCTCCTTAAGCCAGTACAACTGTATCTTTCAGGGTGAGTTTTGGTCACACATGACACTTGAACTGAGGAATATCCTCAGGTGAAAGTCCACATGAAAGTCAAACTCATCCAGTTCAGTGCCTTTCTTTCGGGTCAACCCTGCTACAGTTTCTGGGGTTTTGTCACTCTCCTTTACTTTCAAATAGTTATTTATGTGTTTGTTTGGCTTTTTAAAAAAAATTTTATCTTACAGTTATAATTGCTGTCTGTGAGAAGTATAGTCTGGAAGTATAGACTAATACAAGCTACTCTACCACTACTGAAAGCATAACCACTCCAATATGTTTCAAAATTGTAGAAAGCACACATTCTGTGCCATAGTATTGCATAGGAGAGTTGAAAGAGTTTTTTATTTTTTAAGCTGAAATTTTATGAATTAAGTATATATAACCTTGAGTTATGACCTATTGATCTCATCCATCTTCCAATATTTATTCAAAATATTTATTGTCAACTATGTGCCAGTCACTCCTGTGAGGACCAGGAACATAATAGCAAATGAAATAAATCTCTGATATGTATAACTTATATTGAACAACCATAATATTAAGTTTTAATCTTAAAAAATGCTATAAGAACAAGTTAACAGAATAAAAAATGATCAGGCAATAGAAGGGGTGAAGCTATTTATATTAGATAGTTAGAGCAGACCTCTTCTGGATAGGTAACATATCCTACCTACATTAAATGATTAGAAAGATGAGGAAATTTAAAGACAGGGTTCTCAATCTTGGCAATATTGACATTTTGGGACAAATAAGAGCAATATAGCTGTTCTGTGCATTGCAAGATGTTCAGCAGGATCCCTAGTCTCTACCCACTAGATGCCAGTAGCACCCCCACCCCAGTGATGACGGCAAACAATGTCTAGACATTGCCAAATGCCTGCTAGGGTGCACAGTCACCCCCAGTTCAGAATCACTAATTTACATAAGGAATAACCCGTGAGTAAGTTATAGCACAAGCAAAACTTTCGAGTCAGGAATAAGTTCAGTGACTCAAAGAAGAAAAAGTAGAACAATAAAGCTGATGGCTAGTAAGTAAGGAAAAACATGGTCAAGATAGGCTCAGAAAGGCAAGGGGAAGACCATATAATTGCCTAGTTTAAAAGAAGGAGAAAATGAGTTATTATTCACAGAATGCACTTTTATTGAAAAGAATTACATATATAATTATATGTATAATTATGCATATGCATATATGAGTATAAAATTCTAAGTTTTATAATTTTAAATTAATATTGGTATCCATGAGGACTGATATTATTTTAAAGATTTTATTTATTTATTTGACAGAGATAGAGACAGCCAGCGAGAGAGGGAACACGAGCAGGGGGAGTGGGAGAGGAAGAAGCAGGCTCATAGCGGAGGAGCCTGATGTGGGGCTCGATCCCACAACGCCAGGATCACGCCCTAAGCCAAAGGCAGATGCTTAACGACTGCGCCACCCCAGCGCCCTGAGGACTGATATGTTTTAAAAAGCTCCATGATGATGAAATATTTGTGGACTATTTTAGAGTGTAGAAGATGTGGCCTGGGGGAAGGAGTTTCAGTATAAAATTCAGAAAGCTGGTACATACAGGAATTTGCCTCATTCTCTATAGATGCTCATTTTTGCCATATAAAAATTCCACATAATTTTACTTACAGAGCAATCCTTGGGGACAAATTCTCCATAGACAACAATCAAAAACTCATTTCCTTGGTTAACATCAGGGTCATACCCAGTAACATAAAGGCAGATATATAATATAAAGACAGATATGTTAAGACAGATATATGAAATACCTAATTTGGATCCAAATCATCTTTTGATAGGCGTTGTATGGTAGCATATTTCTGTTTAAAAAACCTGAACATCATAATGATGAGAGTTAAAGAAAAAAAGAAAGAATAATCTATTACTAGTGTTTCTTAATCTGAAAATCATCTCCAATTCCATTCACTTCTAGAAAATAAATTTCCAGTTTGTTTCTCTTCGCCTTATATTGATAACAGCCTTCACGGGCAGGATTCTTGGTTTAGAAAAGAAATTCTACTTTTGGAGAAATACTGGCAGATTGCAGATTATTTTAAGTTAGTGAATTCTATTATAAATTTCAGTCTTTGCTTTCACTCTATAAAATTTCAAGTTCAAGTTGTATAGATATCAATGCATTTTCTCATCTGTTAAATGTAAAGAACTTGTTGGAGAATGCTGAAATACTATTATAGCAATTCTATGGATATGTTCCAGCATGTATAGTAACAAGATATTCTTCCAAATCCCTCTATCTTATGGGGAAAGGATGACATGGTTTTTCCTCATCTTAGTGGTATTAAGATGTCAGTCAGCATCAAATGCTATTTTAAATTTCTAGTATCCATTTTCTGGCTTGAATTCCCTTACTGCTGTATATTTAGGGTGCACCTGAACATGTAATCTTATGAGCTTATGACAGACTAACAAGAAATACCATACATTTATTTATAGACTCATCAAAAGATTTGTCAAATATAAAACAAGAAATAAGAATGATTTGTGGCTTGATGAAGTCGTACGCTTTGCACAAAATAAGCACGTAAGGATGCCTGAATGAATGAAGTGTTTTAGAGTTGCAAGTGTTCTTAAAGACCATCCAGCTCAACCCTTTGAATCTATTAAAGAAAAATCCTAAGGCCAAAATATTTGATCCAAAGAAATGTACTTTCCCAATGCCTTAATAATAGAAATATCTGATGACCCCCTCTGACTACTTTTGCTCGTATTAATGTTTTTTAGCATAGTTATATCCAACTACCCACATAAACCCATTCATATACTCGTATAAAAATTATATACAAATTTTTATAAAATTTATATTAAAAAATTAATGAACATTTCCTAACCACTAGGCGTGGCCCTTAGATACTGTGGATATAGAAGGGAATAAGACATAGCTTTTATGCTTCAGGAGCTCAGAATCTGGCAGAGAGAAATATATGTAAAAATGAATTAAAGAGTAATGCATGCTATGACAGAGAAACAAACAGTTTTCTGAGTACCCAGAAAAGAGACACATTGGTTCCACTTGGAAAAGGTAGGAACTGCTCTTTAAGAACGTGAATTGTGGTTGGGTCTCAAGGTTGGGTGGGGGTTGAATAAGAGAACAGTAGACTCGAAACATGAGAACATTCTAGCAGAGGAACGTGCACTTACAAGCCCCAAGGTGGGAAGCTCAGAACGTTTTCGAGGAGCATGGAATACATTTGGAGGAGTGCCACAGTTAGATGGGACGTGTGCTTCCAAGCTAGATTGTGGAGAGTCTGGTAAGGAGCCAGACTTTAGAAAAAGTATAAATCTCAGAGGACATTTCAGCAGCACAACAAACAGTTTTGTGGTTTGAAAGCTATCAGCTGGCGGTGAGAAGGATGGATTTGAGATAACAGAGAGACAGAGGCAGAGAAAGGAGTTAAGAGAGTCTAGGTGACAGATGGCAAGGGTCTGGACTAAGCCAGTGTCAGAGAGGATAGATGAGAGAGAACCAACAGAAGCTGGTTGGAAAAGATGAAAGTAATGAAGGTTGGAAGGTTTTCTGGGACAACTAGATAGATTGATTTCTTTGCTGACATTCTTTAAAATATTATAAATTAATTGCTATATTCTGAGTAAAAGCCAAAATCCTTACAATGCCCTATAAGGCCTGTATGATAGGATTCCTGTTACGTCTTTGACCTCGTCCCCTATGACTACTTAATCCCTCACTACCAGCTCTGCTCTAGCCACACTGGCCTCCATGCTTTCCCTCAGCAGTGCAAGGCACTCTCACCCTTGGGGCATCGCCCACTCCACTGCTTAAAACCATAGCTTTTAAATGTCACATAGGAGTGAAATCATATGACAGAGGAAGGGAGGGAAAAATAAAACAAGATGAAACCCAAGAGGGAGACAAACCATATGAGACTCTTAACTCTAGGAAACAAACTGAGGTTTGTTGGAGGGGAGGGGGCCAAGGAATGGGGTAACTCCGTGATGGGCTTTAAGGAGGGCACATGATGTGATAAGCACTGGATGTTATATGCAACTGGTGAATCACTAAACTCTACCTCTAAAACTAATAATACGCTATATGTTAATTAACTGATTTTAAATAAAATTAAATTTTAAAAATAAAAAATAAACTCACAAATTTAAAAAAAACCAGCTCTTTCCTTTATTGTTACTCCCTATTTCTCCTCCCTGATTTAAGTTTCTCTTTCTGTGTAGCACCTATCATCCATCCCCATAATTTTATGTATGTGTATAATTATTGCCTTCTCTCTCTCTCTACCAGGTTATTAACACTAAGAGGACCAGGGTTACTGTCAGTTTTTACTTCCCACTATCGCACAGCTTATATCTCCCCCATTGTCCAACAGATGTTCAGTAAATATGTGTTGAATAAAATACCATGTGCAGGCATGAAAGAATGATTGATTAATATTGTCATGAGTAGAGACATTAATAAATGTTGTAAAATTTTTAAGCCATGTTTCTAAATCTGACAATTTACATCTTTATTCCAGAAAAAGATGCAGGAAGGAAAACATTTGCCACTGGCCTTCACTGAATTCCAGACAACGTGTTTGGTGAATCTATTTTTAGTTTAGTTCAGGTTTTCACCCTCTGTCTCCTACAATGGTTTTTAGAATATGAAAAATTTTGAGGAGGCTTACACCACTCATATTAAAGGATTTTATTTTTTATTGTCATGGAGTCTATCTTACATCCTTGCTCTTCATAGTATTATTAAAGTATACTTCTGATCTCTATATAAAGCCATTCCCATTTCCACCCCAGAAATTTTTCAGAAGCTCATTCTACCTCCTGCACTTCCCTACCCCTGTATCTACTCTCTGGAAATCTAAATAAAGGCAGATCCTCATTTATTCCCCCAACTAGTGTCCTTTTCCATCTAGACCCCTACATCTGATCTCATGGCTACTCTTATATCCTCAGAATAAAGGAAAGGAAGGGCTATTAGAAAAGATGGTACATCTTATAACCTTATTTAAATGACTCATGATATAACTATTTTAATTTAAAATGGAAACAAAGCATGCTATTATAGAATTAAAATAGAAAAAAACTGGGGCACCTGGGTGGTGCAGTTGGTTGGGCCACCAATTCTTGGTTTTGGCTTGGGTCGTGATCTAGGGTTTGTGGGACGGAGTCCCATGTTGGGCTTTGTGCTCAGCGGGGAGTCTGCTTGGGTTTCTCTTTCCCTCTTCTCTGCTTTCTCTCTCTCTCTTAAATAAATAAATAAAAATCTTTAAAGGAAGAAAACCACAATTATTAAGCTAATATTCTATTCTAGGCCCTAAAGCTGAGCACTTTTCTACATGTTACATTTCTACTTTGCACAGATCCCAAAAGCTAGGTGTAATTGACCCCTTTTTTTACAGCTGAGGATACTTAGGCTAAGAGAGGTCCAGTGACTCACCCACGGATGCACAGCTACTATGTGGCAAGGCAAGAATTTGAATCCAATTCTGATGTTAAGATCTATATACTTTTTTTAGAGATAGGGAAAAATGTCCTGATAAAAGAGTTGGCTAAATATTCCCTAAAATTGCTTTTAGCACTAATATTCTATGTGTCTAGAAATCCATGCAGCGTTAGCTACCTATGACCACAGTAACTTCAAAGCAACCTCAAATTTATATCTATTTTCATCTAACTACCAAGGGTAAGCAAAGATAAGCAAAGTCATCTGAAAATCTCTAAGAAGACAATAAAAGTATGACTCAAGCTAGAAAAGTAAAAGGTTCAATTCTTAATTACTTTCTATCTCATCCCAAGTCTATTCATGACAAGTGTTTGGAGGTGAAGTGACAAAATTTAGACAAATGGACAAGCCATAGTTTAACTTAATATTGTATCAAATATCAACAGTATGCATAGTATAAACTTGGATATTCACGGCACGCCTTGTCATCAGAAAAGCATGCTGTTATTACCAAATTAAGACACATAAGTATGCTTGTGCCCTGCCCTTCAGCTTCAAAGCCGAGTTGCTGAGGATCAAGACACCAACATTACAGTGGTTGGTAATCCCAGTTAACCCATGCAGCCCGAGGCCCCGTCCTTATATGGCAAAGGCATGCCGTGTGTTAACAGCCAAGGGCTCGGCAGAGAGCAGACTCTGAAAGACCCACAGGGTCACGGACATTGAGCTCCACATGGGCAAGAGAGCACATGGCTCATTCTTCTCACTTGCCAAATGCACTTATCATGAAGTAAAGGGATAAAGTTCCCTCTAGGATAACACCCACCCCATAACCACCTCTGATAAATCCCTAGGTGAAGAAAAGTGTGGAATGTTTGATCTTGAAGAGCTGGTGTGCGGATGTCTGGTGGTCTCCCGATCCAGGTGGCCAGCTAGGAGTAAATGGCCCACACGAAGGCGGAGTGGAGGGGAGGCAGAATAGGGCCCCAACTGTCTTTCTTTCCATCCCTTTCTGAGAGTGATATTACAGAATGGTTAAGAGCTCTGAATCAGACTGTGACTGTCCTGCTTTGAAATCTGGCTTCTGCTTTATGTTAACTTTATGTGTGAATCTAGGTCACTTGAGTTGGGCCCCAGTGCTGAGGATTGACTAGGACACTGCATGACAGATATTGCCACCGGGCCTCACACAAGGTAGGCGTTTCATATAAGCTAGCTATTTATATAAATTATATTACTTATTCTCAATATCAAATATATGACATACATCATATAATAGGAATTACCATTAATAATAAAAAGGGATAAAAATAGGAAGAGTGGGCTATTTTAAGTAGTTTATACATTTGTGCCTTTGGGACACCACCTTATTCCATATGTATGTGTGTGGGACTCCTGCCCCCACCCCCACCCTGCAATGTGACCATGAATATCTGACCCAGACTATTGTCATCACTCCTCTCTGGAGGCAGCCTCTGAGTTTGACCTGCCTCGGGGGATCTTGACCTGCCTCACAACCTGCAGAAGTTCTCACTGTTTTCAATTTCAGTCATTTCAGTTTCAACTACATTAAATTAAATTTCAATGAAAGTAATTGGAAGGACTTAGGTTTTCAGAACGCAGTGACTAGATTTACCAAACAATCAACATGTGGCACAAGCTGAAAGTTAGGACAAGCCAGGTTTGGCGAACACGCCTTCTCTTTCCTTTTCCAAAACCCTGCTCTCCTCTTCTGGGTCTGCCTATCCATGTCTCACACTGTATCGGGTGCCCCTACCTTCCAGGAATATTTGCAACTTCCCTGGACATACGTCACTGATTTTGTCCAGACAAAACAGCCATAGTCTGAAAAGGAGCCTACTGACTCACATTCAGATGTTATAACTGAATCATGTGTGACCCTTCCCAGGGACATTTGCATCCAAAACGAGTTGAGAGCTTAACAAAGAAATTAACCTTCAGTTGTAGAATTTTAAGAAAAGGAAGACTATAGTTTGAGGCATATGTTTTTCCAGGTGTTCCCAGATAATGTCATTTCAAGATCTGCAGACTCTGTTGATGGAAAATATTCGGTAAAAACTTCTTTAAAAAGATGGTAAGCTTAAAAGGAAATTGCCTTGTTGACCGTTTAAGATTAAGATTCGATCCCCTGAGTGAAACTAAGGCTACCAGGCATCTACCTCAAAAACAATAAAAGAGGCCTTCTCCATCCCACTGAATGAGGGCTCACGTGTCTGTACTAATATAATTTAGTCCAACAATTGAGCACCTGCTGTGTGCAAGATATACTACTAGACTACTAGACGGGAATAGAAAGACTAAATTTTTTTAGTCGGATGCCAGGCACTCAGTAACTTCTCTCAGTCAGAATTAACCTTATTTGTCTATTTGTCCCCAAGTTTCTTTCTTTATTGCTCAACACTAGTACCCACCACTTGCCTTAATTATGTGGTTAATTGTGTTCACAACTGCCTTCTTCACTAGCTGAGATCCCGCTCTATAGAACGGACCATTTTCTGTCCATTTCTGCGTGGCCTAAAACGTACTACAGCACCTGGTCCTGAGTAAGTAACTCTAGACACCAACGTCTAAAAATCCCAACTCTACCGCCACTCCCTGGACCTCATAACCAAGTCCTCTAGGCTAAACGACTCACTTCCAAACTGAAAAAATTCAGTGACTGTAGTGCAGAACAGGAGCCAACATAGAAAGTTATCACATAGAATTATCTACATGTTTCATGACAAAATTTGAGACACATTATGAAAAACGATTTGCCATATCTCTAAATTCATATCATATGATAATGCAAAATTGCATCACATGGCTATTCTTTCCTGAAAAAATAAAATTATATGAAACACAAAATTCAATAATATAACCACTTAAAAGTAGGTTATAATTTTTGTTATTTCACTACTAGTAGGATTGATAATATCTTATTAAATTTAGTAAAAACTTTATTCTGTTTAAAAAATTTTTTAAAAAATATTGGCAAGTCTGTGATTTTTTGCTTGGATTATGCACATTTTAAGGATACATGTGTTTCTGATGTCCAAAAGTTATTATTTAGGAAAAACAAACTTGCTATCTTGGCATTTGTACATAACAATGAGGCAATGAACTCACATAATTTCTTTGTGTTTGGAATTCTAATGCCTTCATGCCAAACATCTTTCTACCCTCTTAGCCATTCCTGCTCTGTAGAGTCTTTCGACTTGCCTTATTCTGCTCACAGTCTCATTAAAATGTAATTTTAGAACATGTTTATTTAAGAGATCATTTCCTTAAATGTAAGAAAACCTTCTTTGATTTTATCCCCCCAAAATAAAGTCTCCCTTTTTCTACCTATAAGCTAATAGAGCCTAAAATAAATTAATTTTTCTTTGTCTGAGTATATAAAGGCATATCAAATTCCCAATGCAAGCAATAAAATTTATCTTGCTTCTACAATGTGCACAATATCACTTGTGATTACTGGTTATTTTTTTAAATGGGATATTCCTTTTACCTAACTCCTTGAAAGCACACGTTTTCTTGAATTTTACCTTCATTTTGACATTAAAATGAAATATAATTTCCTTTTGAATGCACTTCAAAGAATGCTAGCAATGTGGGCAGGTAACTGCTTTCAATTACACTTGGCAATATTTGCCATTCTTATCACCTTGAATCTGTGACTCAGCTTTGCCTTGCTCAGGCAAATGCAACCATTGCTCTAGCATTCAATTCTAGGGAGGTATTCGCAGAGAGTATGATTAGGAAAGCACACAGCAAGTCTATATATGGTTTTGTGAATGTTCTATTTCTCTTCAACCTCTGACTTGGGTCATTCCTCTTTATTGCCAAATTGGGAAGATCCCTGGGGCATTTCAGTGTTTTTAAGGCACTAGTAAGGTAAGATCTTTAAAGTCAGGACTATCCCAGAAAATTTGTGGACCTCATTTAACAATAGTAGAAACACAAATAAACACAAATAATGTGATGTAGGGACATCTTCACAATAGCAGCTGACAAGAGAGCTCGGAGTTAGCCATCGAGTCTAAATTCCCTTTTCAGAAAAAATGAAGCACCATGACTTCTTGAAAAATAATTAAATCACAGTTAGTGCTTATCTGACAACCAACTCTTGCCAACTGGTCATGTTATTTGAACGGGGAAGGGGGTTATTACTCAAAAAGGATGAATTTGTCCTTTCCGATGGAATAGTGACTGATTGTTTGAATTTTGTTTTACTTTTTGGTTGCAGCTACATACTAATGAAATAGAGTATAAGGTGGTACATTAAAGAGGAAAATAGTACATATGTGATTACGATCTACTTAAATCATCTCTACCAGCTTTTGACCAAAGAACTACTATTTCCTGACAGCTCTCAGCATCACAAGATTTGAATTGAAATTCATGTCAAAGCATATGTAAGTATCATACAAATTCAGTAGTATTTCTTTCATTAGGAGAGTCCAGGATATCCTCGGGAGACATTAGAACCAATCTAGAATTTAGGGTTCAGAAATGAAGCAAAACGTAGTCATTGGTGTGGGGTTGCTATTAAGAGGAGTGGAACTGAGCTAACGGCCCACATCATCTGCCACCAGAAGAGGCTGGGGAGAGGGGAGAACTGCCCCAGTTTGGCCTGGGAGATTAAAAAACACCTCGGATTCTCTGCATTCTAACATTATAGAAGCAGAAGTCATGAAGGTTTGATTTTCCTGGGTTCTGCCATGAGCTAGCTTGAAAACCTCATACATTACTTCATTCAACAATCATTTATGGAAGAACAACCTTATGCCAGACACTGTTCAGGGCTGGAGATAGACGGGAACAAAAGACATAGGACCTCTGCCCTCGAGAAGCTTACAATCTAGCAGGGCTGGTAAATGTTAAATATAATCATATAATGTGCAATAAAGACTTAAACAAAAACAGTCAGGGATTCTAACAGAGAGACTGGGGAGTCAGAGATGCCCTCTCTGAAAAAGTGACATGTAAGCCAATAGTTCTTCATTTTGCACATTGAAATCACCTGGTGAAGCTTTAAAAACTATGAGTGCCTGGCCCTCCACCAGATCAAAGGAATTGAATCTAAGAATGAGGGGCAGGTAGCATTATTTATTAAAATCTCACCTAAGTGACTATAATTTGTGGCCGGCATTGAGGACCAGAGATATCAGCTGACATTGGAAGGTGGGAAGAGGCTGAGTAGAGAGTTGGAGGGAAAAGTTTTCAAGGCAGAAAGAATGGTATTTGTCAAAGCACTAGGAAGATTCTGCCACATTAGAAATTAAAAGGAAGGGGCTGGGAGACAGGTTTGGCAGGGACACTAGTTCTGGGCCCCTCTATAAGCAACTTGTAGGGTTTGGGACCTTATCAGTACCATGGAAAACTATTAGACAGAACTGACATGACCAGATTTTAAGGATTGCTGTGGCTCCTCCCCGGAGAAAGCACTGGAAGGGCCAAAAGAGGAATGGGGGACTAAGGAGGTAGGGTTTGCACTGGGCCCATAGCAATGGAGATGGAGAGAAAACTGCTTTGAGCTATTTCAGAAGTAGAACTGACATTTTGATGAATTACATCAAGGAGGGTAAGGGAGAAGCATGAAAGAACATTCCCGGGCTTCTGGTTTGAACAGCTGGGCAAAAGCATGCACATTTGCTGAGATGTGTGACACTGGAAGAGAAGAGAAGAGGTTTGTACCTGTAAATATGAAGTCCTCATGAAACACCCAGGCAAGCACTTGCTTGGGTCTCAGGGGAAAAGTCCAGCAATACCAATTTGGAAGTTAGCAGCATATAGAAAGGACTCGAAGCCATGTGTGATATGAGACCTAGAAGAGAGCATGGACTAAGAGGGCTCAGCGAGTCCCAGTCTCAATCTCATAATGATGAAAGGATTGGCTATGATCAGTGGTTCTCAGACCATGTGCCTCGGAATGACCCAGATGATTTGCTAACATGTTAATTGTTGGTCTCACTTCCTAAAATTTCAGATTCTGTGGGTCTGGGGTGAGGCCTGTGAATCTGCATCTCTAACAAGTTTCCCAGGTGATGTTTATGCTGCTAATAGGGGCCATACTTGAAAACTAGATGCTCGAAGATTTCCCTTCCTTCCCTAATATCCTACAGTTACCTCGCTTTACCATCTGCAAAAATTCACTTGAAAATGTGTACAGATGCCAGCTAGAGATTTTATTATTGCAAAATGCAAGTTTTGTACAATGAAAACATAGAGATGTGATCATGGGGATGGTTAAGAGCTGTTCTATGCCTTCATAATTTGTGTTCTCTCTTCAGGTTGGACAGATTGGACAACTGACAAATACTTAGCATCTTCTTCATGCAAAGCATTTTACAGGAAAATAATCTGCAACTGTCTTAAAATTAAGTGCACACATTTCCTGTTGGTATTGTAGCAGTTTTTGAGAGAATTCAGTACTTCAAGCATCATTTTTTTTTATATGTAGTCAAAGGAATCTTGAAGTATGATGAGAAGAGATGAGCAACACAGGCCACAATATAGGCATTTTGTATCTCGGGCACACAGAATCAAGATTGTGAGAATATTGTTTTATTTTATCCTTATTTCACCTCATTGAAACTTGCTGTTAAGAAAACAAACAGCTCATTATTTAAAGGAACGTTTAAAGTACATTATTCTTATTAGTTATTGGCAACCAATCTTTAAAAAATAACATATCCCCTTTCTAGATTCTTCCACTGTCACATCATCATAGAATTGCCAAAGTAGGGGGCGCCTGGGTGGCACAGCGGTTAAATGTCTGCCTTCGGCTCAGGGTGTGATCCCGGCGTTGTGGGATCGAGCCCCACATCAGGCTCCTCTGCTATGAGCTTGCTTCTTCCTCTCCCACTCCCCTGCTGTGTTCCCTCTCTCGCTGGCTGTCTCTATCCTGTCGAATAAATAAATAAAATCTTAAAAAAAAAAAAGAATTGCCAAAGTAGGTTAAGTCATATGACCTCAACCTACCTCCTCTGGGGATGGTTCCTGCATTAGTAAAGCTAATGCTTCAAAAAGGAGACAGTAAACAAACTTTACAAAACCACTTGAGAGAGCTCTGCCTATTCTTCCAATTTTTAAAGCAGCGTAGTGATATTATCTGTGCAGATATGATCACAAATTCTTCTTCCTAAATCCTAATTTCCTAAGAAGTTGTGCTTGTGTTCACCAGTTGTGTTTGATGACTGCAGGAGATGAGGAGCTCATTCTGTGAAACATGAAATAGATCAAAGTGTTTTAGAACCTTGTGAAAGTGAATAAAAACTCCCCTGTTTGGGCTAGGCATTTGCAGTGATTTTTAAACTGTCACCAAATAAAGTTTCAAGCTACCCAGAAACAAAACTCAAAAGATTTCTTTCTTATTCTTTTGTTCCCTACCTAGGACATTCAAATAACATTCACATTGCTTCCAGCCCTTAGCAGAAGATGGGTTTTACTTCAAACATCTTAAATCCAGATCCCTATGTTGACAAACTTGCTTGGACAAATGATGCACCCCAAAGACAAGCTCTGATGCATGAACAGCAGATGCTTCAAGAAGAAGTGTTTATCTGCCACTTTTCTTACTTCCCAATGACAGAGGTCATGATCCTTAGATGATATCCAGCCACTACTCTTATCACATTTGAGGTGGGTTCCATGTGACATCCAAACACAACCTCCTAAGCTCATTACAGAACAGCTTCTCTGTATTCTCTAGCAGAAACTTTAAACTGTAAATAAGCAGAATTCCTGGACAATGAGGATCTTATCATGGGAGTTTTGCAAGCATCACACATCCTCTTCCTGAATAACAAAGGAAGGGGCATAAAATCTTGGTGTGACTTACTGATTCTTTTGGGGGGGGTGACTTAATGATTCTTAATCCATTTGTTTCCCATGGGGGAAAAAAGTCTCACTTTTTTATGGGTCTTCAGTCTATTAATGTTAATTATAGCTTCTTGAGTCCCATACAGGGGAGTTTAACTGAGGTCTCTTAATACATAATGGCTGACAACAGTATTGAAACATAAAGAGCAGAATGTTCTGATTCAGAATAATGGAACTAAGCAGAAGATAAGAATCTATATTTATGTGATATGTACATGGAAGTGACAATGTTTTTTTGAAATGGCCAGTTAGGTAGCTGTGTTAGTTCAAGCCCTCTAGGACATAGATGTCAAGACAATTAGACATGCAAGAGATTTATTAGCATTATAGAGTTCCCATTTCCCGCTCTGACCTAACTACCCAGTCCCCACTTCTGAGTCTTGTCTAGTAGTGTTCTTTCCAGCAATTGCAATTCAGATGGAAAGAAGAGTATTGTTTTGCTGCATTAGTAATAATACAACTAATATTCATTGAGTTTTTATCAAGTTCGTGGCACCATTGGCTATACACTTACTATGCACTGTCACTCAATTCTCACAACAAACCTATATGGTGTGGGAGGGAAGGGTCTATTTTTATACTGATTTAATGGATGCTGGGGGGGGAGGGACATTTATTTAAGCAATTTACCCAAAAGTACACCTACTAAATATTAGGGCTGAGACTTTAGTCTAGATAGTCTGATACCATAGCCCATTTCCTTAAACTGAATTGCATCCCCCAAACAAATTCAAAAAATCAGTGCCTTGATAAACACCTAATCATTGGGCATGTGCTGTGGTCTTTAGTATCCTCCACAGGCCACAGGATACTAGAGAACAGGGATCCTGGCCTCTGCAACTTTACAACGTAATAATGCAATCAGGAAGACAAATATTTTACAGATAAATAATATGCCTATATATAACATATACATAAGAGACTATATATAATGTGTAATATAATGGAATTAGAGCTTCTCTTGATCATGCATTCAGTTTAAATAGGCAAAAAGTGGAAGGGAAGGCCTTACAGCCCAAGAGAAACAGGGCATGACATATTCCCAGGAGCATGAGAAGCTGAAGTCGTAAGACAGGCAGCACGTTTCCATGGATGAGAAAGTCAGGTCCTCCATAAATGTTCACTGAGTCAGTGAATTAAGGGATAAGTAGGTGAGTAAATGATGATCATGTTTCCAAAATTACAAAGAGACCAATTGATAACATTAAATTCTCTCTTTCAATTTAATCTCTTCCCTTTTTAGCATGCCTTCAAATTGAATGATAAAATGTGAAAAAGCTACAACAGAAAACTACATCTCTGGGGCACACCTTGTATTTTGACTAGGTTTACTTCAAAACAGCCCTACCAATAAGAGCCCTAGAACCCTAAAAGAAAGTGCTACTTTAGTTACCTACTCTAACGAAATTTCTCTGATTTCAGTCACACTACGGTTTTAATTTTTTTTTAAAGAACAACTCATTAACAGTACCCCTTATTGAAGCTGGATCTTAGAAAAATATTCTTGAACACTAGACAACAGTAAAGAAGTATGAAAAGCATGAATTCACATTTTGACGGGGAAAAGAAAGCTGAACACGGAGTATTTTCTTTTAAATAAACTGAATAACATTTCCTATTTATATGTGGGAAGTAAATGGCAACTTGATAGGTCAATTTAAAATTTCTAAGGGGAAGCGTCGTTCCAGGCTTGAAGGAATTGGGGTCAGAGAATACAGACTCTTTCTTTATCAAGCCATGGATCATGTAGTGACAGCCCATGTGAACACAGAGCACATCTTCAGAATCTCAAGGCCGTACGAAGATCAGCATGTGGCACTGTGTTCTTTGTTTCTTCTTAGCTTAGAAACTTTTGTGTGCAACAATGTGAGGAAAAAAATTAAAAATGACCTCTGTCATGAGGAAAAACTGCCCTTGGCCTTTTTGAAGTAAGCATTACCCTTCAATTTATACTAATCATTTGGCCAATTCTCCACTCTCACACCTAGAACATCCAGGAAAAATGATACAGGTGAAAAGAAAATGTTAACCTCACCCTTTCCCACCTTACGAAGTTAGTGACAGAACTTGTTAAAAGAACTCCACAACCAGTCAAATTCAGGCTTCCCAGGGCTGAGCTGTCAACGGCGGTATCGGGGCACTGGTTTGTCAACGAGGATTCCCATGACAACGTGAGACAGCAATTCCCAATCAAAACATTAAAAAAAAAATTAAAGCAGTTTAGCGGCTACACAAATTATGTGTTATTTTTGGTTTTGTTTTTGGATTTTTTTTTTTAACCAGAAAATCTCCAATGGCCTTTTGGATCGATGGGAAGATTTATGTGTAATGCTGTCCCCCAAAGTGTGTCAAATGAAACAGCTCCATGGAATGTTCACAGCTGCGGCAGGAAGAAATGGCCCTGTGAGTAAAGGCTGGATGACTAAAATGTCTTTACTACTGGGATTCTCTGACTTCTTCCTATGTCGATGTGCATTATTAATATCAAGAGGGAATAGTATGTGGCATTTTCCCGATTTGCTTAACTATAGAACTCATTTTAATAGGGTGTAGAGTAAATTTACAAGAAGTCTGATCTAAGCATTTAAAAAAAAGAGAGGGGGGAGAAGAAAAACATGAAACCACTGAACATGAAGCAGCTCGTTTTGAGCCCACTCAAATAATATGACGTTTTTGTGTTGTTGTTTTTTAATTTACACTGAAACTACAAATTCTTCAATGCCCAGGTACATTTGAGTTTGAAAAAATAAGATTTTTTTAAGGAACCATATTGTTCCAGCTTTCTTCTTAATTTCCTTAAACATCCTGCAAGTAATAACATATTTTTCTGAAAGTAGAACTTTGTGTGGCAGTTAAAACATGACAGAATTTAAAGCGACATATGTTTAAAATGTAATTATTCAGAAGACAAATGCAGGAAATGGGAAAACACACTATAAAGCACGAATAAATCAGACCTTGAAAAAGAATCTGGATATTTTACCACCCTTAAACTTCTAGTAGCATCCCAAATAGAAGCAATCGTTTAAAAGAATGAAAATTTTATATAATTTTTTCACCAATTACCAAGGAATAGAAATTAAAAGTGTACTTGGCCGTAATCTGGTCACAGATATTGACTATCCTTTGAAAATGTTCATCTCAGAATTTGGTGTCTTATCTCTTTTCTATACAATGAGATGAAACTGCATCTCTGAATATATACACTATATTGAGAAATAATATGCATAATTTATAATCCTTTTAAAATGTTTAATCATATCACAGAATTTTCATGAAGATACCTTTTTTGTAATAAAATTTTGAATATTTTACAGTCATATTCAAACATAAACACGCAACTGCTATTTAAAAAACATTAACTTCTGGGGCGCCTGGGTGGCACAGCGGTTAAGCGTCTGCCTTCGGCTCAGGGCGTGATCCCGGCGTTATGGGATCGAGCCCCACATCAGGCTCTTCTGCTATGAGCCTGCTTCTTCCTCTCCCACTCCCCCTGCTTGTGTTCCCTCTCTCGCTGGCTGTCTCTATCTCTGTCGAATGAATAAATAAAATCTTTAAAAAATAAATAAATAAAAATATAAATATAAAACAGTAACTTCTAAAATGACTTCACAGATGAAATAGGAGAGCTGACCCTCTTGAAGGTAGCAGAGAGAAGGACGATTTTATAGAAGAGTGGATGCAAGAGTAAAAGAAGGAGCAACGTGACCACAGTAAGAGTCAGAGAAGCTGGACATGTCTGTGAGGCAGGGAAAAGAGGAACCAGGGCCTTAAATGTTCTGTGCCTTATTAGCAATGGGATAAAATATTAAGGTGCTCTCTGGCTTAGGAGAGGAAATTACAGACCGCCTGCTCTCTGTGTCAACTTCAATCAAATTCAGAGCACAATATATCCCTAATGTCTTTTTCCATATCTTCATCAGTATTCAAGCAACAAGTATTTATTTTGCAAAGCACAGTTATGTTAAAGAGAAAAGAAAGTACGAAAAATTCTATGAAAACGAAGCACTTCTTATTTTCTTACATAAATAACCAAGAAGAAATAAACCTCAATAAATTTCCAAATGTTTGGATCTTAAAGGCTTCTGCAACAGTTGGAAGATGAAAAGCTGTTCTGAATATTCACTTGAAAATCTCACACCAAATATCCAAATCCTTTTCTCATTCTGACCCCTGCTTTCCCCACCCCACCCCCACCCTATCATTACTGGTCCTCTAGGGAATTGGATAAGTACCTCATGTCCTTTGTTTACTTCAAAAACAATAAATTAAATATACTGACATTAGTTTAACTAATATTGCAATCAACTATACATTAGGATATCAGTTCAGCTAAGTTTCTCTTAGCCATAAGGAATTAAAACCCTGTCCCAGACTAACTCAGCCATGAAAGCATTTATTATCTCATATAGCAGGAAGTCCAGAGGTGGGGAGATTCCAGGACTGGTCGATGCAGCAGAGCAATGATTGCATCAGGAACCCAGGTTCCTTCCTCTTCTCTGTTCAGCTGTCCCCAATATTGGTTCTACCCTTAGACACAGAACAGTCTGGCAACCAGAATTTTGGAAAACATACCCAGACATGACAGCGTTTTGAGATACTATTTTCTGTGGTGGAATTGTCTTAGAAGTGAGGAAAACTTATTCCAGATCCTCCTAGAAAAGTTGCCCTCATATCTCATTGGCCAAAATTGGTTCAGGAGCCCTTTTCTCAAAGAGTCACTAGGATTATCGTAAATCCAAGAGTCCGCTTCAGAAGGTGGAGGCGTGATCAGCCTTTCCAGAGCTACGTGGCTGGTAGAGGAAGAGGTAAATATCTAGAAACAATTTTTTAAAGGAGTCTCTCAGGAAGAAGGAAAGAAAGAATGAAAGCTAACAGAAACCAGCAGTGTCCTCCACACGGATGCATGTTTGTCTATGTTTTTTAAAGACAAAATGATATACGGTATCTCTGGAGCTTGCATAGGAACACTAAAGAAAGCTGAACTTAAATTGAATATCTGAATAAACAGCTCATATTTGCATAATTTTCCTCTTCTGAGAAAGCCAGTAAACTCCTAAGAGTTCAGTTTCTGGAAGCCTCATTTCTTAAACGTTTGCTCTGGCATCCTGGTTCTTTCCTGCAAACAGCCTACTACATAGAACTTTGCAATAATTCACTTCAGAATAATGGCAATGCTCTCAGGCAGTTAATCTCATCTGCTTCCCAAAGAAAGAGAAACTGATAGAGTCTTGCTGGCGGCTCCCGAAGGTCTGCCGTGGCACTCTTCCCTGCATGCTCATGAGAACCCCCACAAGTACTGATCCATCCAGTGTCCAATTCTTGTCCTGACAACAGGTTGTTTACTGTTAGTAATAAATCCCATTAAGTTGTCATGGCTAGTTAATGTGTTGGTGGGTAAACTCAGCATTAGGAGTGAGATTTAAAGAATAACTTTCTCTGGGAGAATCAGATTTAAGAAGTGAGAGAGGAAATTATCTTTCATTTTCCACAGCACATGAGACTTGAGTGACCTCGAAGATTTGATGGGTTCAGAAGTGACGCCAAGTGGCAATGACAAACTATTATTAGAGCATGAAGAGAATCTCAGGCAATCTGCCCAAGAGATAAGGAGAGGGTAATCGCAGGTCTCTGCCTGCTTCAGCCTTTTGTCCCACCCTAGTCTCAGCCCAGGTGGCGAGGATGATTTTGGACTCAATAACTCTTAGAAATTTCCTGTGAGAGCTGATGGACATTGGTGAGATGAAGTGTTTATTTGTCTAGCAGTATTAGTCTCCATTCTGGGAAATGCAAGAATCAATTGAAGTAGGGGCTGCCAGCAGGAGCTCGGGGCTTTGCTCTCGGCTTAAGTAGAGAAAGAGTAGACAAGCGGAAAGAAATCAAGAGAGAACATTTCTAGTACCTGTGCAAATTTTGTGTGATATTAAGAAATAAATATTTAAGGTAAAGGATAAAGAAAGGTTTGCACCCTACTTTGGATTCTGGTCAATCATAAATGGCATGAGATCCTTGCCCATGATGGATCAGGTCTATGAACCTCCACAGGACATTATATGGGGGTACACGTACAACAGGGAAACTTCGCTCAAGGTTCAAATTCCACCTACTCCAAAGTTCAATTCCGACTCCAAGATCAAGGATAGAATGCACAGGTGGTTTCCGCTCTGCATTTAGGAAGAACTTACCCTTTTGCAACCTCCTTGGTCTAAATAGAGAATAATGTTTACTCTATTCTTTAAGAGGAAATAAAGCAAAACGAAGGTAAGTGCCCCCACAGACAGCCCCACAGCTCAGCTTGTTTGCAGAACACTGGCCACGTAACAGCTTTAGTGCCAAGCAAACCAAAACTTCATCATCTTCATCTTTTCTGTGGGTCAGGAAACAGAAGCTTCCGAAGATTTCCTGTTAAGAAAGACTGAGAGAGGTATTTGAATGCCCAGCTGTAGTGCCATGATATAGGTTAAGACAGTGATCAATAGGTCTAGCTGCATAAGATCGCTCTAACTAAAACAATAGTTTAACTTCAACTTTGTATCAGGCTAGAGGTAAATGCTGTTACCTAAGAAACATTGGCTGCCATGTTTTGTGTTCATTCAGTGATTAA
This sequence comes from Ursus maritimus, assembly GCF_017311325.1. Lineage (NCBI taxonomy): Eukaryota > Metazoa > Chordata > Mammalia > Carnivora > Ursidae > Ursus > Ursus maritimus. The sequence continues at coordinate 54,903,068 of NW_024426552.1, forward strand.
CAAATGTTTATTAAGCACATGTTGCTACATGCCAGTAATTGTTATCAGTGTTACAGTACATCGTTAAACAAAACTGACCTTTTCTGCAGCTAAATGAGTCAAGAAAAAAATATTTCTGGAGCTTACCTAGTAACCCTGAAGAAAGCTTTATGTCCATCTAAAGAATGGTCTTATATCCAAAGATATTTCTATCTGGATCATTCAGAACATATTTAAGTGAGAGAACCATGTTCAATGACAAAACGAGCTATGCAGTATAAATGCAAGAAAATAGCCCAAATGGCAATAAAATTATTAAGCAGTTTTAATAAGGTATGAACAAACCTTGCAGTTAAAAGCCACTGGGTTATCCTGACTATCTCGCCACAGCCAGACCCAGGAGCTCCTATCCTACAGAGAAGGAAGAAGAGGGGATATACTTGTATAAGATAATCCAGCTACCATGTTTTGGGCCGGACTTTTCCCCAAGTCAAATGGTGCATCTTTCCACCTCAGGCCATGTCCCCACAGCCCTTTCTTCCTCCCTTCTGATCATCCCCCAGTTTCTCCACCATCATCTAGAACTGTTCTGAGCAAGTAGTAGTGTAGTGCACTTATACAAATCCACCATGAATTGTAAACATCAACTTAAAGACTGTTAGGATGGCTGAGATTTTTTGCAGTTAAGTATCACTTGAATTAAGCTTCTCAAAAAAAAAAAAAAAAAAAAAAAGTTTAGTTCTCCAGACTGTCTCAACTTTAAGAGGCAAACTAGTCGATGTTAAAGAACATTCCTCCAGACATATTTCGCGGCCATTCCACGCAGCTGCACCTCAGAGTTCCAAGCATTTGTCACTTGCTCCCAGCACCACTGCTTAAACCCAGACCCCGGGCCCTTGAGTTTTCTAAAGATGTGGGACAGTCCTCTGTGTCCGGAGCCCGTACCTCCCCGTCCTAGACAGCTGCTATCTACCCCCAAGTCCAGGCTTACCTCTTGATTGCCGCTCCTCCTTTCAGATTTGAGGACATCTGCTGTCGAAACAGCTCATTCTTGTTTTTACCTTAGAGGTCCGTTGTTCTCATACTCACCGTGCACCAGGATGAGGGCTTGTTAAAACAGACGGCTGAGCCCACCCCTGGACTTTCAAGATCCAGTAAGTCCAGGGCAGGGCTAGAGAATCTGCAGTACTAACAAGTTCCCAGGTGCCCTGGCGCTGCGGGTCCGGGTACCGCACTTTGAGAACCGCTGCTCTCGGTCCGTGATTCTCAACCCTGGCTACCTCTGTGACTCCCCTGAAGAGAGTTTTAAATTGGAGATATCCAATTTCTCCAGAGACCCTGATTCAAATGTCAGGCTAGGGTAGGGGCCGGGTATCGTACATCGTTCTTAAAATGTCCCGGATGTTTCTACACCTGTGAGAATGGGAAATATTTTAAAATGGTGATAATACAAAGTGGTGGCCAGAAACTGAATCTCTCAAACTTTGCTGAGGGGACTGGAAAATGTTTTGACAGTTTCTTTAAAAACGAAACATCCACTTAACAACCACTACAGGAACTACATTCCACGGCATTTATCCCAGAGACATGAACACGTGATCACACGAAAACCTGTACCCAATAGTTCATAGCAGTTTTATTTTTAATAGTCCCAAAATGAAAACAAGCAAAATGTCCTTCAACAAGGGAAGAGTTAGACAAACTGTGATAGAGCTATATCGAGGAATACTATTCAGCAATCAAAAGGAATGAGCTATTGACGCAGGCAGCAATGTGGATAGATCTCCAGGGTTATTATTATTATTCTGAGTTAAATAAAAAAGGCCAATCTCAAAAGGCCACATCCTGTGTGAGTCCATTTATTTAACATGTTTGAAATGACAGCATTATAGAGATGGTAAACAGATTAGATTTGTCAGGGATTGAAGATGTTGGGGGCCTAAGTGACTGTAAGGGGCGGCACAAAGGAGATCTTGGTGGTGATGGAACGTTTCTCTATCCTAATTGTGGTGGTGGTTAGAGGAATCAGCATGTGATGAGTGACATATGCACACATATGCACAGACGGTTCCAACCTCAATCTCCTTTTTTGAATATTGTACCATAATTTTATAAAATGGAACCACTGGGGGAAACTCTGCGACATAAACGTGGACCTTCTCTATACTCTATACTCCCTTGCCCCTTCCTGTGAAACCGTAAGTATTTCAAAATAGAAAGTTACAAAAATCCTTCCCCTGTGCAACCAGGGTTTAGAAACACAAACATGGTCTGGGTGAGGACAATCCTGATGCCCATTCCTATGCTATTGTTTCGAGTTTTCTTTCTTGAGGCCCTTGCATACCTCTGCCCACATTGGACTCAAATCCATATAGATTGCTTCCTCTTTTGCAATTTCCTAAATTGGTTTATCTTTCACATGCTGCTGTAGGGAATTAACTGGTATCACCTGTCAGGAGAGAAAATTGGGCAATATCTATCAAGGCCCTTAAAAATATCTTTTGCCCAGTATTTCCAGTACAGCAATCTATAATAAAGAAAATACCAGGGATGCAGAGTTACTACAGTTCTAAACACAATAGCAAAAAAATTGAATGCAAACTAAGTAGCTAAATAAATGTGGATACATCCATATGTTAAAATGAGGCATGCTTTTAAAACACAGTTGTTGAGAAATATTTACTCAGTCTCATAAAAAATGACACCAAAACTGTGCATGGATTTTGTTCTCAATTATGTTAATTAGTATTTGCAAAGAAAACATGCTAAAATGCAAATAGAGGTATTTCTGAGTGATTGGATTATAAGTGATTTTGGATTTTCTTTTTTTCTGAATTTTCTAATTTTATACAATGAGCATGAACTTTTATAATTAAAATAATGCTGTCGAAAGCAAATATGGCTTAAGAGTCACATCTACAGACTTTCAGAATGCTGGAAAAGCAAACCTTGATAGAAACTCAGTCTACTTCTGTCCACACTTTATTCCAGGCTCTCTTGTAAACCTCGGGATTCTCCCAGCTGACACAAAGTCAGACTTTGTTTTCTAAACGTGGGCCGATGGCCCTTTATTCTGGCTATCTCATCACTCATCTCACCCAACCCTAAGCCTACACCCCTACCATTCTGCCATCTGATGTCAGACAGAATTGCCTTCCTCCATCTTCTCAGATGCAGAAGTACCAGAATTAGTTAAAAGAGACAAAGGAAGAAGGATTTTCTGTTTACATCTAATTAAAAATCTTCCAGAAACACTGAGAAATAATCCTATAGCTCTTGGCTGTGAATAAATATTCCTTTAAAAGAATATTTTTAATGTTGATGATTTGGAAATACATTTTGAAGTGCCGTGGTATTTTGTTATCATCTCCTCTCTTTCCATAATCAAGTTTCTCTCTGACAGTGTGACCTATCCTAATGAAGTGCTTTAATAACAAAAAGTGTTCATGTTTTACTTTTCCAGGATTCAAGCTTTATTTTTTAAAAAGAGCACAAAATGAAGTTATCTATAGCTCCTTAATTTGATTATATTCTACCTATCAAAATATTTATATTAATCTCATTAAAATGTGAGTAAGTGTTTCATGGTGGCTGATTTTACAGCATCCCCTGGAGTTCCTTTAAGTGCCTTCCCTTGTAGATTGTCCGGATTAGAGATCACCACACTGCTGTCCTTCACATCCCCTCATTCATCTTACGAATCGAAAGATCTTCCAGTAATTACAGTTCAGAAATATTCTCTCTATTGGAGTTTTCAGCATTGCACATCTGAATCTTTTATTTTAACCCTCTGAGAAACAGATATACACAAAAATGCCGCAGAGTAACTATGGAGTCCCAAATCTAGTTCGACTGCCCCAGACACTGTCATCTTAGCAGACCATCCTCTTCCATGTCCCCATATGTGTAAACTGAAAACACTGGACCAGATGATCCCTGAAGGCTCTCTGATGGATTCCATCCTGTTTTCTGAACCTAAGATGCTTCTTAACTCTGCATAGAAACAGGAGACTGAATGACTCTCACCATTGCAATCCATTTCCCAGCAGCTTGGATCTTGAATAGGCTTGTTTTGAGAAGCAAGATAAAATAAGAAACGACATGGGCTTCAGACACCAAAACCGGATTCCTTTCAACTCTAAACTGTACAGAAATGTTCCGAAAAATATTCTGATTTAAGTTCAAATTTCCTCCAATCAGGTCCACAGTTCTATCCTTGGAGAAAATAATACTAGTGTAAGGAGTCAGGGGACCAATCTGGAGTTAGTTTTGGGCTGATGGACAGTCACTTGACAAGATCCCAGTGAAACTTCAGAGAATGTTGTAAACGCTCCAGGTAAGTGAACTTACGGGGCACTTTCATTACAAAAGTGCCACAGTGACTGGTTAAAGACTTTTCTTTGTTCTTTCATTTGATGATGATTGAAAACTAACCATGAGAAATGTAGAAAAAGGGAGAGCCAAGAACCTGCAACTGACAGACTGGTTAATTTCAATTGCAATCCAGAGCAAACTCTCTATTTATTTATTTTTTTAATGATTTTTTATTATATTATGTTAGTCACCATACAGTACATCCCCGGTTTCCGATGTAAGGCTCGATGATTCATTAGTTGCGTATAACACCCAGTGCACCATGCAATACGTGCCCTCCTTACTACCCATCACCGGTCTATCCCATTCCCCCACCCCCCTCCCCTCTGAAGTCCTCAGTTTGTTTCTCATAGTCCATAGTTAGAGCAAACTCTTTATTAAAATGAGTTAAAACTGAAAAATTTTAACATGAAGAAAAACAAGTCAGAATGAAGTTATGGGAGTTATGATTTATGCAGAGTTTCATTTTTAGTTTATCTTTCCAATTATTAATATAATAAATTATTAACAATTAATAATTATCAGCAAGCACTTATTATCTACATTGTATATTGATCTGTGTTAGAGTACATATAATCAAGAAGACATTATATATTCATTTAATGAGACAGTCTTTCTACAAATATTTACAAAATGTTTACAAAACTAAAAACATTATGTCAGGTGAAACATGAATCTTAAGTAAATAACAATAATATCTAACAATTATGGGATGCCATACACAGAGCACTATCATAAACATATATATAATATGAGCTATACATATATATTAGCTCATTAAATGTATTAATGAGCTGTATGTATAATTAGTCTCAAATATACATTAATCTTTCTAGCAAATTCATGAGATTGTTAGTATTATCATCCTCATTTTATAAGTAAGAAAACTGAGCCATAGACTGTTAACTGCCTTGCCTAGGGTTTAGGTCCCAGATCTATTATTTGGCATAAACTCTGAGTTGAAAGTCTCAGGCTCTTCACTACTATAATACAAGTATTAGGTTGAAACATGAAATTGCAGTTTTTGTTGATCAAAAATGGTTGAATATCATGAATTTCAACCATATAGGTTTCATGCACAAATCAGTTCTCCTAACAACTGGGCTGTAAGAATTTAGAGGGGATAGAAATAACCAAGAGATAGCTGTTCTTAAAGAAAGCTTCATGGAATAGAAATTAATCTCAGCTTTAAAAGACAAGACTTGGATTTAAAAAAGGGGGGGGAGGTGTTTTCAAAGAGAAAGGATGGCATACACCAAGCCATGGAGGTAGGAATGCATCTGTGTCTTCTATAAGCATTGACTTTCCTTTGGTCCCTGCTATGGAACTCATCTCCTGTCTAATTTCCAGATTCCAGTCACCTCCAGTACCACCACTAGCTAAAGGCTCTAAACAGGGGTGTAATGGGTTGAACTGTGTTTCCTCAAAATTCACATGTTGAAGTCTTAACCTCCAGTACTCAGAATGTCACCTGACTTGGGAATTGGTTTGTTGCAGATAAAATTAGTTAAGATGAAGTCATTAGGGTGGACCTCAATCCAATATGACCAAATTCCTTATCAAGAGGGGAAATTTGACACAGAGACACACAAACAGGGAGAATGCATAGGGAGATGAAGGCAGAGATTGAAGATGAGGCTCAGACATGCCTCTGCAGGCTAAGAAACACCAACGATTGCCAGCAAATGACCAGGAGGTAGGCCAGACACATGGAACACATTTTCCTTAGAAAGCAACCACTGCTGCTGACACCTTGACCTTGGAACTTCTAACCTCCAGAACTGTGAGACAGGAATTTCTCTAAAGTTACTCAGTTTGTGGTACTTTATCATGGCAGCCTTAGCAAACTATATTAGAGGCAATACAAGGAGTCTCGAGTCCTCCACTCACGGTTTGGGTGTCCTTACCCTTCCTTCCTCCCCCAACATGAACCCTGGTAAGAGAGTCACAGGAATCCTTCTGACCTTTAAATTCTGAGTCTTGATCAGCACATCAATGCTTCTGTCTCAATGTTTTATCATAAACTTGGCCATTAACCCAAGTTCTGTTCTTTAAACATTCTAACTTTGCCATCTCCCCAGTTACTTATTTTTGTGGTAGAAGAATCTACTGCTGTTTCTCAGCATCAGCATTTTTATCTCCTGATTTAAGAGTTGTTTATAAACCATACAGATATGTAAGACATGATTTTACCGTAACATTTGTCTATCTAGAAAAATCCAGATCCCTTCGAAATAGAACCACTTCTGAGTTTTAAAAAGAATGTACCACAATTTCCTGAGGCAATGCCAAAATAAGAACATAAATCTATAGCGAGCATTATTTAATGCTTATGACAGTTGTTTTTAAAAACAAATCTACATGTATTACCTCACTTAATCCTTACAACAAACTATGAAGTGACTCCTGTTATCATCCTGAAGAAAGAGAGGCACAGAGATCAAGGAATTTACTCCTAGTCATACAACTAGTTAGTGTTCTAATCAGGATGAAAAGGGAGGGAGGAATGTTTATTAAGTACCTGATGTATACACAACACTGTGTATTCTGGTTTCATGGGTTATCTCCTTTAATTTCTCCTAATATAGTGTGTGTGAGTTTATGATCATGTCTTTTTTCCAGATCTTACAACTGAGGCGTGGAGAGTTTAAGCAACATGTCCTATTCATGTTGCCAGTAATTTGGGGGACAATATTCAAGCCCATTGACAATGTTTTTGGAATAAATATTTTGTCTCCCAAGTTAATTATATTGGTCAATCTCTCTACATCTTCATGAAATCTTTTTTTTTTTTTCGTTCTTCAATCTTTTCCTGCTGGTGTTACTTACCCACTCCTGTAAACACTGCCCCACTGAGTACTTTGAAACCGAGGTGATCTCTAGGAAAAGCAAATATGAAAACAGCTTCATTCATGGTCAAGTAGCCTTCTTCAAAGGTGACTGAAAGCTTTTCTTCTCTGGTTCCAGGCCCAAGCTCATTTTTTCTTATTCCTCGTAACCCAATCTCTAGTTTGAATCACATATGGAGTAATTAGGCCCCTGACTTGATGTCTTCACTTCAGTACGTTCCTTTCTTTCTTCTAAATATCAGTTTTCAATATTAGTTTTTGTTGGTGCTGATCAATATTCCTTCATTTTCAATCATGGGAGGCACAGACAAAGGTTTCTGAAATTCCTTAAAAGCCTGCTGTTGATTACACGATGCAGGCGACATGGTGCTCATTCTGTTCGTCCTCTTCTCCTGCGAGAATGGAGTGAAAAAAAGTCCCACCATTGAAGAAATTTGGTCTCAGAAAGAAACATAATAATAGACTCAGACACCAGGGTGAGGAAAAGAATTAAAGGCCTAATTACTCAATATGGGTTACAGAATGAAGTTGGAAGCATGGTAACCGTTCTTTACATTGCCAACTGTTTTAAAATAGAGTGTATTAATAAAAAATTTGAGTTACAGTAAGGCCAGCAGATCAGGAAATGATTGCCATTCAAATATAGTTTATGACACAGAGTTTCCAAGAAGAGGGGTTATACCACGTCACTCAGGGTCACACAGGGAAGTACCAGGGTTGGTCAAGAGGCAGAGGGAGAGAGAGGAACTCTGGAGACTTTATTGTGGTTTCCTTGGGAAAGGGGTGAAACAGGGTAAGCAGGCCTAGGTAGGATTGGCTAGTTTAAATAATTTCAGTGGGCTCTGAAACATAGGCACTACCCCTAGGTATGTGGTACCTGGAGTGACAGGGGTGGGTGGGTAGTGACCCAGAGCGTGAAAACTCAAGAAAGGAGGTGGTTGGGGTGTGGGCCCTGTATTGGTTAGTTCGTGCTTGAAAACTACGCTCATAGGCAAATTGTTTACCCTCTCTAGCTATTGGCTAACTCTGGGAGGAGCAGCCCCTCGAAGACCCCAGATGTCGAAGCATCAAAATACAAAAAAAGAAAAAGAAAGAAAGAAAGAAAGAAAGAAAGAAAGAAAGAAAGAAAGAAAGAAAGAAAGAAAGACAAAGTTAATAAACCAATATATGACCCCGAGCCATAGAATGGTGGTTTTTTGTTTTTTTTCTTTTTAACGTTTAAAAATTAATTTAAAAAATTTTTTATCTTTATTAATTATAATTTGTATGTCTTTTATTTTTGTATTTTCTAATATTTAAGAAGAAAAAATAACTCTTTATGAACAAAGAAGCACTTAGGAATTCCTAAGTGGATCCAGATATTACTTTAATAAAAACTGGAAAACACAGCAAAACTAATAATTATTCATTTAATAAATTCATCATATGCAACACCATTACAATGTTTGAACATGATATGCAAATTTTATAGTCAATTTTTAAGGGTATATGAAACTGTTGGTTGTTGTGTTGCACAATAATTGCCATGAGTGGTAAACATTTGGTGTAAAAGCTTGAGGGTTGTACTGAATTAGGTGTGACTTTCTGAGAGCCATTTGTGGGCAATGAGGGAGAAGAATGGCCTTGATCCTGGACAGTGGGCTGTCATGGAGAATCTGCCCTGGCCTTGTGCAACCCAGCTCCCTTACCCCAGGCCTCTTCCCTGCTCTTAGGGAAATTTTTCTACCAATGCTTCCAGCCCCAGAGTTGTTGCTTGGGTGCTGCTAAGAAGTATGAATGCGACAAAAAAGAAAGCTCTATGTTTTTCAGGGAGAAAAGGCCTTGTTCTGCGGTCTAGGCTGACACTGTACTTTGATTAAGTACATCTCTTCAGGCCCCACAATCCATATCACTGTTTATAATTTTCTGCTTTAGGAACCCAGGGCAGACTCATCAAGGAACCAAAGGTAGAAACTATTGCTAGCCTATGCTCCCTAACACAAGCACCTTTTCTGTGTCCTCTAAAAGAGCTTACGTCCCCTGACCTCAGCTATGTTTCTGTGTGTTCTCTCTTTCCCAGCCCGGACCTAATCCAAAATTTCCCCTAAATCTAACAATTTGGTCACCTACGATTTAGAAATGTGTATACAGGTAGGAAACCACACGACCAGTCACAAGCTTCCGGAAGTGGCTACACTTTGCATGGTCTCCTGAAGTCTGGAAAACATTCTGTACTGCTGGGGAACCACACATTGCACTTAGATGAATAGCTTCTAAATCACACACAAAAAGGTATAGAAAGTAAATGTACATATATCTTAACGAGTCTTAGACTTCAGAGTCAGTGAACTGGGTTTAAATTCTCATATATAAGAGAATCCTGGGCAAATCAATTGCCTACCCCTGCTCTCTTTTCCTTATCTGTAAAGTGGGGGAAAACAGTCACCCCCCATTGTGATAATCAAGTAAGATAAAGTGTAGTTGATTACTACCTACACAGTAAAGCTGGAGAGAAAAGACCCCCGAGGCAACCACTCCAGGGTTCTGCTTTGCCCAAAGCTTTTCCTTGAAGGAAGATTTGCAGCCTAAGTCTTAAAGGGGAAAAGGTCTGAATGTTTGTTTTCAATAGAATTTAACAAATTAGGGTAAAAGAAAGGCCAATATTCACCAGCCATTATGAGTAGAGACAACCCCAAGGAAATAGATTGCATGGTGAGCATTTTAATAAGAAAGGGGAAGGAGGTTGCACCTCTAGTGCTGGTAGAAAGCAGGGAAGAGAAGAGAAACCGGTCTACTATTTGAAGACGCAACCAAGGCTGGGCCCCAACAATGCTACACAGGTAAGGTGCAGTTTTTACATTAAAATACTTTCGACAAGGATTTGCATTCACATTAAAGATTTTGCTTTTGTTTACTTCATCTGCCCAGAAAAACTTTCAAATTGCTATGCTAAGCATTATTTCCTTATAAGTTAAAATAAGTAATTCTCTCATAAATATTTAAAAGAAATCACCATAGTAGGCCTTAATATAGCAGTACACATATCAAAGGAAATTTTTATAATCACAAATATAGAAAAATATGTTTAAATGTACTCCAAATCCTCCAGAATTATGTAAGTACTGCAATAGGTTTAAATACATTCTATCAGTTTCTGAGACAAGAATCCCATTATAAAAACACAAACTGTGTTCTTTAAAGCAGAGACATCGCTCAACCTAAGAAATGAGTTAATCATTCAAAAAAAGTAGATCACTGAAATGGAAAGCTCACACGCACACACACATACACGCAAATATCGTCATACACTTGTATATGAATTATCTGTCTCTATAAATACATAATGATCTATAGATACAGATATTATATAAAAATCTAAAAATTAAAGTACACACATTTCTCTTTCCAATTTTCTATTATTTTAATGCAATTTTCAAGAAGAGATATTCCTCTTAGGGAAGCACTTGGATAGGCATTAGAACGATCTGCCTGAGAAAAGGCAGCAGAAACTATTCTTAAGACAATTTATAGCTCATATTCTTTGATTCACTGACTCTATAGTCTTCTTAATCTGGTGAGAAATTAGACAAATACATGTTTCCTTAAAGCAGATGATTGAAACCAATTACTAAGGCAAGTGTTTGTGTAATTGTTGTAAATATTTCTTATAAATTAGTCATTTTTTCCATACTATAAACCATTTGGGACTTAAATTTTCAGATTTTCATCCCGATTGGCAAGTTATTTGCCAAAACGAAACCACCGAATCACTGTTCACTGTGATTAAATGCCTACATATGCTTTGAAGATAAAGCAATGATTGCAAATTATTTGAAAGCATTATTGAATAAGTCCAACAGACACACTGAATGGATGTACAGGTGTTACGGGTAGAATATACCTCTTTTCCCACCCTGTAGTAACAGCTGTAATGAATACAACTAGCTGCAAACGCGTTCTGTTCTGGAAAAGGCCATCAGTAAGTGCTGAGAACTTGTAGAAAGATATTCAGAATTGTGCTGGCTCTGCTATTACCTGTAACTCCTCTCCCTAATTTCTTCCTCTTTCTCTTTCTAAGAATCTTAAACAAGAGATTTAATGGGCTGGAGTGCCTACAAAGAATAGGCACCTGTTAATCAGGAATTCCAACTGTTAGTAAGTAAATATTCAGTACTAATATCATTAATGCCGTCATTTACTTATTCATTCATCTATTCATCCAGTCACCAAATATTTACTGAATATCTACTATATATGCAAAGTTATGAAGACCAAGAATATGCCCAGTTTTTTACCTCTGTAGAAGACACATAACTGAAAAATACTGCCAAATCACTGAAGAATTAAATTCGGGTCTTTTCTAGAAGACTCTAGAAGACACATAACTGAAAAATACTGCCAAATCACTGAAGAATTAAATTGGGGTCTTTTCTGTAAGATTCACCAGTACAGGGGAAAAAAACGATAACAAAACCCAAAATTAATACCTTAACATTTAATTACGTTTCTTGGTTACAACTGTATGTCCTGTGAGTTTCAAAACAATCCACTTAAGTGATGGCAATGACACGGATCGGGATCAATGATGAATCTCCTTTGCCTGCTCGAAGTTCAGTGAGCCATCACTGGTAAGCTAGCTCTGCCTTGCATCCCACCCCTACCCCTCAAATGACTGCTAGGAAAGAGATTTGTTTAAGACTTATTTATTTATTTATTTATTTGAGAGGGAGAGAGAAAGAGAGAGAGTGTGCGAGCAGGGAGGAGAGGCAGAGGGAGACAGAGGGAGAAAATCCCAAGCAGACTCCCTGCTGAGCCAGAGCCTAACCCAAGACTCCATCTCAAGGTCATGACCTGAACTGAAATCATGAGTTGGATGGTTAATCAGCTGAATGACCCAGGTGCCCTGAGATTTTTATATTAAGTAGAAAAAGCACCCACTTTCCCTTTCCTGGTAACCTGGTTTTCCATCGTAAGAGACCATATTTCAAAAGTAAAATTTACACCTTTCAATGTAAGTCAGGAAACTACCCCTCATTTGCCTAAGCAATCATTCTATAAATTTGGAAATCACCCCAAAATGGATTTCCTTATATCAATTTTCCACTATCTGATTGGGGACAGGGAGCTAGAGAAAGTATGGATAATTTACAAATCCATCTCTGAATTATTTTGTACGTATTGCCAGATCTTAGAATCAATGCCAAATCAATGTAACAAATACAGTATTGTGTAATCTTCCTGGTTAAAAATTTAAAATTCTGAACAAAAATTTTCTTTTTAGTTTATCGATGTGGTATACCTTAATAAAGACGTGACCTCTTATTGCTGAAATGCTTTTAGAAAGATGAAATTGACTGTTTTTAGTAAATTGAACTCTGGTTTCCTTAAAATAGTATTCCCTACTTTCTTTATACAGATGCTACGTAAAAGCTGAAAGATGAAAGAATCAGAGATGGGGTGGGTAGGGAATATGGATCTGGGAATACGGAAAGGAAGTGATTATCTGTGGCACAATGGGAGGGAAGAATTTAGAGAGGGGAGAGTGTGTGTTAGCCTGAAAGTTTAATTTCCATTTTGAAGAAAGAGGAAAAACAAATCATAATGGAGTTTCCACCATTTGTCACACCTTATCATAATCTTATTTAATGCTAATGGCAACTGAATAAAAGAGCATTGTTCCCCATTTTACAGATGAAAGAACTGGGTTTAAATGAAAATATCCAAGATCCCAAAGTGGTCAAGCTATATGACTGGAATCCACATCTGTATGATTCTCGAGAACCTTCCCCTCTAGATAGGAGAAGAGGAGTCTGATAAGAATAGATTATTCTAGAAAATAGGAACTATTTGTATGCTGTCTCAGGAGACTCTAAACAAACTACAAAAATGTGATTACTCTTCGATGACTCAGTGATGTTTTATTCAAATTACCAGATTTTTCGATTATTTCTTGTAATGATTTTTATGTTCTAGAATGGAAAATTTCTCATTCGACTTAACCAGTGTTAGACCACCAAAATAATTAAGAATTCTTGTTCTAGTTTCAGCTTTTACTGATAAACATTCCTAAGACTACCCAAATAATCTTCTTGTTCTAACTATAAAATGTTTTTCACAGTATGAGAAAATTCTCAAGTATTAATGAATTCATGCATGTGATGTCCTTTGAGTTCCTTGAAAGAAATGGCTAAGTATAAAAGTGATGTTATTCTCTTTTTTTCCCTTCATTTGATGTCCTACCTAAGCCGACTGTTTGTGGCTTGTTGAGTCTATTAGTTTCCAGAAAAATAAAGCCACCCTTCAGTGCTTAAATAAGAATGAAGATCAGTTAATGGTTTGAACCCTACCTCCAGCCTTCTGGGAACAAAGAGAGATGTTTTAATTCATAGCTTTAATGTGTGTGTGGATTGGTCCCACACTATGATGTCAGATTAATAAGAATTCAGAAGCTATTGATAAGAACAGGTGATGTGAACATTACAGAATTGCCCTGACAAAATTTGAGAGCTACCCTTCAAGCAGCCAGGACATAGACTGAAGTGGGGGGATGGGGAATTACCATTAATGGACCCAGCAATATTCCAAGTCAACATATTTAACCTTATGAAGCATTGAAGATGCCACTAATTTGGTGACCCAGAAGACAAGCTCAGATGAAGAAATGTCTTTTTGACAGGGGAATCGCTTGTTTGTAAATGGATTTTAAACGTACTAGAGATTGTGTCTTGTATTGTATTACTTTAAAAGCTAATCATGTAGTTCCTAATTAACAGGAGAGAGTCCCTCTGGGTCAAAAAAAGAATTTTAACTCAATATCTGGAGTTGCTAATTTTATTTTCTCAACTCCTCTCAGCTTCCTTTTACCTGTTCTTCTTTCTGCTTGGTCACTGGGATCTTCAGCCTCTCCGTTTCTACCGGGTTCTTTCCATCAACATTTGAACATAATCGATGTATCAATTGTCTAAAACAAACAAGCAAATTCCTCTCAACCCCACAACTCCTTCCACGGATTGTCTAATCTAATTCTTCATAGCCAGTTTTTCTTGAAAGTATTTTCCTTGTGTTTTAAACATAATAAATACTCAGTATGTATTTGTCTAATCAAATAATGTTCTATTAGTACTTAATACATTCCATTACAACCCTTAATCCACTATCTCATGATTGTTTCCAACTATAAAATGTATCAAGATTGTTTTATCCATAGATGATCCCAAATCGGTAGCCCCAGCCTGTTCTTTTGCCGTATAGTCCAATATCATATATGTATGACTATTTATTGGACTTTTTCACAGCACTCCACACTAAGTTTGTCCAAAACCAACTGACTTTTTTCCCTCCAAATCTATTTTTTGCAAGTCTTTCCTATCTCAGTAAAAGGAAGCCCCATCCACCTGGTTTTCTAAGTCAGATATCTAGGCGTTGTCCTTTATTCCACCCCACATTTCACCTCCAACATTTAGTTAACTCTTACATATTGACAATTTTATCCCTCAGTTGCTTCTTGGGTCTACCCATTTCCATCTGTCTCTATTCTAGGCCATACCACCATTATCTCCCTGGATTACTGGAACCGCTTCCTAACCCACCCATCCAGTCTACAACTTGATCTAAAGTGATCCTTCTTTTTTTAAAAAAAAAAAAGATTTTATTTATTTAGTTGACAGAGATAGAGACAGCCAGCGAGAGAGGGAACACAAGCAGGGGGAGTGGGAGAGGAAGAAGCAAGCTCCCAGCAGAGGAGGGATCACGACGCGGGGCTCGATCCCAGGACCTTGGGATCAGGCCCTGAGCCAAAGGCAGACGCTCAACTACTGAGCCACCCAGGCCCCCCCTAAAGTGATCCTTTTATTTTTATTTTTTATTTTTTTTAAAGATTCTATTTGTTTATTTGACAGAGAGAGAGACAGACAGTGAGAGAGGGAACACAAGCAGGGAGAGTGGGAGAGGAAGAAGGAGGCTCCCAGTGGAGGAGCTGATGTGGGGCTCGATCCCATAACGCCGGGATCACGCCCTGAGCCGAAGGCAGACGCTTGAGGACTGAGCCACCCAGGCACCCCTAAAGTGATCCTTTTAAACACAAATATCACTCCCCTGACAAAATCTTTGCCCATTGCCCTTACAATAAATGATCAGTTCTTTACCATATTTTGCAAGTCCCCGCCTGTATCTCCAGTCTCACTTCTCCTTTCTTCCTCCTAGACCGGACTGTTGTAGAGTGATACAGATTTTCCCCAGTCTTTGAACATGTCACGTTTTCATGGTGAGACCCTCATCTGTGCAATTTCCTTTCTCTGGAACATTTTTTTCCAGTCCACCCTGAGAAATCCTTAACATCTTCAGATCTCTGCTTCTTTCTGGAAGCCTCCCCTGGGTTTGTGTAGACAAGTTTAGGTTGCTCTCTGTGTGTTCCCACAAAACCTGGTATTTCTTCTGAGTTATTACTCATCAGACTTTATTTTAATTATTGTATACTTGTTTGTCTTTTTCAACAGAGCTTATAATTTGTAAGAGGAAAAAGCATGTCTCTTCTTGCTCTCACTCTATCCCTGGGTTCTAGTACATTGCCCTATAATTAGTAGGTATTTAATAAAATTTGTATATAAAATGATCACATCCCAAATAAAAATATCACTTAAGCATACCAATTCTTTCTAGTTAATCCTATCCTCTCCTTATATCAGAGAACACAGATTCGATTCTTCTGGATAGCATAACCATATACTTGTTCATCTACATTAGAACAGTTTTGACTACACAGTGCATAATATTAATGAATTATAGGTCAATAGGAGTAAACTAAGACTGCTGCAGGCACACCAGGAAATGTGGTCACCTCCCTTAGGAGCAAGACAGAGAACATAAATAAATAAATCACAAGAATGTCTCGGGTTTTGGTTTTTTGTTTCTTCAGCATGGAGGCTGTTCTATTGATCTGGAAATGGCAGCAACCATACAGGTCCAAACAATTGTACCATGTTGGAAAATAGACCCAGTCTTATCAGACCTTCTGATCTATCAAGAAAAATAGGAAATCTTAATTTTATCTGAAATATCTGGGTGTTTTAATGTTGGAAACTAATTTCAAAAAATTAAAACAAAGTAGTTCTAAGTATGGACAAGAGGTAAAAATTGAAATATGTAATCACCTATAAAGCTCAGACACATGGACATCGATGTCAGTCAATGCATGGGAACAGGGTATTCCAAGTTTTATACTATTAGTTACTGAGGTTCAGAATCTATAAGGAGGTTCAGAAAGTCTTAAAAAGGGGGCCAGGCACCCAGGATATTGAGAGGACACTCAAAATACCTAAAAGCATCCCAACATTCTAATTCAGGAGAGCCATAGCTAAATATCAGTCCTGGTATAGATATAAAGAACGCTTCATGAGGACCACTAGAGTGTCTTTGCTGAAACCCAAATAATCAAGTTGCTACCACAATAGTACGTTGATCTTTATTTTTCTACTCACTTATTACATGATCACTCCCTAAACACTGTCTGTGTTTGATTTACTCCTAAATTAGATGTTAAAGGTTTAGAATTTCATCAGCCCTGCCACCACTACAGAGTTTTACTGGTCAAATGCAAAACAGGTACCATTAACTGCCAAGGCTAAAATCATCAGTTGGGGAATATAACTTGGGTTAGAAAGATTTAGCTCAGCTTCCACCTCACCATCCACAACTCCTAACCCACAATTTGCCCATGAGCAGTATCTAATATTCATCGTTTGGTCTGCAGGCTCTTGCTTAATCTGGTAATAACGCACATGGAATTGTTTCATGATCAAGGACTGGATGAGTAATTTGCCAAGCTGCTTGCGTTATTTATGTTCTCCAAATGTATATAAAACAGATTAAAGAAATGATTATGCTAAGGATATAATTAAAGAATGAGCCACAAAGAAACTTTGAGATCATCTACCTCAGTCTCTTCATTTTACGGCTGAAGAAACTTCACCTGGGGAGGTTGAACGATTTACTGAAGTCACACAACCTTCCGAACGTGATGTTTAAGCACCACCAAAGCATTTGCGGGTGACAGAATTTCAGCATATGGATGGGGAGGAGGTTACAGAATTTGGGGGAGGAGTTTAGGAGCCAGAAATAGTTACTGGCTCATTAACAAAGATAGACTTTCAAAGAGGCAAAGTAAATTGCCAGTGACCTCACCACAGAGCAGAGGCAGACTTCCTGGGGAGACATCAAGGCCTTACAGTCATCTGAGGAACAAGGTGGCATCCACCAGGAAATGCCTTCAACCACAGATCCACTAGATAGTGGAGACTTTTCAGCTTTAATTTTGTTATTTTATTTCCATCTCCAGACTTCCTACTGAAGTCACTCATGTCCTCCCATATCTCCATTTCCATTTGCTTTAGAGCTCCCCTTTGCCTTTTGTTTTCTCCTTGATGTTGATTATCTTATTCCGGGCCACCATGCCCTGGTACTCCAAAGAAATGTTCCAGTTTCCTTAAAATTTTCCATCGATAATGCCATTTATCTCCTCACCGCTATCAAAACCTGGGTTTCCTGTGGCTGTACCACTTCCCTCTCAGACTTTCCAAGTGAGCAACTTTTATTCTCCTCCCCAGGCTCACTGGGCCATCCAAAACCCAGATCAGTCCAACACTGGACTCCTATCTTTTGTCACCAGTTTGCCCCCCTCTCAATGTGGTGGGCATCATCCAATCCACTGAGGGCCTGAATAGAACAAAAAAGTAGGGAAAGGAAAATTCACCCCTTTTGCTTCCTGCCTGCCTGTTTGAGCTGGGACATCAGTCTCCTCCTGTCCTTGGACTGGGACTTGCACCATTGGCTCCCTTGGTTTTCAGGCCTTCACGCTGGGAGTTTAATTACACCAACAGCTTTCCTGAGTTTCCAGCTTGAAGACAGCAAATCATGGGACTCCTCAGCCTCTATAATCTCATAATTCCTCATAATAAATCTCTTTATATATATATAAGCTACTGGTTCTGTTTCTCTGGAGAGTCCTGACTAATGCAATTATCTAACAAAACAGTATGCATTCATAGATGCACACCAACATACTTCAAAAACTGTGTCTAACATAATACTTAGTGGTGAAGTCTGAATGTCTTCCTCTCAAGATCAGGAATAAAGCAAGAATGTCCACTCTTTCCACTTCCATTCAACATCATACTGGAAGTCCTGGGTGGTGCAAGCAGGCAATGAAAGAAATAAAATGTGTACAGATTGGAGAGAGAAAAATAAAAGTCTATTTTTAGATATGATTATCTACATAAAATAATATCAGGAAACTGACCAATAATAATTTGCCACTTAAAAGTATGTTTGTCTAAGAGAGCCCAGAAATGGACCCTCGGCTCTTTGGGCAACTAATATTTGATAAAGCAGGAAAAAACATCCGGTGGGAAAAAGACAGTCTCTTCAATAAGTGGTGCTGGGAAAATTGGACAGCTACATGCAAGAGAATGAAACTTGACCACTATCTCACACCATACACAAAAATAAACTCCAAATGGATGAAAGACCTCGATGTGAGACAGGAATCCATCAAAATTCTAGAGGAGAACATAGGCAACAACCTCTACGACATCGGCCAAAGCAACCTTTTTCATGACACATCCCCAAAGGCAAGAGAAACAAAAGATAAAATGAACTTATGGGACTTCATCAAGATTAAAAGTTTCTGCACAGCCAAGGAAACAGTCAGAAAAACTAAGAGGCAGCCCACGGAATGGGAGAATATATTTGCAAATGACACTACAGATAAAGGACTGGTATCCAAGATCTACAAAGAACTTCTCAAACTCAATACACGAGAAACAAATAAACAAATCAAAAAATGGGCAGAAGATATGAACAGACACTTTTCCAATGAAGACATAAAAATGGCTAACAGACACATGAAAAAATGTTCAAAATCATTAGCCATCAAGGAAATTCAAATCAAAACCACACTGAGATACCACCTTACGCCAGTTAGAATGGCAAAAATAGACAAGGCAAGAAACAACAATTGTTGGAGAGGATGTGGAGAAAGGGGATCCCTCCTACATTGTTGGTGGGAATGCAAGTTGGTACAGCCACTCTGGAAAACAGTGTGGAGGTCCCTTAAAAAGTTAAAAATTGAGCTACCCTATGATCCAGCCATTGCACTACTGGGTATTTACCCCAAAGATACAGACGTAGTGAAGAGAAGGGCCATATGCACCCCAATGTTCATAGCAGCAATGTCCACAATAGCTAAATCGTGGAAGGAGCCGAGATGCCCTTCAACAGATGACTGGATTAAGAAGTTGTGGTCCATATATACAATGGACTATTACTCGGCTATCAGAAAGAACGAGTTCTCGGGAATGGGATAGACCGGTGATGGGTAGTAAGGAGGGCACGTATTGCATGGTGCACTGGGTGTTATACACAACTAATGAATCATCGAGCCTTACATCGGAAACCGGGGATGTACTGTATGGTGACTAACATAATATAATAAAAAATCATTAAAGAGGAAAAAAAAAAAAGTATGTTTGTCTAGGATCAGTATCTTTGAAACTACAAAACACTAAAGAAAGAATCAAAGATTGAAATAACGGAAAAATAAATCATATTGCTCACGAACTGGAGAACTCAATATCATTAGAATGTCAATTCTCCCCAAACTGATCAATAAATTCATTACAAACCCAAATTCCCAGAAGGATTATTTTGCAGATATTGACAAGCTGATTATAAATTTTATGTGGAAAGGCAAAGGAACTAAGAAGAACAAACTTTTTTTAAAAGATTTTATTTATTTATTTGGGAGAGACAGAGCACAAGCAGGGGGAGGGACAGAGGGAGAGGGAGAAGCAGGCTCCCCACTGAGCAGGGAGCCCAATGTGGGGCTTGATCCCAGGACCCTGAGATCATGACCTGAGCTGAAGGCAGCTGCTTAACTGACTGAGCCACCCAGACACCCCAAGAGCAAACTTTCTTGAAAAATAAAATCATTCACAGGGTGCCTGGGTGGCTCAGTCAGTTGAGCATCCAATTTTTTATTTCAGCTCAGGTCATGATCTCAGGGTCATGAGACTGAGCCCCACGTTGGGCTCCACACTCAGCAGGGAGTCTACTTGAGATTCTTTCTCTCCCTCTCCCTCTGTCCCTCCCCCTGCTTGTGCACACTCTTGCTCTTTCTCTCTCTCAAATAAATAAATAAATCTTAAAAAAAAAAGAAAGAAAAATAAAATCATTCAGGTTGAGGATGATTTGATTGCAAGACTTACTACTGTAAGTCTTGCTTCTGTCAATTGATTTTGACAGAAGAGCAAAGCCAGTTCCATGGAGAAATAATAACCTATTTTACAAATGCTGGTGGAAAAATTAAATACACATATGCCAAAAAAAATGAACTCTATACATACCTCACACCTTATATAAAAATTAGCTCAAAAGAGTACATTGACCTAAATGTAAAAGCTAAAAAATAAAACTTACAAGGGAAGAAAAGAAAAAAACTTTGTTGACTGTGGTTAGACGAGGTATTTTAGGTACACCAAAAGCACAACCCATAAAAGAAAAAAATTATAAATTGACCTTATCAAAATACAAACTTTGTCCTATTAAGAGAATGAAGAACAAGCCATATACTGGGAGAAAATATTTGCCAATCACAAATGTGACAGAAGACTTGACCTGGAATATACAAAGAATTCTGAAAGTAAGAAAACAAACAGCTCTTTTTTAAAAATGAGATAGAGGTTTGAATAGACACTTTGTCAAAGAAGATATGAATCCAAATAAGCACATGACAAAATGCTCAACATTATTACTCATCAAGGAAATACAGATTAAAACCAAAATGAGATACCATTATATGCCTATTAACTTGGTTTAAAAATACCGATAGTATCAAGTGCTCATGAGGACGGAGAACAACCAGAACTCTCATATCGTACTGGTGAGAATGTACAAGGGTAATACTCACTTTGCCAGACATCTTGCTAGTTTGTTATATGTCCAAATATTTGTGATCCAGCAATCCTACCCCTAGGTACTTACCTGAGAGAAATGAAACTTACATTCACACCAAAACCTGTATGAATGTTTGAGCACCATTATTCATAATTGCTGAAAACTAGAGACAACTCAGATGCCCTTCGGTTGGTAAATAGATTGACAAACTCTGGTGCGTTCATACAGTAAAACATGAATCAGCAATAGGAAGGAACTCGGCAATAAAAGGCAACAACATAGGGAAATCTCAAGTAATTCCAGTATGTGATATGATAGGAAAGGACAACATGATGATTACTGGTTAGTGATAAATTAATGGTGGACGGTTTGGGGGGCTGGTGGAGGGCTTAACTACAAAGAAGTATAAGGGAGTTTGCTGGGGTGGTGAAGGCTCAACTCTATGCCATCTATTAAAGCTACAGAACTGTCCATCAGAATGAGTGATTTCTACTGCATGTAATTAATTACATTTTAATTAATACAAAAATTTAAAAGATCTTGTTTGCTGGTGGCTGCCAGAAGGAAGGGAGGTGGGGGGATGAGCAAAATGGGTGAAGGGGAGTGAGAGATATAGGCTTCCAGCTATGGAATGAATAGTCACCGGGATGAAAGGTACAGCATGGAATACATTTTCGTTGGTATTTAATAGCTTTTTATCATGCCAGAAGGCAGCTATGCTTGTGGTGAGCGCAGCATAGTGTCTAGACTCATCTAATCACTACACCTGAAGCTGATGGTAACTGTGTGTCAACTATACTTACACTTCACAGGTTGTCCTAGAACCTGGTAACACCTTTTTTTTTTTAAACTTTCTTCCTCGGAACTTAATTGGAGAAGAAGGTCTGGAAACAGGCCTACACAACAGCTGTCCATTGTCAACATTCGTACTTCTCCAAGCCCTTTTATGAACAGGAGGTAAACTAAAGAGAAACAAAAATGTCTTCACTTTATGTGCAAAGGGAAAAATTAAGGTGGCTATGTGCTTTACAATTCTACTTATAATGATGTAGCATTTATATCTTGGTCTATTAAAATAGCATTTCACATACTTATTTCCATTTGCAACCATGTGGTCTGATAAGACCATCATAAAAATTTAGTTACTGTAAAATAGTATATCAAATCATATACTGTCTCTTTGTATTATGGGTTTACATGTCACTGTAAATGTAGAGACAAAACAGAAGCATTTATCAAAATTAGATGTGCTATCAAAGCAGGAAATATACCCAAGACAATATTCTTTCCATTAGAATGGCATTTAGATTCTAGAGTTCCCATTGTGGCTTTTCCCTTACCTAATGGATGCTGGAACGGAACAGATCCTTGTGCATTACACGTTTCTTGGAAAGCTTTATGGTGGTCATCTGAAAACATGTGCTTTCCCAGGAAGTAGCTTCAGAATGGTAAATGGATATTTCATATGTAATTCAGGAGACTTTAATTCAAACTTAATTTTATTGTGTTTTACAGACAAATAATATTTTATAATCCAGTTTAATTACACATACCATCTTTTATATTATTTTCCTTTTGGATATCTCATAAAAAAGAAAAGCATTAAGTAGAAGATCAACAAATGCATATACAGTGAAAATTGGTTCAAGTAAATCTATTCGTAAATGACATAGAATTTTAACATTTAAAGTAGGACTATAATTATGCCTTTGTTATACTATGAGTGTCAAAATATGAGGATTTTCTAATGTGCATTTTTAATAATTATTATTCACTCTTAAGCCAGAAAAGTATAAAGAAAACAAAACGGCCCTTAAGTCCAGCTAACAACTAGCATTTAAAAAAAAATAAATCAAAGGGACGTCTGTGTGGCGCTGTCGGTTAACGTCTGACTCTTGATTTCGGCTCAGGTCATGATCTCCGGATTGTGGGACTGAGCCCCTGGTCAAGCTCCGCACTCAGCAGGGAGTCTGCTTGAGATTCTCTCTCTCCTTCTCCCTCTGCCCCTCCCCCGTGCTCAAGTGCTCTCACTGTCTCTCTCCAAAAATAAATAAATAAAATTTTAAAAATAAATAAATCAATACATTTAAAACAAATACATTCAATATTGGAAGAATATCCCAAGAGAACTTAAAAGGTATATAATGAAATGTAAAAAATACTTCCCTCTTTCCACCTAGAGTTTATTACTCTAAATATAATCACTGTTAACATCTTCTGAAACTCTCAAAAACAGTATTTCTCCAAAAGAAGTATATACTCTGTTACACTTTGATTTTTTTAACTTCTACCTTTTGGTTTATTAGTACCTATCTTTGTTTTATGTTTTTAGTGGTTTCTCTAGTACTTACTATATAATTTTCCTATATCACAGTCTGCATCGAATAATATTGGGACACATCATGTAAATTTTCCCATCGCCTTTTTCATCTTGTTATACATTTTGCTTCTTCGTGTGTTATAGAATTTAATTATCTTTGCTTAAAATAAATTTAAAATAAGGAAAATACCTTCTATATATGTCCACATACTTAGAATTTCCAGTGTTCTCATTTATATTGATCCAAATTTTCATCTGGTATCATTTTTTGTAACTTGAAGTTAATGGTAGTGCAAGTTTGCTGATAATTAATTCTCTCAGCTTTTATCTATCTAAACAAACCTTACTCTTCCTTCGTTTTTGGAACATACTCTGGCCAGACACAAAACTCAATGTTGGTAGAATTTTGATGGTGTTACCACCATGTCTTTTGACCTGCAAAATTTCTGAAAAGAAGTTATTTGTTCATCTGTATATAATGATCCTTTTTCCTCTGGCTGCTTCTAAGAGTTTCTTTTTGTTACTTGTTTTCAGCAATTTAATTCTAATGTTTGGTGTGGTTTTCTCTTGCTCAGATTTGCTGAGCTTTTTTAATCTGTAAATTTATCATTTTCACCATTTTTAGCCATTATTTGTTCAGATATTTTTCTATGCCCCCACCTAATTACACGTAAGTTAAACTGCTTGATTTTATTCCACTGCTTACCTATGCTGTGTTCGTTTTTTTTCAGTCATTTTTCCTCTCTTTGTTTCATTGATCTTTTCATCTGCAGGTCTCATCTCCTGTTTAATCCCATGTGTAATGGGCTCAGTTATGTCTCACCCAAAATTATATGTTGACATCCTAACCCCTCGTACCTCAGAATGTGACTGTATTGGGAAGAAAGTACTTTAAAGAGGAAATTAAGGTCAAATGAGTTCATTGAGTTGGGACCTAATCCAATATGACAGGTATCCTTAGAAGAAGAGATGAGGACACGGAGGAAGACTACATGAAGATATGGAAGAAGATGGCGGTCTGTAAACCAAAGACAAAGGGGCTTCGGGATGAAACCAAGCCTGCCAACACCTTGATCTTGGACTTCCAGCGTCCAGGATCATAAGAAAATAAATGTCTGTTGTTGAAGCCCCCCAGTCTGTGGTACTTTGTTATGGCGGCCCTAGCACACTAATACGTCATCAAAACTATTCTTCATTTTAAATATTGCAGTTTTCATCTGTAGAAGTTCTACTGAGGTCTTCTCCCCCCACTTCTCTCTTTATCGATTTACTGCTTTCTTCCATGTTCTTGAACAAATGGAGGGCAGTCACAATTTATGTTTCAATGTCTTTCTCTCCTAATTCCATCCTCTGTATTATTTCTGGGTCTGTACCTATTGCTTCATTTCTCTTAGCAAAGAACATATTGTTCGGCTTCTCTGCATGTCTGGTAATTTTTTATTGGATAGCATATGTTTTCAATATTAATGTTATATTTTGGGTTCTGGATTTGGCTGTGTTTCTATAAATAGCCTTTGACCTTATTGTTGTATGTTGTTAAGTTATTTCGAATCAGTTGTACCCTTTTGAGGCTTGTTTATGAGGCTTATCAGGTTAGGTCCAGAGCAGCTTATAGTCTAGGATATTTTCGCTCAAGTAGATATAGCGATGCCTCTTGGGGATCTACCCAATGCTCTACGTATTAAGACATCTTTCTACTTGGCTGTTGGAATCACAGATTTTTCTCAGCCCTACGTGAGGTCCAAGAATTGCTAAGTCTATTGTCTCTGGGTATTCTTTCCCCAGCCTGGGGTAATCTTCTTCCTGTATATACACGGGTTAGTACTTAGCCAGAGACTGAAAAGGACTCTACTATAGATATTTGAAGTTCTGTCTGTGTGTAGCTCTGGTCGCCTTGCCAGTAAATGCCAGCCACCTAGGCCTTCTGAAACTATATTCTCTGCCTCTTAAACTCAGTAAAACTCCCAGGGTCTATTTAGATTTTGACTATCATTATTCAGCCTGGAAATTACCTCCAGACAGAAAACACAAGCTCATAGGGTTTCCTACCTCATTAATTCCCTTTTCTTAGAGATCAAAAGTACGTGTGGTCTGTGGTCCCATGTCTGAAAACCATTCTTTCGTATACTTTGTTTAATTTTCTAATTGTTTAAGGATGGGGGGGAGCATCTGCTCTCTATTATTCCATTATGGCCAGAAGTGGAAGTCCACATTTTCATTCTTAACTTTTTATATCATTATGTTTAAACTGACCCATTCGTAGCAGGTATATAATATTCCATTGGATAAATATAATGAATTTATTAATAAGGCTGATATTAAAGGACATTCAGGTTATAACCAGCATTTTGCTATTAAAAAGTAAGCATTCTTATGCTTACAACACAGAGTAATTTCATGATACTCTGTTTTACTGGCTAACTTTCTAAAATAGATTTTCTTGATCAAAGGGTATGAGAGTATTCAAAAGTAAATATTTCCAATTCCCATCTAAAAATCACAAAATTAACATCACTGCACTACCACACTTTTCCCAACGTAAGAAGATTAACTTCCACCAATATGAGAGAAAATGTATCTTTTGTTTGGATTTTCACTTATTCAACTATGAGTAAGATTGGGCATATTTTTTTTAAAACCTTTTATTTATTTATTTGACAGAGAGAGAGACAGCCAGCGAGAGAGGGAACACAAGCAGGGGGAGTGGGAGAGGAAGAAGCAGGCTCATAGCAGAGGAGCCTGATGCGGGGCTCGATCCCATAACGCTGGGATCACGCCCTGAGCCGAAGGCAGATGCTTAACGACTGAGCCACCCAGGTGCCCCGGGCATATTTTGTATTTTATCAGCCATTTATTTTCATCTTCTATCAATTGACTACTCATACCTTTGACTGTTTTCCTCTTTTAATTTGTATGAGCTAATTGTACATAATAAATTTAGTTTCTTATCATATTTTTGCAACCGTTTTTCTGTTTCTTTAACTTTATGTTATTTATGACATATAGAAGTTTTAAATATTTATGCAATCAAATTTTTCAATATTTTCCATTATGTTTGTGGGGGTTTGTGCTCTTCTCTGCAAGCCCTCCTCAAACATACATTTTATCATTTTTGGTAAAACTTTACAGTTTAATTCTTAAATTTTGGTCAATTTAAACTTTATTCTGATGCAAGGAATAAGATAGAAATTTCAGCATTTTTAAAAGATTTTGTGTATTTATTTTAGAGAGAGGGAGAGCACACATGAGCAGGAAAGGAGCAGATGGAGAGGGAGAGGATGCTAATCTCCAGTGGACTCTGTGCTGAGTGCAGAGCCTAACACGGGGCTTGATCCCAGGACCCTGAGATCATGACCTGAGTTGAACCAAGAGTCGGATGCTTAACCGACTAAACCCCCCAGATGCTCCAGAAATTCCAGATATTTTATCCAAATAATTAACTAGCTATTTTAATTCTACTGAATCCCTCTTCTCATCAATGATTTCACCTAACACATTTATCATTAAAAGAAGGTCTTTTTTATGGACTTTATATCTATTGATTTCTCTGGATATAATTCTGTCTCTAGGATTAGATTACTCCCATTACTGTAATTTGTTAAGTTTCAATATGGATTTTATGAACTTCCATTCACTGACTTTCTGGCTATATATTTCTTCTCTCATATTATTTCCATGTACTTTCATAAGTTTCCATATCAGATAGAACTGAGCCTTATCAACCTGTACTCATTTTTCTTTTAAAAAATTCCCTGGATATTGGCATAGACTTACTTTTCCACACGAATTTTGCTTTTAATCAAAATGTATAGATTAACTTATGAAAATTTATACCTTTGCAATATAAGTCGTGCTATCAAAGAACATAGTGTTTCCATTTACTTTAGACTTCCCTTAACATACCTGTGCGAAAATCAATGCACTTTATATGTGTGTGTTTCGGGACTCTATTCTAGTCTATTGATTTATATGTCCATTCTTCTTTTAATACCACATTGTGTTTGCTGAAGATATGGAATAAATCTTGAAACCACATGGTGTAAGTCTTCCAACATTGTTCTTCTTTCAAATTGTTTTGTCTGTTCTGTATCTTTTACATTTTCATATAAATTTGAGAAATAGCTTGTTAGTTCTTACCCCCCCACAAAAAAAAGCCTGCTAGAATTTTGATAAAGACTGCTGAATCTGTAGAACAACTGGGGAGAACTGTCATCTTAACAATGTTGAGTCTTCCAATTTCTGAACACAGTATTCTCTCCATTTATTAGGTCTTCGTTTAGTTCTCTCAGCAGTATTTTCTAGCTTTCGGTGTATATAGATCATGGAAAGTTTATCAGATCTATCCCTTAGAATTTCATATTTCTATTTGCATTGGTTTATTGGGTTTTTCATTTTTTGATTTTTCTTTGCTAATGCATATTGATATATTGATGAATACACCCATAAAGTGAGATTTTATTTGAAAATACAAGTGCTTCAACATATTATACAGTAACATTGTATGCATTACAATCACAATAAAATGAAATATAAAAATCAGGATATTACATATATTGACCACACATAACAGACACACACTCAGGTTTTAGAGAGGGATCACAAGAACGAATACAGCTTTGCTTAATAATCTTTATTTTTGCCTTTTTAAATGTTGTCTCTGTTTTTATTTTTAAATACTATCTTAATTATTTTTAAGTACACAGTTCAATAATGTTAAGTATATTCACAATGTTGTGAAATAGATTACTAGAACTTTTTCATCTTGCAAATCTGAAACTATATATTCACTAAATAACTCCTTTCCCCACCCTATCTCCAGTTCTTGGTAATCACCACGTTACTTTCCATTTATGTGAGCTTGAGTATTTTAGATGCCTCATATATGTGGAATCATACAGTATTTGTCTTTTTGTGACTGCCTTACTTAGCATAACGTCCTCAAATCTCGTCCATGTTGCAGCGTATGTCAGAATTTCCTTCCTTTTTAAGACTGAGTACTATTCCATTGTATTTATTTACCACATTTTGTTTATTCATTCATCTACTAATGGACATTTGAGTTGCTTCCCCCGGTTGGCTACTGTGAGTGATGCTGCCATGAACATGGCTGTGCCACCTCTTTAAAGAACTGCTACAATAGATCCAGCTCAGGACAACAGAGCTGTACCCACGTCTTTGCCACACTTCTGCTGGAGAGCCACAGATTTTGCATTTATAATATTTAGTAGACTCACTAAGTGATTCTCCATCAAGGGTGGTTCTTATTCCTTAGGGTATTTGGATTCATGAGGGGAAGGTTTTGTTTTCACAATGACTAGAAAACACTACAGGCATTCACTGGGCAGGGCCAGGATTAATAAGCATCCTGCAATGCGAGACAGTCCTGTTGGATGAGGAATAAAGACCCACCTAGAGTTCTAATAGTGCTTCCCTTGAGAGAGACTAGCCATTAATCATGTGGACTTAAGCTTATTACACTAAACAACACGGAACACTTTACTATGCCTAATTGTTCTGTTGGTAGGTTTTCAAAAAAAAATTTTTTTTAATAAATATGCTTTCCTTTGCTGGGGCACAGATGGCTAGCTGCAGAGATGATTCTTCTGAATAACAGAACCATTTCTTTGGGAATGTGTCCTATTTGGATTACAAGAAGAGGGAAAGTATGGGACCCCTCACTTATTGCATGTTGTTGTAAAGGATAATTCTGGCAAAAAAAAAATTAACAGCAAAGTCTGTCTTAATAACTAAATCTGGAGCAAAAATTGAATACAAAATTGAATTACTACTTAGAGGTAGTAATTGTAGCTTCCTTAAGGAAGAAGGACCATTGTATACCTAGAGCCTAGCAGACAGAAGATGTTCAAAAAATATTAAATGTTGAATGACCAGATTTTTTTTTAAAAGAGAAAGGACAGGATAAATAATACACTGAAGGAATTAGAAGTAAAAGATGTTCCAATTAATAATTTATGCATTCTGGTGTCAGGCTTAGTCCATCCTGAAAGGCCTCCCCAAGCTGGAGTCATTTTCAATTTAGGGACTTTATTCACAAATTCAGTTTCAAAGTGAGAGTGGAGATGGGCAAGAAGACAGCGATGATGAGAGAGCAGAAACAAAGGAATTGGAGGCAGGTATCTGAACAGGGGTCCCTATAGTTCCAGGCTGAGGAGTCAGAGAGGAGACAGAAGTTGACTTTGGACCCAAAGGGAGCTGGAGGCTGAAAAGAGTAACGTGACCTCCTCGTAGGCAGTTTAAAGATTAGATAAATGAGACGGGAAGAACTGAATCCGCAAAAGGCTGGGCTTTTGCTCCCGCGGAGTACCTCGCAGGGCCCCCTTCTCAGGCACCGGCCCTCGGGGCCCAAAGCTCCATATTCACAACCGAATGCCCTGTGTTGCTTGTTGGAAAAAGACAAAGGAGCCAGCCTTTTCATTATTGTTTCGAATGAGGGAAATGTTTTGTTTTTTGGTTTTCTGTTTTTTTTTCTAGACAGGATGGCCAAAAATTTAAATTGAAGCAAGAGACTCCAGAAAATAAACAAAGAAAATGTAACGTTGCCCTAATGCCGTGAAGCACCCCAGCGGAGGACGAAAGCAGTTCGTGTTTTCCAAAGGCTTGCGTTGCCAGCTTGGCTACCGTAAAAACAGGACACTGTGTCTGTGACATTGAAAATAAAAACAAGCATCCTCTAAAAACATATTATGGTCTGTTTATTTCAGACTTCTCCTTTGCACTGAAGCATTTGGTTGAAATTAATTTGACCTTCCATCTGTGAAATTACTGTTTTCCATAGCTTTGGTCATATGACTATTAAATGGTGGTTTTAGTTTTGTCATTTTCTTTATTATAGTTTAACATCAGTGTTTTATCATCTATGTAGGCAGTAGGACTGAGAACCATAACCACATTCACCTCGTTTCTACCATGAGAAAGCAAGCAATGAGCTTCACATGAAATGCTACCGTAAGGAAATGTCGCAGTTAAAACTATGCTTCGAATATGTAAAATTTCCCACCTAAAGACAAAGCCAGGTACACTGCGAGTGTTGTCCCCGAGGGTGGCACTGGTACGAGGGTGGCTCAGCGGCCCCACCTCCCCCCATCTCCACATGTCCACTCATTGCTTACAGCTCACACTGCTTGATCAACCAATCAAAATATACCAGTAGATGGAAAAAGAAGGTATGCACGTGGAAACTCACCCTGTGGCAACGCTTGCCTCCTTACTTTTTATCTGCCTTCCACTTCCTGACACTTCAAGTGCTTGAGCTTAAAAATGTTAAATGGAGGGGCACCTGGGTGGCACAGCGGTTGGGCGTCTGCCTTTGGCTCAGGGTGTGATCCCGGTGTTGTGGGATCAAGCCCCACATCAGGCTCCTCAGCTATGAGCCTGCTTCTTCCTCTCCCACTCCCCCTGCTTGTGTTCCCTCTCTCGCTGGCTGTCTCTATCTCTGTCGAATAAATAAATAAAATCTTTTAAAAAAATAAA
The DNA here is from genome assembly GCF_017311325.1 of Ursus maritimus. Taxonomy (NCBI): domain Eukaryota; kingdom Metazoa; phylum Chordata; class Mammalia; order Carnivora; family Ursidae; genus Ursus; species Ursus maritimus. Next base: position 54,934,007 of record NW_024426552.1, read on the forward strand.
AATAAAAATGTTAAATGGAGGTGTTTCTGTACCCCACCTTTAAAATCTTTTGTAAGAGGTGAGGAATTTCAAGAACATTCTGTGATGCACACCGTCTTTCTCTCCCCTTGGCTAGAAGAAAACAAAAGATATAAAATGAATTTGAAGGAAAGAGAAACAAGGGAAATAATACCACTTAAGCAGACTTCAGGCAGGATGTCAGTCTAGTCTCCCGAAAGGGACACCATGCCGACCCCGTGGGGTGCACACAGAGCCGGGGAGCTAGTTGGGATGCTGGTGCTCTGACACAGCTTTCACCAACTCTAATGTCAACCTGCAAAATAGGTCAGACTCTGAGGCACACCGGTAGCATGCATATAATCATTGTGGGAAATTTATGATTTATTTACCCAGCAAGCTGGAAAATATCAAAGGATGAATTTGGCTCCTATTAGCATGAAGCCTTTTAAAATGACACTCAGGAAATTCTTTCCTGCTCTTTTATTTGCAATTCATCTCCTGAGCACCTTTGTACCGCATCTTGAAATTACAGAACCACCCACAAATTTCATCCTCTTCTTCTAGACAAATATTGATGTTACCCTAAGCTCAAGTATTTTGGAGGGGATGGAAATGAATGTCACATTCCTCTTTCGGCTGTAAGTTACTTCATAATGAGAGGCCCTTGGGGTGCTGTGGCATCAGCCGTGGACTCGGCCACCAACTTTAGAAGACAGGGCTCTGATGCAGGGAGTCGCTCCATTGTTTCTAAGCTCTCGCTTGAAAACTCAGGCTGGGAAAACTAGGGCTGGGAATGCTGGCACATTGCTGAGAGCCGGCCCTTGTCAAGGGCTTCGGATCGAATTCTGGAGAGCGAGCCACGTCACAGGGACTTGGGCTCCCGTGCGGACGTTCTTCGCGGCCTCTGCTTTGGGCCGAGTCCCCAGGCATGAGAGCTGGTTGGTTCAGAATCGGAATGAGCCTCCCTGAGGGCTCCCAGCAGCGGAGCCCGTTCTTCCAGAGGCATCTGTACCACCTCTCCTCCCGCCCGCGGAACCCGGAGAGGGGAGGATCCGCATTCTCAGGAGCTGGCTTGGAGATGCCAGCACTAACCCCTTCTGTCGGGAGCTGGAGAGTAACAGCAATGCTGCAGGGGGAATGGGCTCCGAGAGGAGAGGATATGAAAGTGAGCTAAAGAAAAATACTGCAAAGCTAAGTAGAAGGAAAAGACTCAAACCTGGCCTGGCAAGGCAATCGTTTGGAAGGGTTTGAGATATCGTGGAGGCAGAAAGAGCATAAAGGAGGAAAGTCTGGAATTCTTGTGTGACTCTGAGACCGGCTGGATCTTGGACAAGTCAGCTTCCCGGGGTTTTCTCATGTGCCCCTTAGTAACATTTGTGAAGTGCTTTAGAGTTAACAGGGAATGTTTTTATAACATTTCATCTTGTAATCTTCACTCTAAAGCCATGGAGTGAGGCCGAGTAGGGGGAGAAACATCTTTCAGCAGCTACTATACACCAGGTTCTGTTTTAAGTGGGTCACATGTATTCACTTAATCTTTCACCGAACCCATGAAGTAGTGACTAGTAATAAACCCATTTTAGAGAAATGTAGGCAGAAGAGGTTACGTAATATGCCCGATGACACTCTGTCAGTAAGTTTTGAAGACAGCGTTCAAACAGACTCAGTCTGGTTTCAGAGCCCAACACCAAATGTCTTACTGCTGCTTTCCCAGGACAGTAATAAAAATATGATGACAGAAGCACACTAGAGAAAGAATTCTGCAGAGATTAAATCATATTTTCTCAGACTCCAAACTGCTTGCCTCCTGTAAGCGAGGCACCGTTTGAGAGCTCCGTGAACTCGGGAGCTCCGTGAACTCACCTCACTGAATCTATGGAGCCAGCGGCATCGGAGAATTCCTGCTCTTTCCAAAAGTCTTTCGCACTATTGTTATTATTCTTATTAAGCTGAGTCAGCTGAGGCTTCCTATTTCCTATTCACACAAGTATAACAAATGGGGTAGACAATTGTAATGCAATTAAATCTTGTTGACAGCAAAACGTAGTACAATGTTCCACAAACATCTTTTGGCCCAGTTGGATCCGGAATTTCCCTCCTGTTATACTCTCTGGAAATTCAACTTTCAGGAGTCATTAGAACTCTTCCAAAATATTCTAGTTCTCTGTTTTCTCTTACATGACAGGCTTGCCCTTCCCTATCCCCTGAATTAGGCATAGCCATGTGACTTATTTTAGCCAAATACGAACATAAGTGACCTTATCGTTTCTAAATTTTAAGAGTCAGTGTGTGATTTGCCATGTTCTCCTTTTTCGCTATGTCAGGGAGACCAGCAGTACTTTGCAGATGGGTGCTCTATCAGCCCTGGGCCCTAAGTAAGGACACAGAACGGGACGCCCTGCTGACCTGCTTCAGATGCTTAGCATGAATGAGAAATCATCTTTTACCAGGTTAAGTCACTGAGATTGGGGGACTCGTGTTATTGTACTATAATCTAACCTCCCTCACTGCTTTGCAGCCCTGTAACTGTATTAGTCAGAGTTCAATGCCAGAACTACTCTGAATATTATTTTAGCAGAAGTGTTTTTAACAAAGTGAATTAGATGCTCCAAAATCACTGGAAAGCTTAAAGGAGAAACGTTTAGGCCACAGGGTAGCAAACTACGGCCTGTGGACCAAATCCTTCCCTGCCACCTGTTTCTGTAAATAAAGTTTTATTGGAACACGACCATACCAGTTTATTTATATGTTGTGTGTGACTATTTGCAAACGATAGCAGAGTTGAGTAATTGCAGTGGAGGATTGTATTGTCTGCAACGCCTAAAATATTTACTCTTTGTCCTTTACAGAAAAATTGTCCTATCCCTGCTTTAGTCTAAGTTTTCTGGAATGGCTTCCAACAAGATCCAGAACGAACCCACTTAGGAAGCTACTCCCTCTAAGGTCACAGCTAAAGCTTTGACAGACAAAATAAGGCAATTCTGCTCCTGTGCTATTTTCCCAGAAACCGAGAGAAAGCTGAAGAACAGACGCTGAAAAGCTGATGCATGAAAACTGTACATTTCTAGAACATTGCTCAACAGAGCTGTAGAAGATAGCATTGGCTGCACTTCTGTCTCTCCCATCATGCAAATAAACCTAACTAGAAGAACCTACTTCTCATCCAGGATTTTAGCTTTTTGGCTTCAAGAAAGTACAGGGTGTAGTTTTTAGTTTTCTGGTTTGTTTTCTAGAAGTATAATGAACGGGGGACCGAATGAACCAGTCCAGAGTATTTGGCTGACAGGCACAGTTCTCCTATTTCTGGGAGGGTCCCTCCTCATTATGACCACACACGAATCTTTGCAATACATATTTTTTATTTAAACTAATTTGAGTGAATTCCTTGTGATCATTAGAAAATAACTTGAAATCAAGTTACAAAAATTATGAATATTATTTTGATTTTATGAAAAAATATACATGTATATTTTATATATTAATTTCTAAATCAGCCAGAGCAGTTAGCAGCTGACAATAAGTAGTTAATGAATATTACCTTAAATTGTCAAAAACCTTCTCAGTCTATCCAATCCCCTCTCCATCAAGTAAAATTCTCTCCATTTGGGATTGAGGACAATCACCCTAGCCCTGTGCTATCTAACCATGTGGCTATCCTCTCTTAAGTAGGTTCCCTGTTCTGCTCAGGCTGGTCTGGCTCTTCACTGCCCATAAACACATCAAATTAACACCTACTTCTGTGTCTTAACCCACCGCTATCCTCCCTTTCCCTTTCCTTTCTTTCCAGCCTGTAGCAGAGCTTCCAAACCAACTTCTTGGAGCAGTTGTCCATGCTTGTTGTCCCAGTTCTGCCCTGCCAGCCATGTCCATCAACCCACACAGCAGCAAAATCAAGCATGTCATCTCTCAGCGGACACTGTAGTCCTCATGTTACTTGCCCTCTCAGCCACGTCTAAAGCTGCATCTCCCTTGTGAAAATACTCTTGACCCTTAGTTTCTGTGACACGCCCTTGCCTGTGTGCACCTCTCTCCTCTCCTGGCCAGCTTGTCACCTTCCTGACTTAGTCAGATAGGACTGTCACAACAAAATCCTCAGACTGGCTTCCTTAGACCATGAAGACGGAAATTGACTTTCTCACAGTCCTGGAGGCTAGAAGACCACAATCAAGGTGCACAAACCACAAACCACAGACCACAAACAAGTCTCATAGAACTGAGCCCAGAAATTTTTATTGAACTATGTCCAGACACTATACATACATATAGTCTCAATGGCAGGATAGCTAGTTTTTCTTCCTTATTCATTCATTCGTTTCATCCATTATTTACTGAACATCTGCTCTCTGTGCTTAACATATACCAATTATGATGATCAAACAAACAGAAAAAGGTGCAGGTCCTTATGGAATTTTGTCTTATTAGGGGAAGATAAACAATAAATATAACAAGCAAACAAATTACATGGTATGTTAGTGTTAAGTGCTAACAAAAAAAAAAAAGAAAAGAAAGGACTAGAGAAGAGAAGAGAGAAGAGTAAAGGATCAGGATAGTAGATATGGTGTTGTGATTTTTAATAGGTTGATCAAGGTAAGTCTCGTTGAGTGGTTGAGGTTTGCGCAAACTCAGAAGGGGGGAAGGAATTAGCCTTGCAAACATCTATGGAAACTGTTTTTAGACAGAATGGCCAGTGCAAAGGCACTGAGCAGGAGAGTGTCTAGGCACAAGCATGTCTACTGTGCTGCGGGGACTGTCAGGTGGCCCGTGTGGCTGAAGGAGAAAGAAACAAGAGGGAGAAATATAGGAACATAAGTAGACACAAGCCCTGGGGCCAGAGCCTGTCGTGCCTTGTAAGCCACTGTAAGCCCCTTAGTATTTAATAGATTCACTGGCCTCTGTGCAAGGACAGAATCTGGGGCACCACTTACATGGCTTTTGCTGAGAGAGGACAGTGAGACGGGTAACAGTAGAGGTGGCAAAAAGTAGGCTCTGAATATATAGTTTGCAGGTAAAGCCAGCAGGATCCCCCTAACAATTGCATATGAGGTGTTAGAGAAAGACAGAAGCCATAGGTGAAATCAAAACTGCTTTTGTTTTTGCTTTTTTAATGTTTAGTGTCCTATTTTATTTTCTCTTTTGGCTTTTTCACTAAAATTGTTTATATTAATTATTGTTTTATTTGTTTCTTTAGGTATTATAATATGTTCATTTTGCTTACTATAGTGTAATTTAGAATTAAATACCATAGTGTATTTAGAATTACAATTGTATCACTTTACACGAAATAAAGGAACCTTTCAACAATATATATTTACATCCCATCCTTTGTGCTACTGATATCCTATTTTTCTTATATCTATGTTATAAATTCCACAAGAAAATACTTTATTTTTGCTTTAAACCATCATTTGTCCATTAAAGAAATTACAAGAAGAAAAAATAGATTGTCTTTTATACTTGCCTATCTATTTACCACTTCCCAAGCCCCTTATTCCTTCCTGTGGATCTGAATTTCCATCTGGTGCTTTTTGCCTTCCACCTGAAGACTTCCTTTAGCATTCCTCGTGGTACAGGTCTTCTGGCAACAAATTTTGCCAGCTTTTCTTTATCTCAAAATGTTTTCATTTCACCCTCATTTGTGAATGATGTCTTCAGTGAATATAAAATCTGAGTTGACAATATATCTTTTTCTCTCAGCACATCAAAGGTGTTGTTCTCATCACTGTTCCCCTGTATGTAAAGTCTTTTCTCTCTGGCTATTTTTGTGATTTCAAAGGTTTTTGAAAACCTCTGCTTTGCAACAGTATATGAGGTGTATTGGTGTGGTTTTCTTTCTGTGCCCCACTTGGGGTTTGCTGAGTTTCTCACATCTGTAGGTTCATGTTTTTACCAAATTTGGGGGAAGTTTGGCTAAATTATTTCTTATATTTTTCTCTCTTTTGCTCTTCTCCTTCTGGGACTCTTATTAATGTATTCCATAGGAATAGTGTGCAACAGGCCACTGGGGCTCTATTTCATTTTGTTGTTGTTGACGACGATCTTTTTTCCTCTCTCTTGGACTCCATCACTTTATATTATGATCTCCTGTAAATGCTTAAAATCCTTCCCACATATACATCACTGTCAACAATCTATCCCAGCAGTTAAGGATTCCCTAGTTTTCATAATGATATGGAGAAAATATTTCTAAGAAAATCACCTAGAAACTTTTATAGCTGCTTTTAGAAGAAGATAATTATCTCTCTCTGCCAACAGTGGACTAAATTGAAGTCTAGTGTGAGAATTTTGGCAAAAATGTGAAACTTTGTTGCTATGGACTTAGAGGATGTTTCATATAGCAAATTGAAAGACATTTTTGTGTTGGGTATTCTGCCCAAAGTGTGGCTCAATTAGTTACAGAACTGCATTCAATGATATTTTACTTATTTTGCCAGGAGTTGAGCTAAATAGTCATTAATTTGTAGTCTATCATTATAGTTACAAAAACCTCAAAACATTTTCGGTAGGCACATTCTGATAAATAAAACAACCAACATTCATTAAAAAGAAAAATATTGACTTCCTACCCTCTACCACCTCCCTTCATGCTCCCGAATTGCTTCTCATGAAAGGAGTTTTTGTCGCTAGTTGTTGGAGCGATCCAGGCTTGCTGCCTAATTCCTTTTTCTGTTTCTCACTTGATTCTCCATCACAGCTCCGGAACATGGTGCTGAAAGACAAGACCAAAGCTGCCATGTTCCCGATGCATTAGAGTCAAAACCTGGTCCTAATGGGGAGACTGCTTCTCTGAACATTATTTATCAACAAGGCCCTGATAACATCATCTTGAATTTCACCTGATTTAAGCAAAGTGTTGATTTGGTGCTAAAATCACAAGAGAGGATTATAGAGATGGCAATATCCACGGGGTGAGAAATTAGAGTGGAAATCTTCTTCAAAGTGACTATGGGAATCAGGCTGTTAGTTCACTGTGAGTGATTATTGTAAATCCAAAGTATGTGAGTTGGGAACAGAGGGAGGAGGAGGGAAAGAGCTGCTGAACTATATGCCATTAAAGGAATAAAAAAATGTAAAAGACAAGGTTCTTGGCCTTAATACTCTCAGCATCTATTAAAGAAGACAAGACATATGCAGATGGAAAAAAGACAATGGAAGCTATGTACAAAATCAAGGATAAAAAAAAAACTTGAGTGGAAAAAATAGATTAAAATTCTAGAAGGACTTGTTTTGTAATATTAGAATTATAATTGATGTTTTTAGCCTGTCTTCCAAATTATGAGTAATGTCGTCTATGACAGAAATAATATACTTATCAACAAGATTAAAAGAACTTGTGAACTAGTGTATTAACAAGCATAAATCTGCATACTAGTAATCAATTAACAAGTGTCTATTGCATGTCTGCTAAGTGCCTGGTATGTGCTAGACACTGTGAGAATTGGAGAGGAGCCGAAGGCACAATCTCTGTACTCAAAGAGGTTACCCTTGGGGCACCTGGGTGGCACAGCGGTTAAGCGTCTGCCTTCGGCTCAGGGCATGATCCCAGCATTATGGGATCGAGCCCCATATCAGGCTCCTCCGCTATGAGCCTGCTTCTTCCTCTCCCACTCCCCCTGCTTGTGTTCCCTCTCTCGCTGGCTGTCTCTATCTCTGTCAAATAAATAAATAAAATCTTTAAAAAAAAAAAAAAAGAGCTTACCCTTCTATGGGAGAAATAAAACTAGGCACCCCAGAGCAATGAAGCATACTGAGGGTCAAACTATAAGTCAAAGGGATAGAAGACCCATTTGTTGATTTTTTTCTCAATAAACATTATATCACTAAGTATCCATTATGCTTATAAAGCCTACTATGATTATAAAACAGTGACAAAAGAATTGATCCTGGTATTTCTGGAGATTAGTTAGGTAGGTATACACTGATGTTGACCAATTAACTATAATAGGTGAATGTAAGCTCCACTTCTTCCCTTGATTCCAGAATAAAATCATCTCTTAAGCTTTTTTCCTCACTGATCACTCATTTTCAATCTCCTTTCCTAGATCTTGAGCCTCTTTTATTTTTAAAAAATACATGCTTTGTTTCCATTACGGGTTGAATTATGCCCCCCCCCCCAAATTCCTGTTGAAGTTCTAATCCCTGGTACCTCAGAATGTGACTTTATCTGGAAATAGGGCTGTTGTAGATGTAATTAGTTAAGATGAGGTCATACTGGAAAAGGGTGGGCCCCTAATCCAATATGGCTGAGTACAAAAGAGAACTTTGGACACAGACACATACATACACAAGGAGAATGTGAGGTGAACATGAAGTCAGCAATCAGGATGATGCACTACAAGACAAGGGACACCAAAGATTGCCAGCAGACACCAGAAGCCAGGAGGCATGGAATATATTTTTGTTTACAAGCTTCAAAGGAACCAACTTGGATGACACCTGAACTTTGGGCTTCCAGCCTCCAGAACTGTGAGACAATACATTTCTGTTGTGTGAAGCACCCAGTTTGTGGCACTTTGCTACAGCAGCCCTGGCAAACTAACACAGTCACTAAGTAATTTGTTGTTAATAATTTTAAATACCATCTCTATGTCAGCATCTCCCAAATTTACACCTTTATCCCAAACTTTCTTCCATCCTCTAGACTCATACATACAATTCCCTACTAACTTTTCTATGTGGAGGTCTTAAAAAAATCTCAAATTCAGCATGTCCAAAACTGAACTCATGATGCCTTCTCAGAAAACATATTCCCTGACAGCCTTCCTGTTAAATTACAGTTCCGTTCTCTTGGTTTTCAGGACACAAATTTTGGTGCCGCCTGCTATGGATTGAATTGTTTCCTTCAAAAATTTGTATCTTGACACCCTAACCCCCAGTGTGATAGCATTTGGGAGATCAAGCTTTTGGGAGGTGATGAGGTTTAGATGAGGTCATGAGGATGGGGCCCTCATAGTGGGATTAGTGCCCTTTTGAAAAAAAGACACCAAAGAGCTTGCTTGTTCTCTCTTCCCACCACATGAGGACACAGCAAGAAGACAGCTGTCTTCAAACCAAGAAAAGAGTCCACGCCACACCCAGCCATGCTGGCACCCTGATCTCAGACTTCCAGCCTCCAGAACTGTGAGAAAATAGATCTCTGTTCTTGAAACAACCAGTAATATTTTATTATGTAATATTTTATTACGGCAGCCCCAGCAAAGACATTATCCTTGACTCCTCTCCCTCATACTCCATATTTGATCTTCTCAAAAGTCTTCCTGGTTCCACCTCCAAAATATGTCCAAAATCTAGTCTTCTGCCCAGTGTCCCCACTGCTGTAACTCTGATGTGAGCTTTCATCTCTCTCCCCTGGGTTCCTGCAATAGCTCTCTAACTGACCTCCTGCTTTTACCCTTAACCCCCTTCAAGTCCATTCAATCCCCACAGTAGCCACAATGATCTGATCCTTTTGAAATACAATTAGCATAATATTGATTCTCTGCTCAAGGCCTGCAATGGCTCCCCTTTATTCCCCCTACTGGAAATGTCAAAGCATTCACAATAGCCTAAGCCAGGTGGCCCAACACCCAAAGTTTTTGGCTCTGGCATATTCTCTAATACACTGATTAGACAACTGATTAAAATATTTCAGATTCTAGAAGTTGTTTTGAGTTATAATTAATTACAACTGATTGAATTGTCATTTGCATGAGCCTCCATTTCTTCCCCTATAAAACAAGGAGGTTTAGATAATCCATAAGAATTCTTGCAGCTCTAACACTTATAATTTTTTATTAGCAAGAGAATTCACTGTGCTGTGTGTGGTGCCAACATGGAGTTGAAGGAGCCCAAAATGAAGCAACTATTTTGTAATTATAGAGTTGATCTAATCATTGCAGACAGCACACGAGGTAATTTAATCCCCTGTAGTGAATTTTATTCAGTTTAACGGTCTACATTCACACAAATTAGATAATTAGATAACCTCAGCCACTATGCAAGAAGCTAGTATCTTTAGACAGGTGGCATGCTCTCAATGGGCTGACCCACATGTCAGGAGGAATACACATATGTAAGAATACACACATGTTCATGCTTATGTGACCAGGGTATATATGTTAGAGTGTACAGAGAGACAAAATGGTGAGGGACATTTGATTCAGGACTTTTAAGATGTGAAATATTTTTTTAAAGTATATTAGTCAGTATTCAATTAAAAGTAAACTGATAAAATCCTTTTTTAATTTGCTAAAATACATTTTCATCAATGTATTTGTTTTAAAATTTTATCAATTGAAAGATTGTTTTTTAATATGTAAGCATTTCCTTATTTGTGAACTTGAAAACTGTTGTAAAGAATCTGTATTCCTGAGCCTGGGTGGCTCAGTAGGTTAAGCATCTGCCTTTGGCTCAAGTCAGGATCCCAGGGTCCTGGGGTTGGTCCTGAATCAGGGTCCCTGCTCAGTGGGGAGTCTGCTTCTCCCTCTCTCTCTGCCCACCCCCTGCCTGGTGTGTGCACACACGCTCTGTCTTTCAAATAAATAAATAAATTTTTTTTTTTAAAAAAAGAATCTGTATTTCTCTCCTCCTTGCTCCCTCCCCACCTGTTACATTGGCTGCTTCCTGGAGCTCCAGTGTTTCTGGAGCACATCAGGAACATGCCCCCAGCAAGGCCTTCATGCTGGTGGTCCTCCTAGCCTGGAACACTCTTCCTGTAAACACAGATATGGCGTCTCCCTCACTGCCTGATGGCTTTGCTCAGAAGTCACTTTCTGAGCCATATCTTCCTTTTATTCTACATTCATGATCATACATTTTTTCTTCTGTTTTTATATCCATAACACTAAATACCTCATAACATACAATATATTTTTATATTTTTTATGTTTTTTATTTTTATTCTCCCTGCCCTAGAGTGTCTCCATGCACAGACCTTTGTTATCATTTAAAGATGCCTCCCAAATGTCTAGAATAGTGCCTGGAATTTAATCGGTGCTCAACAAATATCAGTTAAGTGAGTGAATCTGACAATGTTCTTAGGTACAGAAATTCAGATGATGGCTAATAAAGTCTTCAAAAATAGCCAAGTACTAGAAACAAATAAATCAGTTTGTGATAGGATATTAAGATTGTGATGATATATACAAATAGTATACATATGTATTTAATTGCCCTCTTAACTCAAGATTCTTAATAACCTCCCACTTCCAGTGCAGAATCTTATTACTGCCCCATGCAAAGAGAGGGCAAATATTTGACTTATTTATAAACAAGATAATAGATGGGCTTAAAAACTGTCTTGGAAAAAGAGATAATCTTTCTAAATTTCACTAGCATATTTAGCCAAGCCAAGAGTTTTAATGCCCCAAGGTAGAAGGAAAGAACCTTCTCCATCCTTGACAACAGGAGGTATTTTAGATAAGGTAGGGACAACACTGAGAGCAACTACTACTTGCTTATGAATCTAGAAAAAATAGCATGACAAAGAGGAGTTCTACACCAACGTAGCAGGCCACAGCATGGTTAAGGCGAGAGACAACATGATAAGCAAAGAGAGGGTCCAGGTGGCCCTCACGAAGTACCTCCATTTCTGTGTGCCATCTCTGCTGTAATGAGGAGGTAAATCACCTGCTAGGACCACGGTGACCCTCACATTCAAGTGAATCATCCATGTTTGTTAGCACCTGCTTCAATTCAGAGATGAAGTTCTCTAGGAAGCTCTCTCCCGTGTGTTGATGGATCATCTACTCCTGTTCTTTCCTTGTGGCCCCATATTGACGATCATGTCTTGCTAAGACCCTTGAGGGGATGAGCTTATCACTGCCACTTCCGCCAGGAACCAGCAAGGGGAATTTCAAGGGTACTTTCTCCTGATGTTCCCAAAGTGCTCAATTTCCTAAAGCGTCTTCACTGACCTAAGCCATTAGCACTCTGTCATCCCCACCCGACTTAGAAATCTCGAATTACTGACATTACTCAAAGCCAGGGCCAAACGGCAGAAACCGAAGCAATCATAAGACTTGTAGTTAGCATTCATTCCCACATGGGCTGGGATGACTGGAGTAATCATAGCTGCATGGCTTTAATCCAGAAAGAGAACAAGAAGGAGTGAGTTTTGAAACAAATTCTTAAGGAAGATTGGGAGGCAGAAAGAAGTTCGAGCATTCCAGCCAATGGTAATAAAACAGTGCCAGGCAGGGGCCAGTTAGCTGAGATGTATAAAAGCAGCACATTTGTTTTTCTGAAGTAGAAAACTCCACGTCAGGGACATGAGACGAGTGATCACACAATAAAAACTGAGGACAGCTGTGGAGAAGCCATGGGATATAACTTCCTTAAGACCAGATCTCCCTACCTCAAAAGAAGGGTATTTCACACTTCGGAAGCAAAATTACATCCAGTAATACCCTTCAGCTGAGATTATATATAGAAGCATGTTTATTTTTTTAATGTACCCCTTGGAGGATTATTAAACTACTGTCGTAATGAAACCACTTGACAACTGTAGCTACATTTGTAATGCTTGAGTAGTGCTTAGCTGAGGTACCATGACACCAGCAAACACAACAAATCCTTTGGATGGACAAGGACTGGCCTCTATACTTAGCAACACTGCATCTACATATATCATGGGTGGAAAGGCTTCCTGGGACAAGCTTTGAATAACAAGGAATTTTATTCCCCTTTGCTAAAAATTCTGACAAAGAGGCTAAGTTTGACTGTAAAGCTACAGCAGCAAGTATATTAAGACTTAAGTATTGGAGGTGTGTGTGCAAATAGAATTTATGATAGAAATGCTATTTTTTATAAATATTTTATTTTATAGTGTATAAAATACAGATTATATTTATAATATAAATATAGAAATACACACAGACTGCATGCACGAACATATACGCATGTATGTATGGGATTCAAACTCACTTTTGTTCAAGAACCTATCTTGGGCAGTAGCCACCTCGTTGACTCTGGATCAACCAATATTTACTTAAAAATCTGTATATTATCTGTGTTACATGAGGTGGAGGCTTGAAACACTGTCTCAGACCCACAGAAGCTATAATCTGTCTTGCCTTAGAGCAGGGAAGGCAGGAGGACAAAAGATGAAGCTTGGACCTGACACATGTCCAGATCACTGTGCAGCCCAACGTTCATAGGGCTTGACTAGAGAGAGCATGCTTCAGGCAATTGTGAGTACTTTACTGCCAAGAGAAGGTCATAAGTTTCCAGTAAGTATGCACTTGCCTCCTACGAAATCCAAGGCAGAAACGCTCATGGTTTGACTTCAGTAAAGGAGGTTTATTCCAGGATGTAAAAGTATGAAGCTACAAGAAAATTACCCACCAGTCTAATAACCATTCTGAGATTCAGATGTCTAGGACATCCAGGAAGCCCAGAGAAACCCCAAAACCGTGCTCAGCACCTGTTAGAGGACATCCTGAATAGTGAGACTCTCTTAGAAGTTCTGCATCTCAAAATAGAAGTGCGATTCGGATGATTTGCCACCATTCCCTCAAGTGCACCCACTGGGCAGAATTTAGCCCAAGCCACCTTGGGGGCCCCTGAGCTCCCTCACATGCACCCTTCCGTTTATCTCATGCTGCCTCTCTAACTCAATGCTCTCTAGCTAGTGCACTAGAACTATTTTCACATAAAAAGCACACTTCGGGCCCAAGAGTCTCTGGCCACTTCTCTTTGCATATAAACAAGTCTTTGAGGCTACACAGCCTCCACAGTCTGTAATACTAGAGTGCACGGTCCGAGGGACCAGGAAGAGCCCATGGGCGTGTTCAAGCAGCAGCAAGTCATGCAGGCAGATGCCTGTCCATGGGTGACCTCCCCGGGGAAGGGAACTGAAGGAAATGGGTATCGCCTGTCAGAAACTGAAGCAGAAGCCTGGTCCTGGGACTCAAAACGACAAAGCAGAGGTCCTCAGTGGAGCCCAGAGCTGGGCCAGTTTGTGAGCGGTATCTTGGGTAGGGTACAGTTCAATCTTCAGAGGGAAAGGATGCATGGACTTAGCTGAAGAGCTGGGGTGGTAAGACTGAGGGAATAGATAAAGTTAAAAGAAGGCAAATGGAGAAACAAAAGAAACAGGTGAAAAGCTAAATAACACTATAAGCAATAAACCACAACTCATGGCACCCAGGCGGCACCCTGGGCGCTGCCATGGCTGCCATGCTAGGAGCCGCCCTCACAGGGGAGGAGATGCTTGAGCTCCGTCACGAACGAATAGGCACTCGTCAGGCCGTGAGGGGAAAATCAATGTGACTATAGCATAAGGTGAGTGTAAGGAAGTAGCAAAGATCAACCTCGTATATAAAAAAAATAAAAGATGAAAGTAAACAGTTCATGGGAATAGACTTCAGTAAAGTTTGCCTCAGCAACAGGAGGCCCAGATGAGCAATTTTCACTTCGTGCCCAGAGTTATTTGCATATTCTGAAAGAAAATCCAGAAGAAATCTCACACATTATATTCTTCACACTGAACTTAAAACACAAAAAATACAAGATTCTCCAGATGTAGTCGGCATTAAGGCCGCCTTAATGAGGCAGGACATAGTCTGTCAACTGGCTCTGAAATTGAGGCCCCCCCCCCCACCAGCCAAGCATGTCAGGAAAACACTGCGTTAGATGTCTCAGTTCATCAATCTAATAAATGAGTTCTCAAATGTCATTTTCCCTCCATATGCAGCAAACATTTTTCTATTATTTAGTTATGCTGTTTTAATTGGATTAACTCTCAGTGTACCAGCACGGTTCCATCTGTGAGAGCCGTTTATGTCACTGAAGGGAGGGAAGAAAGCTGCCAGAGGAAAGGGATGACCATTCTGAGTGATATGTGGCACATTCTTGTCAGGGGAGAAAATAGCATGTGAAATTCATGTGTTTCAATTAAAGGTCATACAATCAGCCGATGCTATGCCTTTTAGTTCATTAAGAGAAACATTAGCCATCTTGAATATCCTTCAAAACAAAATAAGCATTTTGATTAAGTCCTATGAACAGGGGATAGTCTCCTGGTCTATTGGTCATATGTAACAACTGTAATGGAGTCACCAACTGCATTTGAGAAAAGCGCACATGGTATCAGTAGGTTTTCAATCTGGGTGAAATCACTAGCACGCGGACGAATCAGCACAGGGTAGCAGAATATGCCACCCCAAAATATGCTACTTTGGCATATTGATTATCTTGAGCTGAAGACAATTGAGAAAAAATAGAAATAAGAAAAGCTCGCTGCTTAAAAGCGGGACATAAATTTGGAAAGATATTCCTCCTCTCTTCTCTAGCAGGAAGGAGAGAAGTTAATCAGTGGAGAGAACTCTTGACCCTTATTAGCCCAGATGAATCTACATAAAAAACTTTGCTAAAACTAGCCTTTATTTACCATTAGTTTCCCCATATATTTTCTTCCTCAAATTTGCTGAACTTAAAAGTTCAAAGATCTTTTCCTTGTTTTCTCACTGTTCTACAAAATTATTGTTCTTCATTAAAATGCTATATAAGCCCAAGTTGTAACCATCCCTTTGAGTTCCTCATCACAGAGTGCTTCCATGTGTATGTATGATGCATGTGTTATTAACCTTCTGCTTGCTTTTCTCTTGTTTATCTGTTTTTTCTTTTCCCAATCTAATTTCTGGGCTCCAGCCCGTGAAGCTAAGATGGTTGCAGGAAAATAATTTTATTCCTCCCCCAGAGAAACTTTTCATGGGCAGCAAAAATCCTGGATGAACACTTAAAATAGTAATACGTTTAATTATTTAAATATTTGGCTAGTTCAAAAGTGGTTAATAGGAATTAAGTTTTGATAGTAAACTAAAAAACACATTTATGGAAAGAAATTTTACCAAGCCCTAAAATGTTGTATTAACTTTTTAAACAATATTAAATTAAATGTTTTAAATAATTTTCCTTTGTAAGTATCTGAATCAAGTTTTCCCAGCATTTGGTGACTAATCTATATATAAGCTTAAATACACGTAGGGTCTTCACATATATAAGCATCAAGTGTGGTGATCCTTGTAAAATGTGGGTCAGTCTATTTAGAATCTACAGCTTGACTGCAGATTGCTGACTTCTCACATAGGGGCCATGGTTACCTAATCACTCAATTTATGTGATAAATATAAACAGCCAAACTGAATAGAATTCACTTCAGGGACAGCATCGTCTAGTTTGGCTGTCTGCATTGATCAGATTTACTGTATTATCATAAAATAGTAATTTCAATTTGTGTCAGGTCAACATAGCATTTGGTATATTTCCTTGTTCTTTAAGAATTATAAAATTTTTGAGCTAGAGGAACCTTAGAGATTAACCCCTTGTATAACAGATGAAGAAACAGAGGACTCAAAATGTACCCAATTCAATCAGTGTAGCTAAATCAGGAGCAAAACACTTTTTGGAATCTGAATCATCTCAATTCAATTTTTAAAACCAGTGTAGTAAAATAGCATGCCAGGCCACCTGGGTTCTAATCTTGAAACTATCGCTAATAAGCTGTTGGGATTTGGGACTAGATTTTCCCAAACGGGATGGCATATATGGGTGAAGAAATTGATCCTTTAGGCCCTAGCATGCGAGGAAGGAGCGGAGGCAACCTAAACTCTTGAGTGTGTCACCCATCAAACGTGACTATTTACCTAAGTGTGCCACACAAATGCTCTCATCTTCTATTAGTGCAGTTACATGAAGGGATTGGAAAGAACTTAATCGCTACTACTTTAGGCAATTCAATCTAACCTGGCTATACCTCAGTCATCGCCTGTGTAAAGTTATGAGCTTGGACCATATTACTTGCACAAATACTTATCAACTGGTTCTTTCATTTATCACATTATGTTACAGTCCTGGGAGGATATAGTTGTAGGTAAGGCACAGCACGATTACATTGGTCAGAATAGGCAAGGCTATGCTGTGATAGCAAATAAATACTAAAATCTCAGGGGCCTAACCCAACTCAAACCAATGCAAGTCGAGGTGCCCTCTTCCATCTTATTGTTATGCCGTCTATAACATGTGGCAACGGGGATCATGACAGTGGAGAAAAGGAAAATGCGGGAGACATCTCAACTCTTAACTGCTTGACCCAGAAGATTTACACATTAATTCTGCTCTCATTTCATTGGCCAGAATTAATTACAGATTCCTATCCTAACTGCCAGGTTGCTAGAAAAGTAAGATATCATATAGATATTTGGTGACCACTAAGATCCTCTGCTTTATTCATGAAGAAAAAGATCTCCAAATAAATTTTATTTTATACCAACTTTATTCTAAGATGCCATGCTTCCGTTTTTTCTTATAAAGCTCTTAATAGGCATGTTTGTTTGCCAAATGAACCCTGATTAAGTCGTAAATGATGGCAGTTGGGGGGACTCCTAACATTAAAAACCCAGTCCTTTTACTCAGATGAAATATGACACTAATAATTATAATGGCTCACATCACTATAGTTCTCTGATTTTTTTAAATGATTTCACGCATATGAAAATAACACCCATCTTGTATGATTGATTATGTAAAAATTAAATTTTCAAACACATTTAAGACACTTAACACAGTACCTAAATGGAAGAGCTAAATACGTATTAAATATTATCATTGCCACCGTGACATCATTATTGTTTTATTGTTAAGTCTTATTTGATTCCCTGCAAGCCATGTTTAGCCTCAGCAAGGGAAGTCAGATTCAAAAGGCTAAGTCATTTGCCAAAAATACACAGTCTCAAGTACAAGAGTCTATCTACTCTAACACCAAGTCCAGTCACCTGGGCACTTTTTAACAGGAAGAAGTAAAACAATTGTTCCTTTGCAGCCCCAGTTTACCTTTAATTTCTGGACCATCTTTTAGTTGCACAAGACAGTGAGTTAAGTAGGAGATAGCTTGAGCCCCTTCCCTATTCTAAAATTTTAGAAATACCCAATTATTTTATAACTACATGACTAACAGCACAAAAGTTTAAATAACTTTAAATGTAGAAAGGTAACTGATTTGGAAGTGTCAATTCTTATGCCATCCCTGCCTAAACTGATGACAGTAGAAGTCCCTCTCAATCCTAAAACTTGATGATTTGGCATTAATCAGGGGCACCAGAAAATCTCTTTGATTGTTGTACTTGTGTGTGACTCTCGTACTCACTGGGAATAAAAGTGTTTGCTTAATCTCTGGTAATGAAAGATATTTGTTACTTTTTTAACGGAACAACTATCCAGGATTCATACACTGCCATATCTTTACAACTTTCCAGACCCATTAAGTTCATCCTTTATACTCTAAATTTCTTAAGCTTACCTAAGTATTTTATCCCTGCAGTGTTGATCAGTGCTTCTCATCTAGATCTTTCTAGTTTAATAGTCACTAACAGTCTACTATCATTTTATACATTAGAAGACAAAATTAGCCCAATATAAGGTTAATGTTCCCACCCTTTTCTTTTTTTCCTCTTTATTTAAGAATGGTCTCGTATGTCTTCAGGATCAAGATACCAGAAGACCAGAGAGTAGAAGTCCTCCTGACCATCCTCTTTCCTTAAGAAACAGAATTGGCCAAGACAGTTAACTGCAAGAACCAAATAAATTTTTAGTAAATTTCCATATGAACAGCCAATCTTAGCAGCCAGTTCTTGGTAATTTTGTAGTTCAGTCAGTCCAAAACATTGAATTTTCTCTTTATTACTTCACAGGTGCTTTTAATACAAATGGAGACTTTAGACAATATGGAGGAGCCAAACTCCTTCTTGTATATCCTATGGTACAAAGAAAAAATGCGTGTAATGACCTATCCTATTCAATCTTTGCATCAGTGACTAAGGTGAATATGTAGAAGGTATATCCATTCTATAGGTGACATTAAGAAGGGAAAGTTAGTTTTTTAAAGATTAATTAATTAACTAATTTATTTATTTTAGAGAGAGCACAAGCAGGGGGAGGGGGAGAGGGAGAAGCAGACTTCCCACTGAGCAGGGAACAATGGGGGCAGGGGAGTAGGGAAGGGGCTTGATCCCAGGACCCCAGGATCGTGACCTGAGCCAAAGGAAGACCCTTAACCCACTGAGCCACCCAGGCATCCTGGGAAAGTTAGTTTTTATGGTGAAAGACAGAATCAAATTCAGAATTATTTCAATAGGTTGGAACCGCATACAAACACCAACAGGAAGAAAGGTAAGAGATACCCATTATTTGTTTATTCATCTACCAGATATTTATAAAGCACACCTACACATTATGTTCTCTGGGTCAGGAGTAGGGTAATACAAAGAAGACATGCTTCCAATCTCAAGAAATTATAGTCATGGGATATTTGTACCACATCGCCCATTTTATAAATAAAGAATATGAGAACTAGAGTTTACATGATTTGTCCAACCTAAGACAGCAAGTCAGTGAAAGTGCCTAAACCAGATCTAACATCAAGGGAAATTTCCCACCACTCCACATAACTAGGTAAGAGAAGACAGGTATAAAAGAAGGACTCTAAAAGGAGTAACAAGCAATGGTCTCCTCCACTTCACCTGCTCTTCTTCCCCATACCTGTGGAATGAGATATGATTAGGTTGACTGTCTGGCACACAAGGGACAATGGCCAATGCAACAGTGGCCTAAGATTGCTGGGGCAGTGTTTATCAGGAAAAACTCACAAAGGCAGGAATTGCCCATTTTTTTCTGGGATAGTAGACAGAGCCCTTGACTATGCAACATTAAATGCATGATTATGGATATGTCAGTTCCTCCCTGGTGTGATCAAGAACTACAGTACGATGGCACTGTAATGACAAAGGACCACTGGGCATAGGAAGAGACCAGGAAACAATGCTGTTAGTCATGGTTAGCCTGTTCTCAACTCCCACACTGAAGTACAGATAGCAGTCCTATTACACTTTCCAGCTAGATACCTCCAGGACTATTCAAATTAATAGCCCTTTCCATTCTGCCTTAGATAAACATGAACTGCTCTTGGCAATAGTTATTCATCCATTCCTAACTGTCCTCCAGTGTCAACCACAGTGATGCTGTCACTGGCCACACAATTCCTACAGGTTCAAATGGTAGATTATAATGCCTAAAGGCCACTTCTTGATTTGGAGAAAGAGGGAATAACTGAGTAAAAGATTAATTTGCCTGATCTTCTGAAAGAAAGCTAGTCTCATAGAAAGTGTTGATCTCTTGCAAAGCTCCATGGAAACTGGCTACAACCCGATGATTAAGGCAGTTAATCATGATCAGCTGCAGTGTCTGGACCCCAGGCCCTGAACAAGTCAGGGGAGAGGCTAAACTACAACCAGCCCCAAACTCACAGGTAGAATAAGGCTGTAGCCAATGTGCTGCCATGCCATACAGCTTTGGTGTCTCAGCATCCAAACGCACTTCACGAAGAGGAAGCTGGAGCTGGCACTTCACTAATCAAGCCGCTTAGAAATCCACAACCATAGGGACCGAGGTCTCTCTCATGGAGTCCAATGAAGAACTCATAGGTTTTTGTGCACTGCCCTAAAAATGATGGGTGTGGGAGGGGCATAGCCCGCACATCTGCTACTGATCCTGCACCAATGAATTTTCCAGAACACTAATCTTGTAGGCCTCGTGCGAGTGCTGTTTTGCAATTCATCTTTATTTGTAAAACAGGGACATTACCATTTATCATCGAAACAAGAACACCATAAGAGTAAAAGAGAGCATTGTTATTATTTACACCTGGACAACTGTACTGTCCCTGGAAATCCAGGGTATGTGGTTACCCTAGATACACTGTCTTTTAGAGGAAAAAAAATCAGTCTATGAAAGGCCTGCAATTCTGGAAATCATATGAGCACACTGAAGATAGCTTGAAAAGAAACCTGATATTTTGAGGCCATGTGTGTGTATTTGTGTGTATCGGAGGCCTGTGGGGGGCAACACAAACTTACTCAAAGAGCCATCATATAGCAGAGTGAAAGGATTATTCTCTCCTGCTCCAAAAAGCAGAATTGTAATCAAGGAGCAAATTCAGGTTCAATATAGGAAAGAGCTTCTCATCTGAGCTGCCCAACAGAAGCGGTTGCCTTGCCAGAACCTCCCCATACTCCGGAAGCATTCAAGCTGATGAAGGATGGATACAGTGAGACGTTGTCCACAATGAGTGAGAAATTGTATATCTAGCTGCTAAGAGTCTTGGGAGATTATAATTTACAAATGACTATTATCATGAAAAAATTATGATTTCTTGTTGGTTTTGGAATACCAAGAATTTCATTCATTGGCAAATAGTCTACACTCAAACCAAGGCAGAGAGAGAACCTAATGCAAGAAAGCAAACTTAGAAACTTAGAAATTTTCCAGTGTGCGACTGGTCATCCCAAAGATAATACAATTCCATGCCTGATTTGTGTGCCTGAAGGAAAATCATAGCAATATACTGTTACCAAGGATGTAATTAACTGGTATTACCTGAAAAATGTGAAAGTTCGGAATTCCATTCCTAATCTCTATTTACTTACATGCAATTAAAAGATTGAAGCACTAACTAAACAATGGTGAAATTTTATTAGCTCTTGAATCCTTTGGAAAATGGCATAAGTTTGTATACCAATTCTTTTGAAACAGGGTTGAACTTTGGCTAAATTATTAAGGTGGTAAAATTTGTCTTCAAATAAACTGCACCTCCTTATTCTCCACCAGCTCATCCTTAGGGCAACCCTTTTTCATGGTAAAACTTCCTACTGTTTGCTACCTCTCCTCTTTTCTCTTTTATTCTCAGGAAAGGGTCAAATCAAATCAGGTTTCCTACAATTACAATGACTAAGAAAGGGGACATCTATATCTACCAACTATTTTATACACATTTGCGATATCTTAATTTGGTGTGATAAAATTCTAATCATGAAATTCCAGGAATCAGTCTTATCAATTAAGAATTGTTTGGAGGAGCATTATTGGCTCCTGAATGTTTGGCATATAGGAAGCTACCAGTTCTTCAACTAGTCATCTTCTACATTTGTCTACTCCAGCAATATCCAAGGAAGACTGGTATTGTGGTCTTGATCTATTAATAATAATAGCTGGGTATTTATTCAGGATTCTATGTGCCAAGCCCTGCACTGATCACTTTACATAGATTATCTCATCTTTTATTTATTTATTTTTTAAAGATTTTAATTATCTTTTAGAGAGAGAGCACGTGCGTACAAGCAGGGGGAGCAGCGGAGGGAGAAGGAGAAGCAGGCTCCCCACTGAGCAAGAAGCCCAACTCGGGGCTTGATCCTAAGACCCCTGGATCATGACCCAAGCTGAAGGCAGACGCTTCACTGACTGAGCCACCCAGGCGCCCCTTATTTCATCTCTTAATCTTCACAACCGTATAAATTATACACTATTGTCACAGCACTAAAGATAAAAATTTTGGTGCAAAAGGTTAACAAATTTCTTTAAAATTATATGGGAAAGTGAGTGTGCCAAATTCCCATGCCTGGGCTCTCCCCCTGCAGGTGCTATTCCACATCATATGGGGAAACTAATGCCACAAGTATTTCGCACGTGCACACTGAGAAAATGCAGAGAAACGAGAAAGCACCCTTTCTTTACAACTTGTCCAATTGTCTCGTATCCTGTTTTCTTCCGTTGATACTTATGGCCTGTGGCAAATTTAATCAGAACTTACCCAAATATTTCAGCACCGATTAGAGACTATTAAGCTCCTCTCAAGCTTCAGTGCCTTCTCCTTCCTACCTCTTTTTTTTTTTTCCCCAGAAATACATGAGTTTAACATCTCATCCTTTTTGATTAACTTCTTAGGTAAAAGTGATTTCTTCCTCCTGGAAACTGAAACTTAGGATTTCCTGCCTTCCACTGGTCACTTTAAACAGAAGTTGGAGTGACTCAATGGGAGAACAGGGTCAATTATCTCCATATTAACTCAGAGCGGAAGGTAGTTGAAATGGAAGATTTCTAACTGATCAGTATGGAACATCTAATCGAATTGTACAGTCAACTAGGCACTAAATGGTCCTCCGTTTTATATCCTGTTAATGAAGATAAATTGGAGAGATGGTTGCAAGTAGAAGACAAGAAAGTAGGTTCAAAGACAGCGACCCATGGTGGAGGAGGGAGACCTCCTGGTCAGTCTCACAGCCAACCTCAGGTCTACCTCCCTGTAACAACTAGTAGTAAGATTCATCCTGGTAAGTGTAATATTGTGTCCCCTGTGAGACAAGTTTCCGAGAAGCACACCTACACTGAGCATGAAAGGAGGGAAATTTGCAACCACTATAGAAAAGAAAGCAGGCAAATGGTTGGAACCTTGGCTGGTTCAGTTGGGAGCTGAGACAGGGAAACATATGATGCTTAAGAAAGGGTGGCGACAGCTGGGCTGTCTACGGCCCGGCCCCTCCTGCAGTCTAGCATGGCAATCTTAGATCTGGATAAATGTTTGCTGTCATCTCCGCTGCCTCGGAAAACTCCCCTAGTCCTTGGTTGAAATCGCATGAGTGTTTAAGAGCTGTTATCTTGGTGATGTGGCAGTGGAGTAGTCCAGAATAATGTGTGCCCCATTATAAAAATTGCCTTGTAAGAGTAAAGACTAAGTCAGAGAAAGGGCATAAATCCTGAGATTCCAAATAGAAATCAATGTGGCTGTGGCTGTGGTTGTGAAGGGGTCTCCAGAGCTGACTTCGAAGATGTTGGTTATGATGACTGTGCTACTTGAGATTGGGTTTTGATTGGAACAAAAACATGGGAGGTTCATTTAGTTGAGCTATGAGCACCTGCTGCACCACTCAAAATGGAAAGTAAATATGACCTGTTTACTGGAGCTGTGTCACCCTCTCCCTACAAGGCCCCTGATCCTCTCTCCTTCTCTAATCTGAGCTCAACCGTTTTAAAGAAAAAGCCATTTGGGGTGGAGCCAAAGTCTCCCTGTCCCCAAGGAGCACCAAACGCCATAGGCACCTGCCCAAGTGTTCTATGGAGAGGGAAGGCCTCAAATTTGAAGGCTCTGTTGAATACAGGAGGACAAGTCACCATTCTACCCCATCCCAAAAGGGGAGGAAATGCCCAGATTCAGTTCATGGGATTTGGGCCACATGCACAGTGAGGAAGGGACGCTAACCCGACCGTGCAGGTGGGGCCCTTTGGGATAGTTCAAGGCACTGCCATTGTGGCTTACACTGATGAATGTATAATTGGTATTGATTTTTGGCATGCCTGTATTGCCAATGCTTATAAGCGCCAGAGGGATTCTCCCATTCAGGAACTACTGCAGTGCAGGAGAGACATGTACGTCACTCTCTAATCCGCATTCCTTCCCAGGCAGTGCAACAGAAACAGAATACAGTCCCAGGGGAAAGAGAGAAAAGAGCGTCCTGTAAGGACTTGAAAGCAGCAGCCCTGCATGCCTAGTGAAAAGGACACCAGGGGCGTGGAGTTTAGAGTGGCTGCAACATCGGTGACTTTAGTAGCTGCTTTCCTAGCCCGGCTGTCACGGACTTTGTGCCTGGAACCAAATCCGTTACATAAACTGATGGCCCCTGGAATGCTGCCTTGGACATTGCCGGTGCCTTATTCCTGGCGTGCCTGGTTACCAAGACCAATTCTCATTCATGTGGCAAGGTTTCCAATGGAGATCTGCCAGGGCTACCTAAACTCCACTGTTATTTGCCACCAATGAGTGGGTCAGAATTTAGCACAAGTACCGCTACCCCATGGTGTCCAAAGCTTTCACTCTATAGTTGATGTCCTGTGGGTTAGCAAAACAAAAGCCTCAGCCTCAGTGTCCCTGACTGCATTGTTATCATACCTCCACCAGTAGGGCAGCTGAGAAACCCCAAGGACATTCGCGAGCTTACTCACCATGTAAACTTTCTCAGGACTAAGGGGACAGATTCTCAACATTCAATCTCTCTGGCAGTCAAGGAAAACTGTTGTCTCTTTGCCTCTCCTCTCCCCCAGCAAAGAAGGCTCTGCACTTTATGATACTCTGAACACTGGAGACAGTACGTACCTCACTCGGTCTGTTTTATCTGCCAATCCGCAAACAAGTATCCTTTGAATGGGGAACAACCAATAGGCTGAATTGGAGGCCTGTACATCAAGCTGGAGCCCGTTCTCTACTTTGGCGGCCCCCAAATCATAATGACCTCTTTGAGCTACATTTCTCTGTGACTGACGATTTTGCTGATTGGATCTTCTGGCAAAGGGCATCTTTAAAACCACGACCAGCTATCTTGTTAGCTTGCAAGTGGAAGAAAATTTTAGGCCCTTCACAGTTTTTGACCCCCAAATGATCTTGAATTCTCTTATTAAAAGTTTGTGAAAATATACACTATACTGATTTCTAGTTTTGCAGAAAACACTGCTTCTTTGGGCAGAACAGTCAAGTACACAATTTTTTTTTTTTTCAAAGCAACGTTAGCGCAGTCACTCAATTACTCAATTTAAATAAAGCTCCCAACTCCAGTCTCCTCTGGTAGAAATGAAAGTTAATGTGTCAGAATAAATGAAGAAAGATGCAGAAATGGGTATTGAGAATAGACAAACATTTCATCTTATTCTATTTTTCAAAAAGCATTACTGAAGATAAATGATTAAATATTTTATAGAAATTATCATTTTAATTTAGATGCAGACTAGAGAACTTAGTATATGAAGAGGGAACTCTGGGGGCTTACAGTCCTTAAAAACATCAGAATTTAAAGCTATTAGTTTTCATATTATCTTTTGAGCCATCTATTCATTTCCCAGCTGAAAATTTAAATATATTAATAAAAGAACAAAATATCAAATCCCTTCATTTAGTGAATAACGACAGATTATAGAGTTGAGAATACACAAGTTATTTCTCCAGTTCTACATGAAACAGTGACAAGGATCCAGATGATTTTCTATCTTATTTTATTTATTTTATTTTCCAACAGTAAAACTCACTTTTGTTGATGTACATTTCTGTGATATTTTAACATGTATAAATTATTTAACCGTGACCACGGAGAGGATGCAGACATGTGTCGGCTCCCCAAAGAGCTCCCTCAGGCTGTCTCTTGTGTTCTGACCCTCCTCACTCCCAACCCCCAGCAAACAATGATCTGTTTTCTATCCTTTTTTTTTTTTTTTTTGCAAAGGGGAAGGACATTTCCAGAATGTTATATTAATGAAATCATACAGTATGTAACCTTTTGAGTTCTTTGACTCAGCATAACTCTCAGGAGAGTCATCCAAGTTCTGGTGTGTATCAGCTTATTCCTTTCTATTGGTACATAGGATTCCATACTTAGATTACCATGTTGTGTTCATGCATTTACCCACTGAAGGACATTTGTGATGCCTCTGACTCTGGGTGATCATTAACAATGCTGCACAGGTTTTCATGTGAATATAAACTTTCCTTTCTCTAATATATATATATATATATATATATAGAGAGAGAGAGAGAGAGAGAGAGAGAGAGGTAGAATATATATATATATACCTAGAGGTAAAATTGCTAGATTATAGAGTAAGTGTATGCCTAACTCTGAGAAACTGCCAAACTGTTTCCCAGAGTGGCTGGACCATTTTGCACTCCTATCAGCAATGCATGAGAGTTCCTGCTGCTCACCGTCCTCATCAGTACTGGGTTTCATCAGTAGTTTTTATTTTAGGCAAGATAATTGGTGTAAATGCTATCTCATGGCAGTTTTAATTTCCATTTCCCTAGTGACTAATGATGCAAAACAAAGTTTCATGTGCTATTGCCATCTGTATATCTTTTTTGGTAAAGTGTCCATTTAAATCTTTTGCCCATTTTTAAAATTAGGTTGTTTATTTTCTAATTTTTTTAATTTGGAGAGTTCTTTGTATATTCTGATACAATCCTTTGATATGTGATTTGCAAATGTTTTTTCCCAGTCTGTGGGTTGTCTTTTTATTCTCTCTCTCTCCCCTTGTCCTTCTATTTTCTTAATAATGTCCTGTGTTGAACAAAACTTTTTGATAAAGTCCAATTTATCAGTCATTCCTTATGGATTGCACTTTTACTATTGTATCTAAGAACTCTTTTATGACCGAAGGTCAGGAAGATTTTCCCCTATAATATATGGAAGTGTTGAATCATTATATTGAACACCTGAAACTAATATAACACTGTATGTTAACTACACTGGAATTAAAATTTTCAAAAATTTAAAAAAGAGATTTTTCCCCTGTGTTTTCCTCTAAGTGTTTATAGTTTCCCATTTTCATTTATATCTCTGATGCATTTTGAGTTAAGTTCTGTTTATGGAGTTAAGTGTAGAAGAAGGTTCATTGTTTTGGATGTGAATTTCCAGGTGTTCTAGACTATGTGTTGAAAAGACTTTCCTTTATCCATAGAATTGCCATTGCGCCTTTGTCAAAACTCTGTCACTTCTGTATGGATCTATTTCTGGATTAATTCTTTCTGTTTCAATATTCTATTACCACACTGACTACTATAGTTCTATAATATGGCTTAAAATTCAATAGTGTATTTCTTCAACTCTGTTCTTTTAAAAAAAAATTGTTTAGCTATTCTAGTTCTTGTGCCTTTACACATTCATTTTATGATCAGCTTGCTGAAACCTACACACCAAACCCTATTGAAATATTGATTGGGATTGCATTACATCTGTAAATAATAATGGAGACAATTGACATTTTAACTGCTGAGTCTTCCAACCCATGAACATATGTTTCTCCATTAATACCAGCAGTATTTCATAATTTTCAGCATACAGATCCTGCACTTATTTTGCTATATTTATTCCAAGTATTTCATTCTGGAACAACCGTAAGTACTACTAATTTTTTAAAATCTCAATTTCCGACTGTTCATTGATAGTTGAATTTTATTGCTCTTTTATCCTACGACCTTGCTAAACTCAATTAGTAGTTCTGGAGGGTTTTTTTTATTAGATTCCTTAAGATCATTTACATAGACAATCATATCATCTACAAGTAAAAACTGTTTTATTTTTTCCTGTCCAATCATTTGGGAAGAAAAGGCAAGTGCCTTTTATTTCATTTTCTAGACATAATGCATTTGCTAGAATTCTAGTACAATATTAAATAAAAGTGGTGAGACTAAACATCCTTGTCTAGTTTCTGATGTCAGGCAGAAAGCAATCAGATTTTCACCATTAAGTACGACGTTAGCTATAGGTTTTTCATAAATGCCCTTTATCCGATTATTAATGTTCTCTTTTATTCCAAGTGTGCTGAGATCTTTTGTTACATATTGGATATAGAATTTTGTCAAATGTTTTTTTCTGAATCTATTGATATGATCATTTGTTCTTTTTGTCATTAAGTCTGTTAATGTGGTTATAAATATTAACTGATTTTAGATTGTGAAGCCAGGACTGGTGGAATGATCTGTCATTTCTAATTATTTGAGAGTTTCCCAAAGATAAACCTTCACATGGTTGTGATTTATTATTCTTTTTTATACATTGCTGGATTTGACTTGCTGATATTTTTTGAGGATTTTTTCTGTCTGTGTTCAAGAGGAATATTGGTCTAGTAGTTTTCATTTCTCATGTTGTCTTTGGTTTTAGTGTCAGAGTAATGCTAACCCTATAAAATGAGTTGGGAAATGTTTTCTCCTTTTCTAACTCAATGAGAAATTTGAAAAGTTGTTGTTATTTCCTCCTTAGATGTTAGTAAAGTTCACCAGTGAAACCATCTGGGTTTGGAAATATTTTTTGAAGGTGTTTAACTACCAATCGGATTTTTTTCAACAGGTAAAGGATGACTCAACTTATCTCTGTTCTTGAGTTTTGATATTTGTGTCTTAAAAAGAATTGATTTATTTCATCTAAGTTGTAAATTATGTGCATAAAGTTGTTCATATTTCCATACCCTTTGAATGTCTTTTGGGTTGTTAGTAACATTCCTTCTTTTATTCCTGATCATTTGTGATCATTTGTGTTGACCATTTGTGCCTTATTTTCTTTGTCAGTTGCACCAGAGGTTTATCAATTTTACTGTTTGATTTTTAAAGAACCAGATTTTGGTTACATTGATTTTTATATTTTCAATTTCATTGACTTTGCTTTTCTATTTATATTAAGTATATTTTGTTCTTTTTTATGTTTCTGTAGGTAAATAAACAGAGCCATGTTGGGTTAATAGCCATTGGGTTTATTCCTTTTCGTCAGGCAATCCCAGTGACTATGGAGATATGTAGACGTGAAATAGGCAAGTGAAATGAACACCTCTGCTCTGAATGCCATAGGGAAAGAAATTTTAAAAATTTTGTAACTAAAAGCAAACTATGATGTTGAATATGGATATTAGCTTTATTCTACACCTTTTAAAAAACATTTTATTTATTTATTTATTTATTTATTTATTTATTTATTTGACAGTGAGCTAGAGAGCACAAGTAGGCAAAGCCGCAAGAAGAGAGAGGGGGTGAGGGAACCCGACACAGGGCTGGATCTCAGGATCCTGGGATCATGACTTGACCTGAAGGCAGACGCTTAACCATCTGAGCCACACAGGTGCCCCTTATTCTACACTATTATTCTGAAGATTAATCAGTCAGCTTCACATAAATGAGTATTGACCATAGTTATTCTCAAATATTAAATTACTGATTTGAGAACTTTTTCTCATATAAATTTTTAATGCTATAACTTTGCCCCTAAGCACTGTTTTAGCTGTATCACTTAAATTTGGGTGGTTCTATTTCTATTTTTATTTAGCTCAGAATCATTTCTAATTTCCCTTGAGATTTCCTCTTTGATCCATTATTTAGTAATGTTTTGTTTAATTTTCTAATATCTAGAAAATTAGTGATTTACAGATATGATTCTGTTATTACTTTCTAGTTCAATTTTGTTAAGTTCAGACAACATACTTTCAAAATTTAAACTCTTCTAAATTTAATGAAGTTTGCTTTATGACTCATAACATGGATTCTCTTGGTGAATGTTCCATCCATGCTTGAAAAGAATGTATATCCTGCTGTGACCTAGAATGTTATATAAATGTCAATTAAATAAACTTGGTTAATGGCATTGTTCAAGTCTATACTTTTGGTTTTCATTTGTTTGCTTTTTCACATACTTTCTTTTCTCCTTCTAGAACATATTAGACCTGCTGATATTGTCCCAAAGCCCCCTGAGGTTCTGCTTCTCTGTGTGTCCCTGTCACTGTCTCTCTCTCTCATTGTTTAAAATGGATAATTTCTATTCCCTGTCTTCAAGTTCACTGACTTTACTGACTCCTTCCTTCCCATCTACATTCTGCTAATAAGCCCCTTTGGTGATTTTTTTAAATTTCCATTATTGTATTCTGTTCTAAAATTTTTCTCTGATTTTTTAATAGTTTCTATTTCTTTGCTTTTATGTATCTATTCTTTCCAAGAGCGTTTTGCCTTAATTCTTGGAGTATGATTATAATGGCTGCTTCAGAGACTTTTTCTGATAATTTCAACACTTGAGTCATCTTGTGGTTGGTGGCTGTTGTTTTCCATTTCCCTTAACAGCTGTTTAGATATTCCTACTTCTTTGTACGTTGAGTGGTTTGGGGTTGTATCCTGGACATTTTGAATACTATATTATAAGACTCTGGATTCTATTTAAATCTTCTGTAGAACACGGATTTTTGTTTTCTTTTGTTTTAACAGGGAGTCAATACATATCCTGGCCCACTTTCTATGCACTGTCTTTACAGCGTCAACTTGGTTTTTGTTTTTTTTTTAAAGATTTTATTTATTTATTTGACAGAGAGAGAGACAACCAGCGAGAGAGGGAACACAAGCAGGGGGAGTGGGAGAGGAAGAAGCAGGCTCATAGCGGAGGAGCCCGATGTGGGGCTCGATCCCAGAACGCCGGGATCACGCCCTGAGCCGAAGGCAGACGCTTAACCGCTGTGCCACCCAGGAGCCCCAGCGTCAACTTGGTTTTAAAGAATCTGCAGTGATACCTGGTTTGCCCAGCTTGTGAGCCACCCGAAGTTCAGATTAACCCTGAGCAGTGGTCCTCACCATAGGTCAGTGTTCAAAACCTTTGCTGAGCTGATTCCATTTAGTTTCAAGCTTGCACAGCTCAGGAGTTAGTCCAGGACTTAAAACAAAGATTTAAATGGTCTCTTTCTCCAACTACTTCCTCTCCATTATACCTTCCCCACTTTGGTTCCCAGGGCTCCATCTTTCTGGTGTTATTATTAGAAAGATAGAAAGTTAGTCTCATCACACTACTGCCAGGGTGCTGATCTTTAGGTCTGCATCTGTCACAGTAGTGAGGAGGGAAAAGGGCTCCATCTCTTCACTGGTATTCTGAAGGGTAACAGAGCTAGGCAGTTCTGCAGAGCTTGGCCTCACAGTGTTTCTGCTGACATGCTAGCAGGGAGGTGAAGGGGTCTCACCTCTTCGTTGCCACTCACTTGATGTGGGGGAGGGAGAATTCACAGGGCTCCTCTCCTCAGACTGTGTCACCATGTGCTGGTAGGGAGAAAGAGCTTTTGGAAAACAAAAGTTAAACAGGAAACTCACTTGCCAGATCATTCCAGCCTTTGGTTTATTTATTTATTTATTTATTTATTCCTTCATTTACTCTGTGATTTACCACCTTTCTTGTCAATTTATTTCCTGGGTGTGTGGGTGTTTATACATATATATTTGAATACACAAGGCATTTAAAAAGATCGACAGCTAGACAATTAAGAAGTTTTTCTTAAAAAAAAAATAAGAAGTTTTTCTTACTATGTAGCCTTTTTACATATTATCTGCTAAACCTCAGCCAGCAGGCAACAACAACAGAAAATTGTGTTGAAATCATTGAAGAAATACTAAAATATGTCATGTGCATTTGCTTCAAAAACATCTTTAATAGCTCTGTTAATACTTGTCAATCACCATGTGTGCTTGATCTTCTTGGTTATTTAAACATAATTTCTAGTTCCTTGTTGAAGTATTTTTCTAGTACCTTTAGTATCTTCTACATAACTGCACATTTTCCATATTGAAATCAAAATTGCTTTCCATTTGATTTGTCTTCATAGCCCTTCAGTTGCTAAAGTTAGTACTACAATTCACCAAATATTCAAATTTCAAACTTTCCTGTCATTGTTGAATCAAAACACTCACCTGAATGCTTTTTGGGTAATTTTATTGCATGTTTATTTCTGCGAGACAAACCATTTCGGAGTGCCTAACAATAAATTACCACCTGTCTAAAGAAGTCTTGCTGTTTGAAGGGTTCTTCTAAGCTTCACTCCTTGAAGTAAATGGTAGCAGGATCATTTAACGTCTCTTCAGAAAGAAGAGCGCACACAATGCAAAACTAACCTGTTTATAAGGTACATGTCATATTAGTATCTCAAGACATGTTACAATGAATTTTCGGAAAGCAATGGTAGTCATTCAGAACCAAAAGTGGAACTTAGGATATAAAGGGAATCAAACTTGACGAAAGGAGACAGAGCACCGAGCTTCAGAATAACGCTTTCAAAACATGCTTCCAGACACAGTATTAAGTGCATTCAATCAGTTCCAACCAGAGATTGAAGAATTTGTGGAAATCACAGAAAATGTCTAATTCTCAGCCCCATCTCTCCCTACAAGGAGATGAAATAAAAACTACAGGCTTGTTTTCAAATTCTGCCTAGTGTCAAGGGGACTAACCCCAGCTGCAAAAAGCCGTCCCGTGATGTCTATGCCGTGGCAGCATGAGAAGGATGGAAACTGAGGTGCTGTGATCAAGGCAATGCCTTTAATCCCGCACATGACATTGTCTAGTCTCAGGAAGTTATCAGATACTAACCAGTAAGAAGGCTTACTTGGCACAGACAGCCCTGTTAATGACCGCCCTCCTGGGGCTCTGCCTCAACTCTCGGTGGTAAAGGAGCCCATGGCCCTGTTCGTGGAAGTGCCCAGGGAAAGATTCTGCATCCTCAATTCTTTAGGTCTAGTAGTTTCCATTCTAGTCAAACTCCCCAAGAGTCCCTATCCTGACAAGAGTGGTCAGATATAAGTTACACATAATTGTCACAAATGCATCAGCATTTAGCTACCCGAATCTTCAATAGAAGGCCAAGCTATTAAACAAAAGAAAATTACTGAAGCATATGGGATCAGCTAAAATAATATAATTGTGGGAAATGAATGACGGAGTACTTCTCGGACGCTAGTAAAAGACCAACTACCACGATCCTCTCCTTTGCCAGAGCAGATTCCGTTGGCATTCCAGAAGGAAAAGAACTTCCGTGTTCAATCGTGACTGGGCTTTGACAGTCTCCTTTGGATGGAAGGAAGCAAGCTGATAGTAATAGAGATTTTGAAAAACAAAATTCATTGTCTATGCTCTCTCTTTCCCACCCCAAACCGGAGACAGAGAAAGGCTATGGCGTTGGGGGAAGCTTGGTCACTTGTGTGCTACTGCTTCATCATACAAAGCAATAGCAGTTCAGTTGTGAATAGAACGGATGCGGACAGAGACTATGAAGGCACCTGGGCCAGCTGGTATAGATTTTAGCAAACTGATTTTTCGGGGTTTCCATAAAAAGCCCTAAAATAGATCATTTTTAAAACTATTTAAATGCCTCTCCTCTGGCAGAGAGGTCAAAGCTGCTGGCATTTCATTTGTTGAATACCGTTCTCAGCTGAGCTCTCATCTGCCCTAAAGGAAAACTGCAGTCATTATTTCTACTTCACCTGTGAGAGCTAAATAAATATTTACTAACAAAGAATGTTGATACATACTTCAGGGATAGATTTCCCTACGACTTTCCTGTCTACTTTCAATTTGCTGGGTAAGATTTTTCTGAGCCTCTAGTCATGATGGAAGATTTTGTTCGGTCACAGAGAGAGAAAAAATAGGTTCAGCTATGCACAGAGCTGAAGGTCCATGATTGTTCAGAATATCCCCTTCTGCTGGCATCAACAGGACAAGGTGAAGTTTCCTTTTATTTTTTAAAATTATTGACACTCTGCTCTTCCTGTGAAATTACCTCAATCAGCTCATGCCCCATCCAACCCTTTGTCCTCTTTATATTGTTTATAAATTTCTTCAAAGTATCATGACACCTCTTACGTGTAATTAGAACCATCTTTTCCAAACTTTCACAAAGATATCTCCTCCCTTTGAATATGCTTCTTCCAGAAAATATCTCCTGCATACCAGAATAGTCTTGTCACTCTGAGGAACTTCAGAGGTATCTGAATTGGCATTTCTCTAAATAGGGATTATATTTTCCAAAGCGGTCACAAGATCTCCCATTGCACACACTCCAGTGTGATACTCACACTCCTCCCTGGGGCAGGAGGGGGTCCACATTTCTTCCCCTTGAGTATAGGTGGCCTGTGACAATAGCAGAATTGACACCGTGTGCTGAGACTAGATCATAAAACCTGGGCTTCTATCTGGTCCTCTAGGAAACTCACTCTTAGAACACAGCCACCATGCTGTGAATGGATTCTAGTCTATGAAGAGGCCCCATGTGGAAAGAAACTGAGTCCCTTGCCCACAGCATGACTGAGCAAACAGATGACAGTCAGAACTAACTTGTCAATTATGTGAATGTGCCATCTTGAATGAAACCTTCAGTCAAAAATAGAGCTGTCCCAGCTCTGCTGCACGGAATGCAGATGAGCCTGCCTGCCAAACCCCAACCAAATTGCAGATCCATGGGCTAAACGAATGATTGTCACTGTTTTAGACTACTACGTTTTCAGGTAGACTGTTAGGCAGCACTTACCCAAAATGAATAAAGCGGTATAGTAACTGATATATTTTCTGTTTCGGGTGTGTGTGTGTGTGTGTGTGTGTACTGAGACTGCTGAGAAGGGGACTATGTTACTTCTTAATCACTGAATATAGCAGTTTTTTTTTTTTAAAGATTTTATTTATTTATTTGACAGAGATAGAGACAGCCAGCAAGAGAGGGAACACAAGC
This sequence comes from Ursus maritimus, assembly GCF_017311325.1. Taxonomy (NCBI): domain Eukaryota; kingdom Metazoa; phylum Chordata; class Mammalia; order Carnivora; family Ursidae; genus Ursus; species Ursus maritimus. The sequence continues at coordinate 54,968,852 of NW_024426552.1, forward strand.
AGGGGGAGTGGGAGAGGAAGAAGCAGGCTCATAGCGGAGGAGCCTGATGTGGGGCTCGATCCCATAACGCCGGGATCACGCCCTGAGCCAAAGGCAGACGCTTAACCGCTGTGCCACCCAGGCGCCCCTGAATATAGCAGTTCTGAATCTACCTTTTTAAAAATCAACCTGATGCTGATCCATCATGCCGCATCCCACTTAACTGAGGAAAACTTCCTGTTGAGTCCCTCTGGGGCCTCTCTTCCTATGTGCCGTGATCTAAGAGTTGTGTTTGGTGCCAAAGCACTGCAAAAGCTATAAGGGAGTGAAACCCACAGAAAATGTTGTTTCTGTGAATGGTACATTTAATTTTACACATACTGTACCATAAAATGCTACACATGCTGGAATTCTGTTCTTCACTGAATTGTTTACTCATTTACTTGACAGACATTTGCTGAGAAGTTTTTATGTGCTTATTGTGCTTGGCACCGTGCTAAGCACCGAAGACAAAAGATGAGTTAGACTCCTTCGCAATTAGATGCTAAGAACATGCCCTATAGTCATGTAACAACTGGGTTCTGTGTACAGAAATAACCTCTGTCTTACCACACAGAATCTGTTTAGGTATCGTGATTCCATTATCTCTGGGCCATGCTCAGAATATTGAGGTTGAAACCCCCAACATTTAGGGTCAGACTCCCCAGGTACCTCATACAGTCTCACAACCTCTTCCCCCCAGAAGCAATATTTCAAAAAAGTGCCCTGCTTACCTGAGGACAGCAAATGCGTATTTGTTGTACTTGCACTCTGTGGGCCAAGTTCTCGTCTAATTTCCTTATATGTGTTATTTCCTCCCTTAATGCTCACTGAAGCCCTAGGAGGTAAGTAAACTATTCCCATTTTTCAGATGAGCAAATTGAGCACAAAAAAGTAATTCGTTTGAGGTACACAGTTATTACGTGGGAAAGCCAGGAACTGAACCCAGACTCTGTCTGCAGAGGTATTCTCAAGTACTAGGTTGTACTGCTCTGTTGCCTTAAGAACAGATAAGCATTTAGGAGTTCCCACCAAATTTATTCTGTTCAACTTTCATGTTTAATTTCTGACTAACGTAGAATGCGGAACCGTAAGTCAGATCATGACTTCCTACATTCTTCATGATACAGACTACTACGTGTGTTCACGTAAGGGTTTCTTTGTAATTGTTCCTTTAATTTTATCCACTATTCTTACAAAAATATATTATTTGTAAACAAGTGATAAAACAAAACAAAACAAAACAAAAAACAAATGGCAATCATCTGGCCCAGATATACAGTGGAAGGAAGCCAACCAAGCAGCATATTCTTAAAGGTCATTACTGACTCCGGGTCAATGCCCTTGCACACCTCTGTTCCTATACTTTTTCCTTTTGTGGTTTGCTAACGTGGGCAATGTTATCTCCCTGGAGAAGATTAAGAACTTGACCTCCCTCTCAACTATGAGTCAAAGCCAAGTATAAAATACAAATATGGAGTTCAGTTGGCCCCAGGCTATTTCTCACTACTCCCCACATGTCTAAGTTACTCCATGTCTCCAACATGTAACTTAACATTGCCACATCTGTACCTTTCTTCATGATATTCTCCATTGGAATCATCTGTTTTCGTGTCCTTTGGCGTTGTCCACCATTTTCCTTTGGAGGGGACCTCCTCCTGAAACTTGACATGGCCAATCCCTCACAGGCCTTTCTGCTGTTCAAATAAAAGTCCTACCCCCTCTCTTTACTCTTTCCCTTGTGATTGTCTCAGCACCATCTCTGCCTTTATTCAGCACCTAACTTTCTAGCCCTGTCTTCTGTTCCTGACCCATCTTGAACTGCCTACCCTTGGGCACAAGGACTCATCCATGAGAGCTACAGCATTTCTGCCAACTTTCTATTGGATCTGGTTACACTTGTGCTCTGGCTCCAATCAGCCTCCAGGACTCCATCCAGTAAAGCAATTTTGACCCTTTGACTGTGGGACTGGATAAATCTAGAACATATTCTTCCTTCAAGGCCCACCTTAAAATTTACCTATTCTGAGAAAGCACCTCCTATATTGACCTTGCAATAATCTTCACTTTCAAGGCATTCTGTTAGTGCTTACTTAACACTGCCATCTTCAGAGCTTGTTTGAATACTTTTGATATTGTTCAGTAGTCACTATATGAGTGCTTCACTTATTTTCTCTGAACAGTCTATAAGTGTTTGATAGCACAGAGTGGTTCTTCTATGTTTTATGTATGTTTCCTTTGTTTCATTTTGAGATAAAAAAGCTTCAGTTTAGGCACAGATATTCCATCCATGCTTACTGAGTGGAACAAAATAAAATTCCAGATCACAAAACACTGGAACTTAGTGACCCTATGCATAGTAAGTCTTGGTGATGTATTCACAGGTAGGTAAGGGAAACGGTGAGGGGGTATCAAAATACAGGGAAGGGGTTTACCCAAGATAATTTCTTCAGCATTCTAATGCATCTGGGAGGTGCTTCAATCATCATTTCTTTAAAAATCTTTGCCACAGTGATGCATTGAGGTGTCTCCTGCCATTCAGAATGAGGCTTTGAGCAGAAAAAGTTAAGAACCACTACTCTATTACAGTCATTGAATAAACTACCTTTAGAATTAAGTTTTCTTAGAAAGTACTAATGACTTAGTAAAAAAGATGTTGCATTAAACCATGGCGATTTAGGACCAAATGACTGTCTGTTCTATAAATCAAGAATAAAGGCCTAACTAAAACTGATTTCACAGGTTGTAAAATAAAGGGGCTTCGGCTTGCTAAGTTCTGGGGTAAAAATTTTCTCTAGAGATACTCAAATTGGGAATAAACAAATAGTAAATCTTTTTGCTCCGCATGATGCCCCCCAGAATAAATTTAGTTCTCTTTGAAATAAAGATTGACATGAGTAGCTAACCCTTGTATAGCACTTAGGCAGTTAATGTCTTGTTTTGCTTTCTAAGAATTCAATAGGCATGGCAATGTCAAAAGCTCTCTACTACAAAAGAGCCACTAGGCTTTTTCAGCAAAGTAACCTCAAGAAATCCTCAAAATCACCAATGGGGTGTTAGCATCCTCCTTTTTTAGATGAGGAGACCAAAGATTAATGAGTTTCAACAAATAGCCAAAGGTACACAATAGCAAATGGCGAAACTTGGATTCCATATTTCAGTTTTTTTAAGTCCAGGCTCAGACAGATATTTCCCAACTACTTATTAAATAATTACATAACACATTGAATTAGACACAGAACTTTGCTTCATAATTTTAACCTTAAACTGAAACTAATCTTTAAATGAGGATGAATGGTAGCTCTTGAAAAGAGATGGTGGGATGACTATTTTCTATTTCATCTATTATGTCTTATATATAAGCTTTAGCCAGAGATTTTTATTGATCATCACAGACCAAGTGGGAGTTTGGGTGCTAAATGCTGATTGAAATGTGTTCTTTTTTTTAATTGTACCATTTCATAATTCTGCTTTCTTCCATGTAAAGAGACAGATATTCAGGGGATATTTCTCAAGGTAGTTATTAAAAATCCCAGTTACTGTTTCATTACTGTGTGTGAATGGATCTATTGTCCTGCTCACCGGAAGGGTTACCATTGTAATGATCCAGCACCATGTATTTTCACAGGCATCCTCGAATCAAAATGGTAATTACGACTAGAAGAGAAGTCAAGTTCACATTAGAAATCATTTGTAATAGAATTTCAGAATTTGATGTATTCATTTAAAATTATGTAACTCGTGTAAAAATTCTTTTAATCTATGTTGAGGTTCCCTCTTCGTGTACACTATTTAAACCTCTGTTAAAATAGCCTTTCCTGGGCCTCTTACCAACTGCAGGATTGACTCTAAACCAGAAGGTGGGGAAGAGGGGAGGGAAACAAGGGTGGTCGTCAAAGACATCCTCTAGCACTGGGAACCAGGAGGATAATACCGTGTTTCTGAAATAGTTCATCGCAAAAGTTCCAGGATGGGAGCAGTGCTACAATTCTTTATAGCTGACAGAATACAGCTCAGGAAATCGGCCCCAGTCCAACCTTCCATGTACAGCAGCTGTCCTCGTGTCTTGAGTTTAAAAAAAAAAATGAAGAACATTCCTTGACCACACCGTCCAGTGGTTTGAATCTACCAGTTTTGTTGTTCTTTTATTTTGTCCTGAAAGAGGCCTTGTCAAATCAGAATGAAAAGAATGTTTTGAAGCGTGAGAAAATTCAAATTTCCTATTTAAAGCCTGGAGTTCATTAGCAGGAGTAGACCCACTTGTTTCAAGGGTCACTGGGTTACCTAGAAAAAGCCTGTCTCTCTGCTACCCAAATCCCAAACCATTCACCTGAAAACAGTTTAGAAACACTCTTAAGTCTATTAGCTTTCTATGGGACCTAATTCATCTTTGCTGTGCTTTGTCGTGTGATCCTGTCAAGTCGAGGGCCCTGCTTTGATTATGTGCTATTCCTTTTTCTCTTGATCACTTTTCAGTTAAGTAATTGTCTCGGTTTAATTAGTTGTAATGATTAAAACTTTGTTTATATTACACTGCAATTCTATTTTATCAACGACACTTAGGTTAACTATTTTATTATTTACTTCCCAATACAGAAATTTTACCTGGAAGAAATAATCTTCTTAACTGGACTTTTTTTTTTTTAATTGAACTATATTTATTATATATGCGTTAAGGCTAAAACATAAATTTTGGCAAATAAGAGAAACTGCCTGCTCTTGACATTACAGGGTTAGACTGGAAACAAAGAGATTTTATAACATTGTAATACTGGGAGGTGGAACGTAATGAGTACGCATTTCAGAGACTAACCAACCTGGGTTTGGATTCTGCATCAGGACTTACCAGGACATTTCTGAACTTAAATGGTCTCATTTGTAAAATGAAAATATTAATATCCAACCCATGCAGACGGCTTGAAGATTATAGAAGATGGGCATAAAGTATAACATCGAATTTAACTTTAGTTATTGTTTGCTTTAGCTTTGCCACTAACCAGCTCGGCTATCTTGAGGTCGAGCGACTTCATTTCCTTGTGCTTCAGGTTCCTCTGATAAATAAGGACTAGATCATTTCTACTTTTTCTGTTACAACTCAGTTAATAAGTCAACCCTCTCTATTGGTTCACCGTAGTTCTACACTAACCAGAGTTTTCTCATGTTAACATTTTCCAGGTGAGTAAAGGTGGCATCAGTTGGAATTTGAACAGTAGTATGAGAACAAGGTGACAAAAATAAAATGTCCAACCAGAAGTGTTCCCATACAGAACACTGGGACAAGAACCAGAGTAAAAACAATCACATTTAGAAGATAAAACCACAGGTGAGTGGGTAAATAATCGGTTTAAAGAACTTGTATTAGGATTCCCTAGCGGATGTAATGAGTATTCTTAGAAAAAAATCGCTGGAAAAGTGTAATCAGCCTGTCTAATCTCAGCTTACTCAACTTGTAGCACGAGCATCCCTGCCACCCACCTAGTTGTGCACGTTCCCATGAGAAAAAAAGGGAATGAAATACATTAAATGTGATATTTATACTCGCCTTCTGTTTACAACACATTGACAGTATCTGTTTATCTGCCTTGAAGGGAATCAATTTTTTTTAAATGACCCCTAAGCTTTATCTCTCATCAATAGCGTAGGTTTTATTTTTAATTTGTTTTTACTTTGATACAGCTGTACTATTTTTCTAAATATATTTTGCAAAAACAACTTTATTTAAAGACATAAACTATGTTTAACAATTCAAGGTATAAAGACAGCAACACAGAATGTGAAACCTGAGAACACATACTTTCTTCTTTACAAAGGCAGCGGAGGGGGCATGGACACCTTTTCCCCCTGTTTGTGAGCAAGGGGTCAAGACACATGAGCAAAAGAGTTTCAAAACTAAGTGCTTATCCAGATCTTCCCTTATCTGAAATCTGTACCCTAAATTTGGAATAAATAAACTTTAAATGAAAATCAGCATCATAGATGGGAGTGGGCAAATGGCTAACTAGGCTGGAACGAAGTTTTTCTATGATAGAACAGCTCATCCTGAAACACTTATGCTAAGAAACAGTAACAAAGCATTAATGGCAATGCTAATATCTACCTTCTTTTGAGCTTTTAATAATAGGCTCCATGACACAGGTTTTTTCGTACATTATGGCTTGCCTGGCAGTACGTTTCTTATATTACATTGAGAAAATACGTGCATAAATATAGTTTAGATACTGTGAAATATCATGTAATAGTTGAGCCCATTTATATTGCTCAATTAGCTCTATTAAAATTCCATACTCTCTAAACAATCAACCACTCTTTAGACAACTAAAGGTATCAAAGCTTGACTGACTTGAGAAAGTTGTCCCATTTTGCTCCAAGCACGGAGTATGACATTTTACAAAATTCCTCTTTCCAACTTGAGATCCTCACCACATCACAAGACATCTTCCAGGGCAGTTTTTACCAATTACCCCCAAGGGAGCCTTAAGGATCTTTGCCACTGCTCCTGCAAGTCATTCTATTCCCTTTCCAACTTCATTCTTCCAACAGTACAAAGGCCTATTCCAGGCAAGAAAGAACAAAACAAACACATTGGTTATCTTATCCAATTCTAGTGTGGTAACCATCAGGGTCAGTCCTAGGGAAGGAAGAAAATAAAGTATACAATTTCCTTCTAGGGCAGATACTTTACACATTTATTTCTATTTGTACCTGTACTTATTATTCTTATATGAATTGGGGAACCAGGACAAGTAGGAAATAACAACAGGTAATTAAAGCTACAGGGAAACTCTCAAACTCTTCTTAAACCTACTCTCTCAAAGTAGGGTATAAGATTAATTTAAACTCTTAGTTTACATCCTGGGAAGAGGATTAACCTAGTATGCTGGGACAACAACGGGGAAATGAAATAATCTTGAATTTTTTTTAAGTACTTATTTTCTTTACGGTTCTCAGAAGAGCCTGGGATTCTGTGAGAGTCTGGCTAAAGAATAACGAGGAAGGAGTCCATTACCTTACATGACTAGGTTTCCAATACGTATGGCTAGAGAACACCAGAGGCACATTCAGAAGAAAGAACCAGGTAACTTACTAACAAGTGACAAAAAGAAAACCAAACAAAGTCTAGAGATGGGGAGGTAGTCGTGTTACCCTATCCAAGAAAAGTAGCCACCACCACCCCCTGAGGCATATCTAAATCAAGTAGAAAGTGGCCGAATTTCAGCAAAGTACTAAAGATGAAGAATTCAAAAGGAATCTCTAGCCAAAGGTGAAAGACAAGGAGAGGAGCTGGACGTGAGACCTCTCCACTTGGTAGCTGACATGTGGAGACATGACTCAAAATGATGGGATGGGATGTCTTCCATCCTTGGAGAAAGTAGTGAGACTTGAGCTAACTGAAGACACGAGTGACAGCCGCATACATTTTGGGGACCACTGCTCCGGAGTGAATGCTACTTCAGCCTGATAGGAGGAAGTATAGGAAGCTATCCCACCACTGGGGTAAAGTGTTAAAAGTTTCAAGGTTACTTTGCTTTTACAAAACGCTTCTTTAGGCTTAAGGATCTCAGCATAAGAGCAGCTCTCTTTTTGATAAACAAGAACTCAACCAACAAGAACAACGATATGGAGAAAACTATAAAACTAAACACAGGGAGAGCGTCTACCAGCATCAACTTGCTACAGGCCCTCATGAGGCTGCACTCTGTTTTTGCCCAGATCCCTCAGCAGGCCAGGTCTTAGAGCCTTAGCGTCACCTCCTGCCTCAGCCAGCTCAGTGCCCTGTCTTCTGGGGGGCTTCCGCTTCCTAGACCTTGAGAAGGTCTGGCAGACACAGCTTAAGAAGCGACCAAAGCAGAGGGGTGGTGATGCCAAGGATGTCACTGCAGAAGAGGGCCCGGGCTCCGGGGATGCTGGGAGCTCACAGGGCTGGATCTGACACTCCTGATGCATCACACAGGCACCCTCACCCTGCTGACTCTGCAATCTGTCCTGCAGGTAGAAGAAAGACGTTAAAGCCCTCAAAGCCAACATACATACGCAGAAAGGGCATCACCCTCTGAGCCAGCTCATGCTTTATCTGGGCCCAATGATCCCAGTTTGTTCCTCAAGCTCTCCATCCCCACCTCCTCCCACTCCAGGGGAAGAGTTGTCATTATTTTTCTTAGGCAAATGTGGCAAGCCCAGACTTTTGACACCCCATGCCTCATCCTTACCTCATTGGGAAGTTCAGGATCATCTTCCTGAACACTGAGTACAGTCGGCTTCGTATCTACCACCTCATCTTCTTCACTTTGTGGTGGTGCCAAAGGTGTTGGAAGAATTGGGGGGCAGTGGGTCTCCACTTTCTCCTTCCTCTTGCTCTTCCTCATTCTCTTTGTCTTTATGGCCTTCCTAAGATGTCTATGCTTTTTTGGAAGTGGATCTAACTTTCTCCTCTGGACTGGAGGAATGACAGGGTCTTGTGAAATGTCACCCATTTGACTCTCAGATGTCCCCTTCAATGGTTCTGATGATGATTCCAAATTTCTCTTCAGAGGGTCATTCTCCCATAGGTGGAAGCTCTCCTCTGTATCTTGAGTATCTGGTGATATGTTCAAGTCATCAGTGACATGTTTTGGGATGGAGATTGGAGATTTCCAACCTCTTTCATTGAGGGTTTTTTTCTGACCCACTAGGCTGACCCCAGCCAGCTTTGCACAAAAAAAAAGCTCACAACAAAAGGACCAAGAGTCAAATGCAAAAGGAAACAGTTGGTACCCTGACCCTTCCCAATAATTTATCCTCAGCTATCATAGACACAACCCTATACTGATTGTAGATTTCCCTTCTGGACTTATCTAAGGAATTTAATGGTCTTCAGAGACAGTCCTCAGTTTGTTCTTCTTGGCTTTGGAGATCACAGATTTCCTAAAAGAAGAGAGAAAATCAATGAAGTAATTGGTCCATGGATAGTGGAGTTCCTCCTACTCACACAAAATGTACAGTTTAACAAGACTCTGCCGAACGTCACATGAATTCCTCAGCAGAGACAGTATTTAGCAACTTAACCGAATTTCCAAAGCAATATTTTTAAAAGTAAGAAAATTCACCACGTATATCAGAATCACCAGGGGGTGCTCTTTGAAAAAGCAGGTCTCTGGGATGTCCCCCAGACCTACAATCAGAACCTGTAAAGCTGGTTTGCAGGCGTTTGTATTTTTTCCCAGCAATCTACACTCAAAAATCTGCACTCTAAAAACTTGAAAACGACTGCTTTAGAAGGACACTAGATCCAATATTTTATGGGGCCATGGGGACAACTATTCTTAAAAACATGCCACTTTCCCCTATAGGTTTTCCCTAATCATCTCAGCCCATAATGTTCTCTCTCCTCTGAACTCATTTAGTCATTATCACTCATTTTGGTATGTTAGCCTTTATTACCTTCTATCATAATTTAACTTCAAAACCTTGTAACTCTGCCTTCTAACAAGAGTATAAGCTTCTCAAGGGCAGAGACTCTTAGAGTTGTTCATTTTCTACAGTGGATTGCCAGCATTCATGCTTTGTAAATTGAAGAAGTGAACAGAAAGACAAATAGGTTTATATCCCAGAGTACATTGATGGATATGAGGCTGCGTTGTGCAAGAGTTAGCAACAGAATGTTAAAAAGGACACAGGCCCTGGGGACAACCTAATCTAATTCCCCAAGTTTACAGATGGGGAAGCTAAGGTTCAAATAAGATAATGGCCTGCCTAAAGCTGGGGTTGACAAATTTTTCTGTAAAGGGCCAGAGAGTAAACATTTTAGGCTCTGTGGCCATATGGTCCCGTCTCTAATATTCCTCTCTACGTTGTAGTACAACAGAAGAAATAAACAAATACTCATGGCTGTGTTCCAATAAAACTTTATTTACAAAAACAGGTGGCAGGTCAGATTTGGCAGTAAGCCATTGTGTGCCAACCCCTGGCCTAAAGTCATACAACTAGTTGGCAGGTTAGCTAGGATTAGAAATCAGGTCACCTGATTCCCAGCAAGAGTTCTTTTTACAAAGGAGTAGACAAGTATAAAATGAGAAAGGGCTTTTTCAATTAAAAGAGGGGCTTTAAAGGAGGAAGAGATCAAAATATGTCTGGGTATGTTGTACCTCTCAGATGGTTTCTGAGGACCATTAGTCATTTACACAAACACCTAGTAGATGAATTCTGACACTGGCCAACTTTCAAACAGACCCACCAACTGGGAACAGGGTGGAGTAGACTGAATATTTTCTATCACACCTGCCTAGGAAAGCATATTATTTGGTCCCTTTTTTACTGAGCAAAAAACCCTACAGATAGGTAATGGAAAATACTTCCCTTATTTGTTTCTTAAAATTACCATGGCCTAGTGAATACAGTTCGGCAGTGCACAGCCCAGTAACCAAAAGTTTCAAGAAATTACCAGAGGAGCATGGAGGCAGAGATAGGATAGGTTATTTAAGAAGCTAAAACCTCACTTCCTAACCCAAGATGCTCTTTAATAATGAAAGTAACCCTACTATTAAAGATTAAGTACCCAAAGTCTTCAGGTTATTTTATATTCTGGGCTTTCTGAGAACTCTGAGGTCCATCCAGAACTCTCTGTTCTATTTTTATTTCCACCCCTAATGTGTTCCTCATGTCATTACTCTGCCTTCACAAAGTAGATGACTAAAAAATATTTGCTGACTGATGGATTAATAGATAGATGAGTAAATAAATGGATGAATGAACCAAATGCTATTAGAAAGTTCCTTGGTTTTGTGGCTGTAAAAAGAAACCAGAGTTGGCACATTCTGCAAGAGGAAGACTAGTATTTTTTAAGTTCCCCCTCAGTGAAACTAATAGTACCTTCACATAGTAAATGTCAAAAAGTTTCATGAATGAATTCAAGCATTTGATGTAAGCTACTTAAAGTGCACGTCAAGTACAGAATCAAACCGCCCATCACACACACACACACACACACACACACACACGGTATCCAAGTACAGAATTTACTTACTAATAAGTCAACATGGAATTCTTTGTAATTAGCTTCAATTCCACACTGTTAGGAAAGCTTGGTACAATCTTTGAGAGAAGAAAGCTCCGTGGGATAAAAGAGAGAATGCGGGCTCAGGTTTAATCTAGCAGAAACAGCTGCGCAGGCAGCAACGACAGGAGCAGCCCCCAAAGAGGCGGGTGAGGGCTCTAACAGAGAAGTCAGCTGGGCGAATTGAAGCCTCGAAAAGTCAACCTGGCGTCTTCACCGCCTTGGCAATGGACCTGAGCCAGGCCCGCATCGTGCCTCGACTGTATTTTGACAAGGCTCTATTCCCTCCACCCCACTCTCCACAAAGAAGCTAGAATGATCTTTCAAAAACAAATCTGACCTGTCACTCTCTGCTAGCTCCCTAGGCCCCCCAACAAGATACTGGTCCTTTGTGATCTGACTCCATGTCTCCAGTCCCACCTCAAGTCTACCACTCACCCTCAGATAGCGTATGCCGTTGGGGAAGACAGACCACTTGCCACTTCCTGATGGCACCATGCTTTGTTAAACACTCTTTCTTTTGCCTACGATGCCTTTTCCCTCTTCAGTACCTGGCCTAGCTCTAAGTATTACCTCTTCTTAGAAGGCTTAGCTGACTTCCTCAAGCAGAAAACAACAAACAAACCAGATTCAATTTATGTAATATTCTGTACCCACAAAAATTACCCCATTGAATTTAAGCCGTTTAGATATCTACGCCCTTCACTAGACTAGGCAGGAACTCTAGCTTCTCACTTGATTCCCAGTGTCTCTGTGGTGCCTAGCACCTGGGAGGTGGTCAGGGTTTATGGACTTCAAAATGCAGTTGTCTGGTCTGCCTCCAGGGCCTGAGCTGTAGAGGCCCATTCACCCCTCTCTCTCTGAATGAACAAACACGCTGAAGTCTGGGGGACAAAACTGAGAAGCTATGGCCAGGACTCAGAGCCAGAAATCCAGCTACCAATTCAAAGCCTGTGTTGTGAGTGGCAGGTTTCGCTTAGGAAAGAACGAGCTGCTCAGGCAGTGGTCAGCACTACCCAGCACAATTCTATCCCAGGAGCTTCCTTCCACCCATTTCCCCTTGAGAATTAAAAGGAAAGCTAGTGAAGGAGGTCCCAGTCAGATGCCTGGCTCCCTGCAGGCACGCTTTCCTCCAGCCTGGACCACACTTCTCTGTCTTGCTGGTCGACTCTCAGCACCCCTTACCCATCTCTACTTCCCCACCATGCTCCACGTGGGAGCCCCCCCAAACTCTCAGTGAGGCCTGCGTTGCAAGTTTTCACCCACAATCGGATTCTCATTCCTGCAGGACATGCACCCAACTCCAGGCCTTGATTCTTTCTTTGAGTGCTCCCACCTGGGGAACTGTCCCTGGGGCTAGATGTGTTCATATGCAAAGATGTTGTTCAACCCACAGAAGTCATTTGCCTGACCAGAGGTGAAAGAGTTTTATACTGCATCAATCTCACTGACTCTGGCGCCCATGATTCCCCTGGATTTCACACATCAGAAATTATTAGGTGTGTAATACAAGTGAATTCACATGTTACACTCTGAGTCCATCTGTCTCCATAAACCTGTTGCACTTCAGCTTTCCTTCTGATAAGATTTTTCCCCCATTTTCACATATGACTTGAAGCAAAGCTGAGAGTATTAAAGCCCTTGGATGAATCGCTGCCTAAGCAGACTCAAAGCCAACTGAGAAGTCCTAAAACAACAAACTCTTGGCCACTGAACTTCTGGCTCGTCCTGCAGAAGAGACGAGAGAAAAATCTCACTAATCGTCATTGACAGTGAAGTGACTATCCCTCTTTAAAAATGGGAAAGAAATGATTGGCACGAACTCACTTTGCTTCTCAGTGACTCTCTGGAGAATTAAATAACTGAAGCATCAGCAACAATTTTCTTTGAAGACGACCTTTCATATTAAATGAAAAGCCGAAGAGCTAGTCTCAAAGGGAAAGAAAATGAATAATCTGTGAGGGCAAGTACCCATTCCTGAGCATACAGTAACAAAGAGACCAAAATATGATCATAAACACTGCAGAATGTTGCATGACAAATTAAGTATATTTTCATTTTCAGGGTAACATTTATTGAGAGCCTACTATGAATCAGACATTGGGAAAGTTGCTCTTTGATTAAAAAAAAACATACACTTGGGTCAATGTAATTCAATTGTTTTCTAATGTTAGCAGGCATGAGAATTACATGGAGGGCCTTTAAAACACCGATTGCTGAGGCCCACCCCTCATGTTTCTGCTTCAGTAGGTCTGGGTGAGCGCATTAAAATAAACATTTCGAACAAGTTCCTGGGCAGGGCTGCTGGTCTGGAGACTGCACTTTGAGAACCACTGAATTAGATCATCTCAGGTTGAAAGAGGAGACACACAGACTCAGAACAGATCGGGTGGGGGCATTCCTAACCATGTACGATCACATGAAGAAATACAGGCTCTGAAATGATTATCTGCTGGGTTGACTCCTCCAGCCTTGCTGCCATCCCACACACCTCTTGAGCTGTTGGGATGATATGACCAGAAGGCAGTACGCTTGAAATGTGGATACTATTGCCCCTGGACTTGCCCACGGGTTTTTCCTCCAGAAGCACCTCTGTCCCCTGACAACTCTCCTTCAGTCTCAACCTCAGACCAGTTACAAGCTTCAGAATTTGAATGTCATGGACACTCTCTAATTATTAAAAGCCTAGGAATGCACATATAAAGTAGCCATGAAATAGTTTCATTTTTCTAAGGAAAATATGTGACTATTATCCCTTTATTAAGTTCTTGCTCTTTTCTAAAATTTCATCATCTCCTTTTAAAACTTTACCCCTCTGGGCTGAAAGTCAGTGCAGAAAAGAGCTGTGGTAACCTTTGATTTAGCCTAATAAAACAATAACAACACACTCAATGGGTGGTCAAATCTGATAATATTTTGTGCTGAATTTTCTGTAATAATTCAATTAAAAATCCCATGACTGGCCAAGAGAAAGTGTACAGATCACCAAAGTTTTATAGTATTACATTTTTTGGTCTTAAAATAGCCTATATTAATTTGATGTCTTTATTCATTAACCTAAATAGTTCAAGTAGAGTTTTGCCTAAATGTAATTTAGGATAACCATTTATATCTGTACTGTTTAAAAACTTCAGCTGGCTCACATCATTATGGTGCTTAAAATTCCAATTAAAGTGGGAGAAACACTAATCAGAGAGCATATTACAAAAGCTGTATTAATATGACTGCCACAGTATCACCGTTTATTAAAGGTTCTGGGCAATGAATGCATGCTGGCTCCTCTGTGTCTTCCTTCAACGAGCAAGGCCCCTGAAAAAGGAATATTGCCACTCAAAGCAAGCTGAAGCCACTCAGAGTCACTGAATCGTTTGGTCACATCTATTCCTGCCAGGGTTCCTCGCCAAAGAGTCAATGATCCTGGGCTCTCTTCATGCCTTCTCTAATGACAGACTTGGAACATTCCAGAAAACTTTAGCACTTCCTTTTTTAACCATAAATTGCACGTAACTCTTCCAAATTCTTAGTCTATAATTTCTCATAAAACTCTTTGAGATCCTTTGGTGAAGATAAATGGCAAGAGTTATTGGACTTTAAATTGTTATCCTTCAATGTTATATGCACTGGATCATAACTCTATGGCTTTGGTTCCCTCATAAAACTAAACCACGAAGCCATTCTTTTCATTTCAAGCTTAACAGCACACAGGCCCATGGGTGAAGCAATATAAACACTCTTGAGTAATTTCTCAAAACCAAATCTCTTCTGCAAAAACAGACTTGCAACTCAGTGGTGTATAATCTCTCCTCAGAACCTGTGAAGTTTGTAGTTCTCAGGCCACCCAAGTGGAATGGTGAGAATAACGTTCATGTATAGAAGCGGGACAGGACTAAGAACTGTCTGTAACTGTAGAACTTAGAGTTAGCCCCAGCTCCACCACTCTATTGCCCTAGACAAGTCATCAAGATGGTGATTATTTTGGGGGGGAATAGGTGGGGGGGAATATATACTCTTATATACACCTGAGAAAAAGTCACGCAAAATGTGCATTAGAAACATGTATGTTTACAGAGATGCTATATATTACAAAAAGCCTGGAAAAAATCCAAAGGTCCACTATCAGGATAACGTGGTAGATTCCCACAATGGAATAGTAAACAAGAACCAAATGAAGAAACCACAGCTACTTGTGATAATAGACAGTCACTGTTTCGGAGTCTTTCTTTTGCCCTCTTAAATGGAGACAACAATACCACTTACCTTATCTTTTTTTGAGGATTAATGTAAAAATCCTTTGAAAATTTTAACTCACATGTTAATTATTTTCTGCCTATATTCTCTATTCTCTGGTCCTATAAGAATAATCTGGAAACATCATAGTGAAGAACAGGAAAACAGTATAATCGGTGACACTAATTTGGAGTTACACTGCTGGGGTTCAACTCCCTAATCTAGCAATTACTTCCTGTGTGGATTCAGGTAAGTTAAAAACTTCAGTTTTCTTTCAAGTGAAGTGGAAACAGAATTAGTACCTACTTGGGAAGCCTGGGTGGCTTAGTCGGTTAAGCACCTGACTCCTGATTTCAGTTCAGGTCATGATCTCAGGGTCATGAGATCGAGCCCCGCATCAGGCTCCATGCCCATGCTTAAGATTCATTCTCTCTCCCTCTGCCCCTCATCTCTATCTCTCCCTCTCTCTCTCTCTCTCTCTCTCTAAAAAAAAAAAAAAATTAGTACCTGCTTAAGAGGGCTTCACTGAGGTAGTCCAAGTACTTAGCACACTGCCTGATACACCATAGTAAGTGTTCACGTCATCAATAACTATTACATTAACAGGGATCCCTTAACATTTGTCGAATGGACAAAGCTGCTTTCCCCTGTCCTTATTTACCTAACTTGCCATTCACTCTTGTGATACAACACATGCACACTTACGCACACACAGATTTTCTTTGCTTTTGCCCATTCTTCAGGTCCTCGTGTCTAGATTAACACTGAGGATAATAAACACAATAATTAGGCCCAGAGTTCCTGCCTTAGACATCAGGACAGAAACAGGAACAATTTCACCAGATTATAGCACTCTTAAATATAAAGTTCTTCTCCAAAGAATTTTGCTCAGAATTTCTATTAAAAGCAAAGTTCATCTGCATTTTATTTAAAAGACCTGCAAATGGGGAAAGGCAACCATTTTCACAATCCACATAGAGTACTAAAAAAGTGTGGGAATAATTCTTTAAATGTAACATAACCTAATTAAAGTAAAAAGGATTAAACTACAGTATTTGAAATATAAACATTTTGAAGGGCATATCTTACATTTGCTGAATTTGTTAAACCAGGTCTGGGCAGGTCATAATGGAAGACGCTGGGACCTGAAACTAGACCTCCACCAGGGAAGATGGCCCAGCTGCAGGTGTTGAGAGAATGTCCAGTCTGGCAAGCAGAACAAAGTAGCTAAAAAATATGGCAGTACATAAGAGCTGATAATGCAGCTAGGAAGCTGGCATCGGAGGCAAACATGAAAGAGTGGAAGTTCACTCAATATGAAAGCACCGTGTGATGCCAAGGAATTCAGTAGCAAAAAGTGCCCCAGCTCTTTGAAAAATGCATTGGTACTTTGATCGGGATGGCGTTGAACGTATAGATTGCTCTGGGTAGGATAGACATTTTAACAATGTTTATTCTTCCAATCCATGAGCATGGAATGTTTTTCCATCTTTTTATGTCTTCTTCATATGTCTTTATGTCTTTCTTTCATAAATGTTCTGTAGTTTTAGAGTAGAGATCCTTTACCTTTTGGTTAGGTTTATTCCTAAGTATCTTACGGTTTTTGGTGCTATTATAAATGGAATCGATTCCCTAATTTCTCTTTCTACAGTTACATCATTAGTGTATAGAAAAGCAACTGATTTCTGTGCATTGATTTTGTATCCTGCCACATTACTGAATTGCTGTATGAGTTATAGTAATTTGGGGGTGGAGTCTTTTGGATTTTCCAATGAAGTATCATGTCATCTGCGAAGAGAGAGAGTTTGACTTCTTCTTTGTCAATTTGAATACCTTTTATTTCTTTTTGTTGTCTGATTGCTGATGTTAGGACTTCTAGCACTATGTTGAACAACAGTGGCAAGAGTGGGCAACGTTGTCGTCTTCCTGATCTTAAGGGAAAAGCTCTCAGCTTTTCCCCATTGAGAATGATATTCGCCGTGGGCTTTTCATAGATGGTTTTTATGAAATTGAGGAATGTTCCTTCCATCCCTACACTCTGAAGAGTTTTAATCAGGAAAGGATGTTGCATTTTGTCAAATGCTTTTTATGCATCAATTGAGAGGATCATAGGTTCTTGTCTTTTATTAATCTGTTCTACAGCATTGATTGATTTGTGAATGTTGAACCACGCTTGCATCCCAGGAATAAATCCCACCTGGTCGTGACGGATAATCCTTTTCATGTACTGTTGGATCCTATTGGCTAGGATCTTGTTGAGAATTTTGGCATCCCTATGCATCAGGGATAGTGGTCTGTAATTCTCCTTTTTGATGGGGTCTTGGCCTGTTTTCGGGATTAAGGTAATGCTGACCTCACAGAACAAGTTTGGAAGTTTTCCTTCTGTTTCTATCTTTTGAAACAGCTTCAGGACAATAGGTATTATTTCTTCTTTAAATGTTTGGTAGAATTCCCTTGGGAATCCATCAGACCCTCGACTCTTATTTTTTGAGAAGTTTTTGTAAACTGCTGCAATGTTGTTATGGTTATTGGTCTATTCAGATCGTCAATTTCTTCCTGTTTCAGTCCTGGTAGTTTATAGTTTTCCAGGAAGGCATCCATTTCTTCCAGGTTGCTTAATTTACTGGTATAGAGTTGCTGATAATAATTTCTAGTAATTGTTTCTATTTTCTTGGTGTTAGTCATGAAAAAATGTTCAACATAATTAGCCATCAGGGAAATTCAAATCAAAACCACACTGAGATACCACCTTACACCAGTTAGAATGGCAAAAATTAAGAAGGCAGGAAATAGCAAATGTTGGAGAGGATGTGGAGAAAGGGGATCCC
Source organism: Ursus maritimus (assembly GCF_017311325.1). Taxonomy (NCBI): domain Eukaryota; kingdom Metazoa; phylum Chordata; class Mammalia; order Carnivora; family Ursidae; genus Ursus; species Ursus maritimus. The sequence goes on from NW_024426552.1 coordinate 54,986,954, forward strand.
TCTTACACTGTTGGTGGGAATGCAAGTTGGTAGCCACTTTGGAAAACAGTACAGAGATTCCTCAAAAAGTTAAAAATTGAGCTACCCTATGACCCAACAATTGCACTACAGGGTATTTACCCCAAAGATACAGAGGTAGTGAAAAGAAGGGGCACATGCACCCCAATATTCATAGCAGCATTGTCCACAATAGCTAAATCGTGGAAGGAACCGAGATGCCCTTCAACAGATGACTGAATTAAGAAGTTGTGGTCCATATATACAATGGAATATTACTCAGCTATCAGAAAGAACGAGTTCTCAACATTTGCTGCAACATGGATGGCACTGGAGGAGATAATGCTAAGTGAAATAAGTCAAACAGAGAAAGACAATTATCATATGGTTTCACTCATATATGGAACATAAGGAATAGCATGGAGGGCATTGGCAGAAGGAAGGGAAAAATGAAGGAGGGCAGGAATCAGAGGGGGAGATGAACCATGAGAGACTACAGACTCTGGGAAACAAACTGAGGGTTTCAGAGGGGAGGGAGGTAGGGGGATGGGTTAGCCTGGTGATGTGTATTAAGGAGGGCAATGAGCACTGGGTGTTATACTCAAATAAGGAATAATGGAACACCACATCAAAAACTAATGAAGTACTGTATGGTGACTAATATAACATAATAAAAAATTAAATTAAGTTTTTAAAAAAGATTTTTTTAAAAAAAGTGCCCCAAGATGCAGGTAGACAGCATCAGACAGCCTGATCTGTGACAGCAGAGCCTCGGTCAGCCTATGGTGCAGGGGCTGCACCCTGATGGCCAGGAGAGAGGGCGAATGGCAAGTGTGAGGTTCTTCAAAGACCTGTGGAAACCTGGCAAATTCCTGAGACAGGAACTGAGTATAAGAACTATGGTGCAAGGTCAATACTGAACCCAAAGAACAAGGGAAATACATGAGTCTAGAAATATGGCAAAAAGCAAAGGCAGATTAGAAGCTTAACTAAGTCAATGCCAAGGAACAACATGTGTGGAGTTAGAGTTCCTTCAATGCCTTTTATCTCAGGTCTCAGGTCTGGTCACAGAAAGCCTAGAAGGCTCAGTGAACAAGCTGTGGTCATGATGATCATGATGATGGGGGTGGGGGAGGGGTGCTACAGAAACTGGAGAACCGGAAGGACTTGACAATAACAAGGTCAAGAAAACCAACCCAGCAGTTCCAAAATTACAATCACTATAATTACCTTGAAACTTCCCAAACAAGTAGCAGCACTCTTATTAGCCCAAATCCCAGCACAACAACCACAAAAATAATCAGGAAAGTCCATGTGAGTTTGTTTTAATGAACTTGACCTATAGTTAAAAAAACAGGCCACTCATCATCAGGGAAATACAAATCACAACCACAATGGAATATCACCTCACACCTGTCAGAATAGCTAGTATCAAAAAGACAAGAAATAACAAATGTTGGCAAGGATGTGGAGAAAGGGGAACCCTCCTATACTGTCGGTGGGAATGTAAATTAGTGCAGCCACTATGGAAAAGATTATGAAGCTTCCTCAAAAACTTAAAAATGGAAGTACGAATTGGCCCAACAATTTCACTACTGGGTATCTACCTGAAGAAAATAAAAACCTGAATTTAAAAAGATATGTGCACCCCTATGGTTACTGCAGCATTATTTGTGATAGCCAAGATATGGAAACAACCTACGTGTCCATCAACGACGAATGGATAAAGAAAATGTGGTGTATATATATATAATGGAACATCACTCAGCCGTAAAGAATGAAATCTCACCATTTGCGACAACATGGATGGACCTTGACAGTAGTATGCTAAATAAGTCAGAGAAAGACAAATACAGCATGATTTCATTTAATGTGGAATCTAAAAAGTAAAACAAACAAAACAAAGCAAAACCCAGACTCATTGATGCAGAGAACAGATTGGTAGTTGCCAGACGGATGGGGTTGGGGTTGGGAGTGGCAAAACAGATGAAGGGGATCAAGTACAAACTTCCAGCTTTAAAATCACTAAGTCATGGGGATATAACGTACAGTCTGGCGAAGACAGTCAGTCATATTAATTTGGTACGGTGACGCACACACAAATGTCTGCCACGTCCATGGCCCAATGCATTCAGAAGAATCACCACAAAGCCATCCTTGGAAGTCAAGGATCTCTGTTTAGGGTGTGAACATTCATGAGATGCAGAAAGTACTTTCCTAAGCCTAACATGCCCCATTTCTGCGGCAGCAGCCTATCCCTTACCAGCATAATGACCACTGGCAACCCGGACCTCTAGACTGTGCAGATGCAACTGATGAACAACTTCGTGGTCAATGTCAGCACGTCCCAATAACACGGAGTCTCTAGCTGAGTAGGTATTCCTGAGCAACTGCTCCTGGAATGCTCCAAAGCCAGCTAATTAACAGCTGTGTGTTGCAATTAATTTTTATTTATGCCTTAGATATTCAGGCAAGATATTATTTCTTGTGTATGACAGATTCATATTTCATGCTGAGTCTCAAAGCAGCAATAAGAAAAACAACATCAATTTTGGTTTTGTTTTTATTTTCTTAATTCAACTGCTCTGCCATTTGTATCTCAGAACACTGCGCTGCCTTGTATTCAGTGAGCAAATGCCAAAGCCCATACAAGGGGACCATGAGGGAAAAACTGGCAAAGGCATCCAAGGCTTTCCCCAGGCATTCACAAGCCCTTAGAGGGTGCCAGAAGGCACAGTCTAAATTAAGGCGATGACACTGAAGTCTCAGCAGTCCTAATTCACCTCCGTGGCCCCTGTGGGCATGTTATTTCATTCAGCGATTGTTAATTGAATGTCCACCATGCACGCGGTAGTGTTCAAAGGTCTGCAAAATGAGGAGACTGGATAGTGTTTTTCCAGATTCTTCTAGCTTTATAATTTTACAAGTTAGTAAGTCCAGAAAACGCAGACCAGGACCTCAAGGAGTTTACATTTCTGAAGGTGAGACCAGATAACGCAAAGAAAAAAAAAAACAAAACCCTAATACAAAGCAGGAACAGGAAGTGCCAAATACAAGAGGCCTCTGTTGTAAGATCACAGAGGAGAGAGTGCTTTGAACACCAGGTTGCAGAGCTCTGCGGCAGTGGTTCTCGAAAGCGCAGCATGCATCAGGGTTTGTTCAAACAGATCAGTGGGCCCGACCACCAGAGTTTCCAATTCAGTAGGTCTGGACAAGGGCCCCGAATTTACATTTCTCACAACTTTCCAAGTAATGCTAACGTTGCTGGTTCAAGAAGCACGTCTTCAGACCCAGGGATCCATGGGAAGCCATCAAAGTTTATTGCACAGTAGAAAACCACAATGGAAGCAGTGCTTATCTGGAGTTAATCTAGAGATGGGAGGTAGGACCAACTAAAAGGAGGTCAACAGATTTACAACAGGCCCCAGGGAGGGCAACGGTCAAGGCCAGAAGACTTGGATTTCGAGGATCAGCTTGACTAGCCCAGAACGGACTTGACTAGCAAACCGGCCATTTGGTGACTTGAGCTCCAAAGGATTCCTGGTGCACAGAATGGAACCCTGAATGAATTTAATTTAGCAGTGCTGTGTCCGAATCGCTCCAGGGATGGTAAAGCATCCCTTGGAAAACACATCTAGCTTTAATTTGGAGCTGTCCAGATGGCCCAGGCATGAGAAGGTCGGAAGCCTCTATTCATATTTTCTCAAGTTTCTCACAGTGCTTGAAATCCCACCATTTGAGTCACTACTTTAGAAGAAGGTGCTGACACCCTGAAGCCTATTAAAGGTAGTGCGTATTATGCCGCACCGCAATTAGGAACTCTTGCTCCCCTGTCACTCCCAGGGGACGAAAGCGGTTTTTCTCTAAAACTTCAGCTTTATGAACTCAGCTGTCTTGTACTGAGTCATTTGGATCCTCCCACCTTCCAGCCAGTAATTGAAGACACAAGAATCTCGGCAGCTTTCCTACACGGAGAGGAATTTTGGAACAGGAGTTCTATGCGCGTCAGCAAATTGCAGGTATGTGGTGCTTACCGAGCTGCCTTCCTTGCTTCCCTTCAAAGGATCTTTGCTTCACTGTTTCAGGTTAGCCGGCCAAGGGTGCTTAGCACCCACTCCATACCCCACAGCCTCCCCAGGCCACACGGCTCAAGAGCTTTAGCTCCCTGACTCCCATCTGTCCTTCCCTACGCCTCAAACCCACAGGCCTTTCCCAACCTCTGTCAGATGGTTAGAGTTTACGCTCAGTAATAGGGGAGTCTATCTGAAGTCACACTGAGCTTCTTGTCCCCAAGACCTGGCCCCTCTTTGCTTCGCTCAGCGGTTCTGGTGAGTTACAGTGTATGCCAGAGTCTCCGTCTCTATTTCTTGTGGATGTGGGACCTACCGACGCATACTTGTCACCTCGTCAGCCCCGGCCCTATCCCAACCCTTTCTCAAACATTTCTGAGTGACTTTATAGCTATCCGTGTTCCACCCCATCCCTTTCCAAAACACGCCAAAACAAGCCAAAGAGCTTAAACCATGGTCCTTGCTATTCATTGTCCGAAATACAGAGTTTCCACGGGTCCAGGTGGAGGAGAGGCCAGGCGATTCCCCAGCCCTCCTCTATCTGCGCCTCCCCAGTTTGCTCCTACGATGGCAGATTCTCCTCAGTCCCCTTCTACCCACGTCTCTCTGGGTTTCTCTATCCTTGATCCCAGCACCACCACCCCGGGGAGAAGGGAAGAGAGCTCTCTTCTGTATCCTGGTCAGCTGGTGCGAGGGCTTGCTTCTACCTTGCTGGGCTGGCAAGTACCAAGGGTCAGGCCTTCGGCCAGATGCTGAGGACACAGAGATGGATTAAAAACAAACAAACACCGTTCCCACTTTAATGGAGCTTTCATTCTAATGATCAGGTGCTGCTGACCTGTCTTCCTAAGTTTAGATTTAGATAAAAGACCAGAAAATTAACGTGAAATGAGAATCCTAATACTATTTGGAAATAGGCCAGAGGGTTTTGATGGGTTTTTTGTTGTTTTGTTGTTGTTGTTGTTTTGGTTGGGTTTTTCTGAGGTTTTTTTCCTTTTGTTTTTGTTTTGTTTTGTTTTTAGTATAGTAATCAGTGTGTATCTCAGTGTGTAAGAAGTCTGCTCAAAAATGACTTTAAAAAAGAAAAAGGACTTACACCTGTTGCAGTCTGTTTGCTGGCCCAGACAGAAGAGCATTTCTAAAGATTTTGTCACAGTGTAATGCAATCTCCCTTGATTGTTGCCCCAGGTGCCTTTCCCTCATTGAAATCTATCATTAAAGAGGATCCTACATGTCAGATTAAATGGGGAGAATAAAAGAAGGTCCTTTTCCCATCTTCTGGAGTTGGCACCAGAAAAAAAAAATGCATCCATGAAATTTTGTTTCTAATACAAACATCAACTTCTCACCTAGAAGCAAAGTTCTTTCTTTCACTTGCTTGCTAACTTGTTTCTGATTATAAAAGCAATACAGGCTTATAATAGGAAATTTGGAAAATACAGGCAAGTACGAAGAGAAGAAAACACCTGCATTCTCACTGACTAGCGATAATCACTTTTGATATTTTGGTTTACTTCCTTCCAGTGTTCTTTATTTTTCAATGCACATAGGTATACACACACACATTTTGCATACTTCTGATCATGCTATATGGATATAATTTTGTATCCTATTTTTTATTCTCACCATTAGACAAAAAAACATGTCTTTCTATTATTATTACTTGAAAACATCAGTGTCTTCATGCTTATAATGAGCTTATTTCTCCCATTAATCTAAGCCCCAATCTTCTGTGAGAGACCTACTTCTCATTTACTCTAAACCTGACATTGAGATCGCACTGAAGAAAAAAGAAAAAAAGAGAAGAAAGTACTGATAATAAAATCTCTTAAATGAATTGAGGAACAGGACACTCTTCAAACCACACCTACCTCTCTGAAGAGAAGTCCAGCAAACTCAAGAGAAGGGAAGGCGGTGTCCAATTCTCTCTTCAGACCTAACAGGTAGTTCTTTAAGATTTCACACTACCGTCTAGTCTCTTGGCTATTGACCCATATCCTGAAAGCAAGAAAAGCATTTTTTTTTTTAAATAAAGTTCAGAATTCCAGTTTGCAAACTCGAGATAACCTGGCTTGGCCACAAACTATGTTTAAAAAAAATTCAAGGATTTTTATTGAATTGACATGAACTTGATATGAACCAATGTGTGATATACTTTCTATAAGAGCAAGAGAAAAAAATCTTTAAAAATCGAATACCTTTCATTTTATATGGAGTTTACAGGTGACAAATCATTTTCATTTAAAATATATCTTACTTTTTAACTAACTTATTTTGAACACAGCGTCATAGCTGTGTTGATTTGGTCATAAAAGTAGCTCATAATCACTCAAACCACTTTCTATTGTATTTCATCCTCGGAAAAACCCTGTGAGGTGAGTGAGTAGGCAGAGGAATATTGCCATGCTGGTTTCAGAGATCAGGTCATTCAGAACCTGGAAATGTTAAATGATTCATCCAAGGTCAGACAGGAAGTCAAAGAAGTGGAAGTCAAAATTTTCTTTTAACTTACATGCACCATTCTTTTCAGATCATCTATTTCGAACATCTTTTATAGAAATATGGTTTCTAGATTCTGTTCTGTTCAGAAATTTATAGCATTCTATCCAATGCTTTCACAAAATATATTTTAAGAGGAAAACTGGTAGTCTCCCGTTGGCTCCACAGGGTTGTGCCCAAGATTGTGAAAACTAGAGAAACCATGTTCTATGACCAATAATGGAACTTGGTACATGTAGCTTGGAAAAAGACAATCAAAAGGAGATAAGAGAGTTCTTTCAATGTTTAAAAAGGCTGTCAAAGGCGCAGGTGAGCAGACCTGTTCCATGTTGTTCCAAATATCAGACAAGAACAATGGACAGGACTTCAAAAGAAACAGATTTCGACGCAGTAAGAAATTTGTCTTTTGAACCGATGGAATTGTTCAACTGTGGAGCAAACTGCTCTCCCTCTAAGACAGCGAACTCTGCTGCACTGGGAGGTACTGAAAAAAACAAAAGCTGTCGAGGATGCTCTGATAACTTTTTGGTTTCTGTATCTTCAGTTTACGTTTCCTTTGTTTTTCTTGGCTCACTGACGCAAAGTGCACGGCATGTGAGCGAGGAGAAGCTCCTACGAACCAGGTGCTTGCCAACGATGTTTCCTAGCTGATAAGAATCTCTGGGGGTGGCTGGTGGCTCCCCTTGAATCAGGAGCCACAGAGACCTCAGAGGAGGAGCCTGGGAACTGCTGGTTTTACAAGTGCCCCGGGTGATTTTTGTCATCAGAGAAGTTTGAGAAAACTTTTCAAAACATCATTTTATCCATTTAATCCCCACCACGATCCTGGAGGCAGATGAGAAACTAAGGCTCAGAACGCTGCAGCACTGTGCCCGGAGTCACAGAGCGATGACAGGGCAGGGCAGGGATTCCCACTCAGGGAGTTTGCGTCTGGAGCCTGAGATCTTACCTGTCCTCCACGGGACTCTGAAAGAAAGACACAAAACAAGGCAATGAGTAACCTGAAGATGGGTTTCATCAGATGCATATTTGGGGTTTTTAAAAAATGGGTCGTGAGTCGTGGGTATGCACGGTAAAATGTGGAAGCGTGTAATCGGTGGTGTTCTGATACGGGCAGGGACTCTGCTGAAGTTCGCGTTTTTGTCTTTCATGAATAATTGTGGAAAGGGTGTACTAACCAAATAAATAATTTCACCATGATTACAAAGAGAACAACATTTTAATGCACTTAGCAGAAGCAATTTACATGCATACAATTAATGTGCTAATTTCAGTGATCTTTAGCTATTCATTAAAACAGGCCTGGCAGGTCCTGTACTTGGCAACACTTTGTTAGTCATTTCCTGCTATTACTTTATGTACTCAAAAGTAATCAGCCATCTATAATTTAAGACTTTTCACTAATTAAATAGCCCTTTCTCTAATTATGTCCAAATTAGAGAGGTTAGCATGTGGGTAAATACGTTTGTATTTGGCACAAGTATTCAAAGAAGGTGATTTCTCAGTATGTGACAACAAAAACCAGTGTGTGATCAACAGTCTTCAACACGGAGTAGAGGGGAATGGTAGAATGTGCAAGAAAGGCCTTCTGACTTAAAATCTCAGCAGCAGAGGAAGAGTGTTCTCTCGAAGACAGGCTTTATGCTCAGCCTTGTAAACCTAGCAAAGTCTGGATTTGTTGACCTTCAGGGAATAATACCAGGATCATCTGTTTCTTCAGGCCTTTGCCCAAGAGATGAAATGGAATGAGGGTTCAGGGAGAAAAGAGTTAAAGGTTGTGTTTGCAGGAATTTGTTTGCTGACATTGATCAATGGGTAATTTTGTGATCGTAGGTTTATTCACATAGAGGTTTCAAAAAACAGATCAATGATAAAGCAATGGGGAAGATGCTAAGGAAAGGTGATTAATGACAAATATGGTGGAGGTGCAGTCTGCCACGTAGTATGAATGCCCCTTCATTCAGCACCCTGTAAATAAATATGCATCCGATGGAAACGGAACATTCCCTTGGAAAGTCGTTACAGCCAGGCAGAATCTCATCAGAGCCCATGCTTCAAAGAACAGTTCCTCATGTCCACAGAAGCAAGTTTAAATTCTCTTGTGTAAAGCCTCTGTAAGCAGTTCCACTCTTGCATTATGCATGATTCTGACATCTTGTAACATGAGCAGTGTTCTAATAGTGATTTCCAATTTTATTTCCTGTGTTACATTTTAACGATCCTATTTAGGTTATCATTTTACTTTGGCCACATATCCTGTTACGCTTCCTCATATAGTATTTAATTACAGTAGCAGTACTGTAACCTAGTATTGTATAGATGCACAAGGATTTAGTGTAGCCTTTCAAGAATTTGTTGCTTGTACGCCCATGCTTTGTTCCATCATTTTCACCGCGCCAATTTAACATGTAATGATGAGTGTGAGACAGGAGCCTAGCTTCTTACACCAGGGACCTGATAATAAGTAGTAACGAGCTGTGCTGAAAGTGAGTATCAAAATCTAAGACAACCAAATATGACAGTGGGGTGTAGGTCTTTCCTAAGGCGATGACGCTCAAGTTCTTAAATGGAAAACTCCAGGAAGGGTCGACCCTAAGTGAACTTGTGAAGAAGCCAAACATTTCACTCTTCCCCTTCTTGGGTCTCCCTCCCTCTTCATCCTCTTTTTCCAGGGCCCCGGCTTTCCTCCCTGTTGATCTTTGCCCTTAAAAAGGACTTGAAACCAATCTTTAGCACCTAGATGATATCATGTCAGGAAATATCTTCTCCATATTTCATGTATACCTAAGTATTACTTATTACTCTGGGATGTCAGTCCCCTATTCAAATTATTTCAGCAGTCCGTACAGAAGTCGTGGATGGTATTTGAATAAGCAAATGCGGAACCAGTTTTTTTTCCAGATCTCGTTTTTTAATGGTCCAGAGAAGATACATCTACCCTGCATTAAGGATAAAATGAAATGCTTTCAATTACTCTCTTAATTTGGTCCATGCATCACAGCATTGAGAAATATGATGATTCTTTTTAAACTTTTACCAGGCAGGTAAGCATCTTTACTGATACCCCGATGATGACCACGTACACTCCTCTCCACGAACGGTGACAGCGACGTCTGAGGAAAGTATGTTTATGTGTAATATGTGTCATGTATGTAATACACTGTATGAAAAGCGATGGTTATATGTCAGCTGCCTTACACCCATTGTCTCATTCATGAACTCTGCACATACCTGCACCCCGAACAAAGGTGTCCAGGTGAGGAGGCAGAAGGCAGGGCAGAAATCCAGCCCAGGCTCCCCTGGCCAAATCTAGGACAGCATACAGTGTTAGCCCTCACAAATGCTGCTTTCCAATAATTGGACCCCCAGGAGGAGCACCTGTTTCTAACTCCCGTAAAGGCGCTGTCTGTGGTAGTCTTAGCCCGGTCCCATTTCATACTCAACACAACTCCATCGAAAGCATGTGCTTATAAAAGACCACAAAGGTGAGAGGAGTTAAATTACTTGCTTCAAGCCCAAAAACTACTAAGACACTTCAGAACTTGAAATGAGACCTTTAAATAGCAAAAAAAAAAAAAAAAAAAAAAGGAAGAGTGGGGGGAAACTCACACATTTCCTTTATGTACGGCCACTTAGCTCAACTGTTTGGAGCTCCGTGCTTATGAAACTACAAAGCCAACAGGTTTAGTTAAAGGCACTGAACTGTACTTTGTGCTGGGTCCTGACTGTACCCTCTGCAGAGTGAGCTTGGGGATGCCAAGCAGGGAGAGGAGGGAATTCGATAGCGTGCTTCAGTGGTTCTCAAACCTTAGTGGGCTTCAGAATCACCTTGGAGGGTTTGTTAAACAGAGATTACTAGGCCCCCACGGCAGACTTTCTGCTCTAGTGGGTCTGGGATTGACCTGAGAATTTGCATTTCTCACGAGTTTCCAGGTGAGGTCGATGCTGCTTATGTGGGGACTATAC